>NC_067296.1:15410806-15759960 GCF_020740795.1 Apus apus
GGTGCTTGCTCCATCCTCCCCGTCCTGCCACCTCCCTGGAGCTCACTTGCCTTGTTCATAAATGATGGTGGCCCCTCCCAGGGCGTCCTGCGAGAGGACGGGGGGCTCAGTTCCCGGGATGGCCTGGACCGCATGGAGGGTGACAGGGCCAAGACGCGCCTGCGGGAGCGAGAGCGAGAGCTGAGGGTGCGGCCAGGCCGGGAGCACCGGGGGAGCCGGGGCGCGGGCAGCGGCACTCACCGGCAGCGCGGCCTCGGGCTCAGCCGGGGCCTGCACCTGGCTGTGCTGCTGCTTCAGCTCCTCGATTTGCTGCAAGGTGAAGAAGGGGCGGCGGCGGCAGGGTGGCTCCTCGGGGTGTCTCTGCGCCCACTCCTCAAAGGAGTCGGCGTGGCGGCAGTGCACGTGGAGGCGCAGGTTCTTCTTGTGCTTGGTGGTGAAGTGGCAGAACTCACAAGCAAAGGGCTTCCCCCCTGCAGGAGGTGGGGGTCAGGCAGGGGGTCCCCGAGGGGCACTGGGGAGAGCAGCGAGGGGGTGCAGGATGTCGGGGTGAGGGGGTGCAGGCAGCTCCTCTCACCTGTGTGCTTGATGGCCATGTGTGACACCAGGAAGTCCTCACGAAAGGTGGAGTACTTGCAGAAGCTGCACTTGTAGGGCTTGTCATTCATGTGTGACAGCTGGTGGTTCAGCAGCACTTTCTTGTCCTCACAGACATAGTCACAGAACTCGCACTTGAACCTGCCAGGACAGGCCGCCCGTCACGGGGGCAGCAGGGACCTCCTGCCAGCCCCACCACGGGGCAGCTGGGACGGGGGCTCCAGCCGGGCACAGGGAGGCCCCTACCTGCGGTTGGCGATGGCCTGGATGTGTGTCATCAGGTGCATCTTGAAGGTGTACCGCTTCTTGAAGGACTTTCCACACTGCAGCCAGACAAAGCGCAGCGGCGTTCACCTCCCGCCTCGCTCATGGCCGGCCCCTCCTCAGGCCATGTCCCCCCCTCACCTTGTCACACATGTGTGGTTTCTCTGTGCTGTGTGTCTTCATGTGCTGCGTAAGCCTCTTCTGCATAGGGTAGACACGGTTGCATACAGGGCACGGGAAGTTCAGCTTGGGGGGCTGGAGGGAGAGCAGGAAGATGAGCTCCCCCCGGAGGGGCTCACCCCTGTCCTTACCCGCTCCCTACTGCAGGACCTGGGCTGCCTTTCCTCAGCCGATCCAGACACTGCCCTCAACGAGGCACCATGTGTGGAAGGCCCAGGCGTGCCTCTTCCCACACAGCAGTGCTGAGCCACGCCAGCAGGGCACCCAAACTCACCGGATCAGCTCGCTTTTTCCTAAAATAGAAAGGAAAAACCCCTTGTGTCAGCCACATCGCACAACATCCCAGCTCCATTGTACTCAGATACCAAAACAAGCCATTTTGGAAAGGGCTGGGGCCAGGGGGAACCGGGTTAGCACTGCCACGCCAGGCTGCAAGACAGCCCCGGGATTGCACCTCCCTCACCTGTCCCGGCTGTGCACTGTGGAGTGCCGGATCACATCCTTCTTGTACACGCTGGTGTAGCTGCACTCCTCACACTTGTAGGGCTTGCTGCCCACGTGGTTGAACATGTGTTCCTGCCAGGAGCAGAGCAGAGTGTCAGCCTGGGGCCTCCCACCCTCCTGGCGGGTGCAAAACAGAGCCCACCTTGAGGGAGGACCAGCGGCGGGAGCGGTAGCTGCACTGCAGACACTTGAAGAGCTGCGGGTCGTTGGCCTCGTGCGAGTTGACGTGGAAGCGCAGGTCGTCGTGTGTGAGGAACCGCGAGCCGCAGATCCGGCACAGGTAGGGCCGCATCAGGGGCTTCGGAGACTTGTAGTAGTACCTGTGGGCAGGGGAGGGGGCTGAGGGCTGCAGGGCAGGGGGGCTGGACCGGCCCTGGGCAGAGGCCAGAGGGCCCAGCGCCAGCTCGGCACACACCCCTCACCTGCGCCCCATGTACTTGCGGTATTTCTTGCCCAGGAAGCGGCGGGAGGGCCGCCCGCGCCGCCGGGGGGCCACGTCTGCCTCCTCAGGGCCCATGTTGGAGGACGGGTCCTTGTTCTCCGAGTCAGACTGGCTGATGCTGGGCTCTGCCAGGCTCTCGCTGCTCCCATTCTCCAGGCCAGAGGAACTGGCTGCTTCCGAGCTCTGAAGCTCATGGCTGGGTGTGCTCTGGGACGTCACCAAGGGCTCCACCTCACCTCCTGCCCAACACAACAGGGCACAGCTCAGCCACACACCCTCCCAATGGACTCTGGGAGCTCACACACTGCTCCCTGCTCCAGCCCAGCACAGGGCTGCTCCCTGCTGCTCCCCGCACCCTCTGGCATGTCCTGGGCCACGTCCTCCAGACGAGGACACTTGCGGGGTCTCCCTGGGCGTCGCCGTGGCCTCTCCTCGCTGGACGTGGGGACCGTGCGGCTGAGCCTGGGCAGCCGCCCGCGGGGCTCGTCCTCGGCCGGGTTGTAGTCACTGTCCTCTGGGGGAAATGGCCCAAGAGGTCAGACAGGGACTGGGAAAAAAGTGAGCTAGGTGAGATGGGAGAGGACGAGTCCTACCTTCAGGATCATCAATAGCACCAGCATCCATGATATCGTCATCTTCTTCCTCTTCTGCCGCCTCCTCCTCTGCAGACTTTGGAGCAGAACCCCCCTTTCGTGAACGTCCTTTCTTCAAAGCCAGAGCTGAGCCCACTGCCACAGAGAACAGAACAGAAACTCTTTACCAGCCCGTAGCAGAATGGGTCCTCACACTCCTGCTCCTCCCTGTTCTCTCCCTGCAGGAAGCAGAGCCCAGCTGCAGTTGGGGGTTTCCCCTCAGCACCTGGCTGGAAGTGCCGCTCCTTCATGTGGTTGATCAGCGTTTTCTTGGAGACACTCTTGTACTGACACATCTTGCACTTGAACTGCTGCACAACCACCACCTCCATCATCTCCTCCAGGGTCTCTATGTCTGGCTGCTCTAGCTCCTCCCCACCATCCACCTCCCGGGTCTGATCGCGCCGTGTTGGCAACTCCAGCACTTCTGACTGCTCGGGAGGATTGGAAGGGCCAGGCTGGTCAAGGCACGTGGAGGTTGGTCCATCAGCAACAGCTTCTACAGCCAAACTACCAGCCAGGGCAGATGTAGCCATCTGGGACACCATGGGGGCACCTGGAACATCAGAACCAGCTCAGCCACACAGCAGACCCCTGCCTGCACCCACCCCCAGCTCAGGAACAAGCTCCCAGCAGTCGGCACATCTACAGGGACTCCAGTATGGGGGCCAGTGCAGCAGGAATACCGGCTCCAGGCCCTGCTCCAGCAGGACAGGCCCCAGGCAGAGACAGGCCCCACCGGGCACTCTCACCGTCGTCGGGGCCCTGCAGAATGAGGTACTGGGTGGTCTCTGCCCCACCCTCCTCCGCGCTGGTCACGGCGATGCAGCCTGGCAGGGAGAGGAGAGCAGAGCTGTGACTGCCCGATGTGGGGGCTGCAGAGTCCCTGCGGCTCTCTGGGGCTCTTCCAGCTCCAGATATGAGCAGGGAGGGGCAAGGAAGGTCTGGCTCCAGTCAGCAGCCTGCCCTGGGCTGCCCAGCAGCCACGAGCTCCTGGTCGTGCCCCCCCACAGCAAATCAAGAAGAGAAACCCCCTGGATCGAGGTGTGTTCGTGCATGTGCGTGTTTCCCCACTGCCTCCCGAGGCCCAGCACAGCAGCAGCTCCATCCCCAGCCCCCTGAGCTGCTCCGCAGAGAGAGCAGGCAGGAGCAGGCACTCACTCTGGATGATGTCGGGCCCAATTGTGGACTCAATGATTTTGTCAATGGCAGAACTGAGGTCGGAGGACGTGGTGGAGTCTGACACAATTGTGGCTCCGTCAGTGATGACACTGGAGTGGACCAGGACCTGGGGGGACTCCGACACCATGATGGACTGGCTCACAGTGGAGACACTGGAGACCAAGGTGGACTGGGCGATGGAGGATGAATCTGGCAGGTAAATCCGGGGAACGGCATCCGTGCTGGAGCTGCTCTCCGACACCTCTTCCTGGCACATAAAAAAGAGGCCAGAAAAGCTCAACTGAGAGCGTTGCCAGGCCCTCGGGGGAGCCAGTGCATGCGGATGACAGCAGAATGTCACTGTGGGAATGCCAGGCAAGGCTCCAGAGAGAATCCCGTGGTATCGCCAAGGACCCCAGAGAGCTCCCCTTCTGAGACAGGGAGCGGACAGACTGCTGTGGCAGCGGCTGCCACAGTGCTGGCTCCTAAGCTCTGTCTGCCAAAAGTGTATAGAGAAACCCTCGGGAACCAGCACCGCAGCCGCTCTCCTCTGCCCTCCCATCTCCCTCCTTCCCCGCCGGCTCCTACCAAGGAGACCCCGCTGCTGTCGGAGCTCTGGCCCACGCCGGAGTCATCAGGCCGAGAGAGAGGTCCAGGGGCCCGGGCGCTGTCGCTGCTGTCCGCCGAGACGGCCTCCGAGCTCCCGACGCCCAGACCGCTCTCGGAGGGCTCCTCCCGCGCCGCCGGCGGGGCCGCGTCGCTGCTGCTCTCCACCGCATTCTCCTCCATGCCCGCCCTGCCCGGCCCGCCTAAGCGCGACCTGCGGGGGGAGGCGGCCGCTGTCAGGGCCCTGGCCCGTCACCCGCCTCCCTCCGCTCCCCGCGGGCCCGGATCGCCCGGTGCGGGGGCCGGGGCCGCCGCGGCCCCACGCCCGGGGGTCCCGGGGGTCCCGCCCGCCCTCGCAGGGCGCCCCCGGTCCCGTCATGCCCCGCGGCCCTGCCCGGCCTCCGGCCGCCATCTTGCCGTGGGGTCCCCCCCGCCGCCTCCGCGCGCGCGCACAAGGCGGGGCAGCCCCGGTGCGCCGGGGCGGGGGAGCGGCCTCCGCGGGGGTCAAGGGGGGCCGGCCGCCACCGCCCGCCCGCCGGCCCGGCCCTCACCCGGCCCGCCGCGCCCCCGCCGCGCCTCCGCCGGAGCCGGCATCACGGCGGCCGCCATGGCCCCCGCCCCCGCGCCGCGCAGCGTTACGGCCGCGCGGACCCCGCGCCGGGACTACTTACGGCGGGCCCCGCCCCTCCCGGGGCGTTCGCCGCCGCGGGGACGCGCTCCTTGCTCTGGCCTTCGCTGCCACCGCCTCTCGGTACTGAGCGGCACCGCCCGCGCCCGCGGCTGGTGGGCGCCTTGGCCCCCCGCCCCGGGAACTACTTTACCTGCGGAGGGATCGCGGAGCAGATGTGAGAAGTCTGCGTCATGGCGTCACGAAGCGGCGCCCGGGCCCTGAGCGTCGGCGTCGCTCCGGGTTGCGCCCGTCACGTGATAAGAAGGCGGAAGCGGCGGGGCCGGACCCCGCGCTCCCGGACGCTCCGTTCCCGGCCGGGCCGCGCTGGCTGTGCCGGTTCTGCCCTGCGGCCCCCTCGCAGCCCCAGACATAGCCCCGCTGCGGGCGGAGGGAGGCGCTGCGGGACTGCCCGGTCCCGCCCTGCCGTGGCGGCGCGTCTGCCCGCCGGGCCGGGCCGCGCCTCGGCTGTTGCCGCGTAGCCCAGGCGCTCCGGTTGCCTTTCCGGTGGGCACGGAGCCCAGCAGGGCTCGGGGTCTTGTCTGTGGGGCCACCCGTCCCCGGCCGAGTCGCGGGTCCTGTGCCGAGCTCTCCCCGCCGCGCCCGGGGCCGGACCGCCTCGGCGGGGCACCGTCTCGGCTTGTTGGCCGCTCTTCCGCTCGTCCTTCGGGGCGGGGACGGCGCCTGACGGATGCTGTGGGTTTGCTCGGCCTTACAGAAGCCGAAGTGGCCTCTGGTGATGGCAGCTCCCCTGCCCTCTGACCGGACTGACCCCGGGCGATGGGCGCCCTGCCGCTGGGGCGGGCAGGCCGGGGGGCTGCGCTGCCTTTGGCACCTCCCGTGCTGGAGACGTGAGTTGGGGGTGCCCCGGGCTGGCCGGGGCTCCCCGGACACCGCGGCCGGTGGGGCTGGGCTGTGCTGTCCTGACTGCCCGCGGGGCGCGGTGCTCTGCCGGCCCCTGCTCCACACTGACGGCTCCAGCAAGCCCCCAGCTCGGGCAGCTCCTTGCTGTCACTGACTGTTTTATTATCTGATATTGTCTTTATCCCACTTTTTTTATTTTATTTTTTCTCTGGGAGAACAGCAGCCGTGTTGTGCCTGTGCTTTTCCAAGGCTGGGGCACTTTTGGGCTGGACCTGGAGGCTCAGTCCCTGCGGAAGGGACACGCTTGTGGCACGTGGAGCCGCGGCCCGGCCCGAGGCCGCCGGGACCGAGCCAGCCCGCAGTGCGGCTCCGGCCCCGGCAGGTCCTGGTTGGCAGCGGCGTCTCGCTGGCCAGGATGGCGGGTGCGGAGCTGGTGCTGAGGCGGTGCCAGCAGCAGCAGGACAGACAGTGTCTCGTCTGGCAGCACCGCCGCTGGGAGTCAGCCCGCCAGGAGCGCGGAGCCGCGGGAGCGGGGCCAGGAGGGGCAGCCGGTCCCGGCCCCGTTCGCCCAGGGTCTTCCAAGGGCTCGGCACGTCCCTCCCTCCATCCTGCCCCAGCGAGGCTCCGTGTGCCCGGAGCTGCCGCCGAACCGCCGGCGCGGGCGTCTCCCGGCTCTTCTTCAAGCTAATTAAATACATCCTTGAAAGGTTTATACCCTTATCTGTCACGGGGTGACAGCAGCAGTGGAGCTGAGCTGGAGCCGGCTGCTGCTGCCACGCCGTCGTGCCAGAGGCCCAGCCGGACCCAAAGCTTGGGGATTTTTTCCCCCTTTCTCCTCTTTTTAAAGCAGCCCCACGTGATTGCAGCTGCTGGGGAGGACGCAGGGGGCTCCCGTGGAGATTGTCCCCTCTTTGATGTCCTCACTCGTTAGCTCCTGTGGGAGGAGCCCAGCTCTGTCTGCAGGCTCGAGGGTCCCTGTGCTGCCCTTTGGGGGAGGCTCTGCGTTCCTGGTGGGAGGGGAATCAGAGAAGCTCCTAGCAAAAGCTGCCCCCCAGGTAGAGGAAGTGGGATGGGTCTGTGCGGACCAGCAGGTGTCCTCTGTGCCTTCGGTCAGCTGCTGCCTGGGACAACTGAGGGATTTTCCCGTGGGATGGTGGCTCCGGGACAATCAGTCTGACCCCTGGGAGCTGTGGGGGCTGGCGCAGATTCCCCTGATGCTGGCTCGGCTGATGGAAAGTCTCTTACAGCTCCTTGTTCCCCCGCAGGCACCCCATGTGCTCTGCTTTGGAGGCCAGACCAGCTGGAGCTTTGCTGAGATGGGTAACAGGCTATTTTTAAAAGTGCTGTGTGCCCCCGGGCAGGGGGAGCAGAGAATTCCCGAGCCAGGCCAGGCCCCCTCGCTGCTCAGCTCCTCTGATAAGGCTCTGCTGCTGCGGCTGCCCGGCCTGCAGCTACCTCAGGGCCAAAGAAAACACTGAGACCTCGGCGAGAGGCTGAAGAGAATCCAAAAATGGATGCGGCGGGCGTTGGACACGTGTCCACATACCTTTGGGGGGAGTGCTGGGTTAAGGCCCTTTGGGAACAGGCTGGGAAGACAACACAAATGCTTGTGCCTGGAGAACAGAGTGATAAGACTGGGGCAGGACATGATGATTTTTACCAGGCCAGTTGATCGGCGGCACCAGCTGCTGTCCTTGGTGGGGAGGGCTCCCCAGCCTGGACGCCGTGTGTGGAGGGGGCTGCAGCCAGGCAAGCTGCCTCTGGGGCAGGGGGGCAGCATGCTGCCAGTCCCACTCCCCTGACCCCTCAGCTGCCCCAGCAGTGGTTTGCTCCGAACCCCTTGCTGCTCCCCTGTGAGCTCATCCCTTCGGTCAGCATCCCAGAATAGGTGGTGGCTTGTGCCAAGCGCGGTGCCTGGACTGTGCCCCTCCAGCCCCCCAGCAAGCCCAGCCCCCAGCTGCCACCCTCAGTGATTTTGCCATCTATGCTGTTTGTTCCAGCTGTTTCCTGCTGCCCATGTTTGTGTAGCTGCGGGGCATGAATCCACATCAACCAGGCCCGTGTTTGTGTCCCACCTGGGAAGGGCCGTTGCATCAGCACATTTTGCAAAGCATTGAGCAAAACAGCCCTTGCTGCAGGAAATGGGTTTTTCTTCACACCAGATTGCTTCACCACTCGGCTCCTTCCCAGCAACAGCTGTTCCTGAGGAAGGCGCCTGGGGGTCTCCCAGGGGATTGCTCTGTTGAGTAGGGATGCTTCCTGCCGAGCACCACTCGGGCCCCTCTGCGTGTGCCTGGGGCTCACAGGGCCACCAGTGCTCCTGGGGCGTGCGGCCTCCCCCTGGTGCCTTTGTTCCTGCTGGGGTCTCTGCTTCCCAGGGCACTGAAGTGGGTGGGAGTGCCCCAGGATAACACTTGGTGTCTGTGGCCACCAAGGCTGGGGCCAAACCCGCAGCCTCAGCCCTAATGCCAGCCTTGGGCTGGAGCAGGAGCCGCTCCCAACCGCTGTCCACGACTCAGAGGAGCCACCAAAAGCCCGTGGCCAGGCCAGCTCTGTCCTCATGTGGTCCCCTTGGCCAGAGTGGCTCACTGGCCCTGGCTCTGCCACCCTGGGAGGTGCTGCCAGTGGCAGTGCCATGGGCATGGAGGGGCTGGGTGACCAGGAGGCTCCAGATGGAGCGTGCCCAGCTCCCTGCCCACCCCTGGGCTGCCGGGGCTGCTGTCCTGCACGCGGGCTGGAGCGATGGCTCCGTGCCCTGCGCTGCCTGCCCCGGGGTCTCGCCTTATGCCTGGGTCACCGCCATTCCTGCAGGGCTTTGGGACCATCCATGGTTGTTCCAGAACGGGCTGGGAGCTGTTGAGTGCAGGCCCCTCCTTGCCTGCCAGAACTGCTGCTGCTGGTTGTTTTTTTTTTTCCCTTCTGGAGGGATCCTGTGGCTTCCTTCCCAGAACCTGAGACCTCGGAGCCACGGTCCAAGGCCGCCGGCTTCCACCCTCTCCTGTGCTGCTGATTCATCACTGCTGGTTAGTTAAAAAATGGTAATCAGCAAATTACTGAAACATAAGTAAAATAAACAAGGTGGGCAGGAGAACTGTGTGTGTCGCAGGGCCCTGGAGGCCATGGACACGGGCTGTGCTGGGCTGTTCCCATCACCCACACCAGGAACCATGGAGCAGGGGAGCTCATGGCTGTGGGGCTCAGCCCTACCCAGGGCTGCCAGTGGACTGCTGGCTCCCACCCCAGTGCTCTGCTGTCCCTGGTACTCCTGGCTGCTTTCCTCCCCTTCTGCAGCACCCAGAGAGGAGCTTATAAAAGAGGTTACAGAGGCCCCAAGGGTTGTGGGGCCCCGGCTGCTGGCCAGGCTGTTGCAGTTCCCTGGCTGCCTGAGCTTTGTCCATATGCCTGTGTTGACAACTGAGCCACGCTGAATTAATTTGGCAGCAAAGCGTTAGAACAGTTGTCAAATGTTTCACTGAAATTCCAGCGTGTTGCACCTACCACTCTTCCTTCTGCTTCTTGTAGTTTACAATTAAATACTGCCAGTCTGGCCCATGTTTCACCTTCTGCAAACCCCTCACTTCTGATTTCTGAGCTGCCCAGTTGCTGGCATGGGCTCCTGGCACCGTGTTGTCCCCTCCGCGTGCTGGACAGGTTCTGTCATTGTCACAATTGCTGCTCTTCCCGTTTTAGCAGGCAGCTGCTGTGCCCATCTCACTGCTGGGGACAAAGTGCTGCCCACCCATGCCGGGTGTCCGGTGAGCAGCTCTGCCTGCAGCCACCTGGCCCCGTCCTGCCCTGCTCCCCTCGGCGCTGCCCGTGGACACCCCTTCCCAAAGCCGTAGCAGGGGCCAAAGTCTCGGTGCAGCCCACGGCAGCCAGGGCAGTCCCTGTCCCTCTGTCCCTCACGTGCCACTGCGCTCCAGCTCACAGCGGGTGGGGAGAAGAAAGTTTGGTACAACAAAAGTTGGTCAAAACCAGATGCAAAAGCTCAGACGGGGCGAATTGCGAGGGACAGGGAATGGGGTTTACAGGACAGCACAACAGAAGCTCCTGCAGCCCTCTCCCCGGGCCCCGCCGCTGCCGGGCTCTTCGTGCCGCCCTCCAGCAGATGGATCTGTCTGGGCTGCTCCCCTTCGGATCCAATACCGAAGCGATTTCTGAGGCCTCTGCCAGGGGCTGACTGGTTTCTTCAGGTCCCTCCAGGATTTCCCACCTCAAGGGTTTCCCAGCAGACGGGAGCGTGGTTCCCTCTCCATCCCGTGGAGGTGAGCAGGGTGCCGGTGAGTGCCGGGGGCTGCGAGGCGCTGGGTCTCCTCCCGGCCCCGGCACGGCCGTGTCCGGCAGCGCCTGCCCTGCTGTGCCTGCCGCTCCGGCTCCAGCATCCCTGCGGGGCCCGAGCAGACGGGGATTCCCAGGTGTGAAGCAGCTTGGGCAGGCGTGGAGCGGGGATGTCCCAGCTGCGAGGAGGTGACTGTGCCACCCACCTGGTGCCCCGAGCCGGGGGGATCCGTCATGGGCTGCTGGCAGCTGGGATCGGTGCTGCCGCGGGGTGAAACTTCGGTGCTGGTGACGAGGGGATGGGGAGGGACCCGCCCGGCTGACACCGGCTGTGTCATCCTCAGCCAGACGAGCGGCTGCGGGAGCAGCCCTGGGGATGGGGGGCAGGACGCCGCAGGGGAGAAGGGTTGGCAAAGAGCTGGTGTTGACGGGGGGGAAGTTCCCCAGGTGGGGCAGGGACACGGACGGGAAGGGTCTAGCAGGTACATCTGCAGGGCACCAGGAAGGGGGGAAGGGGCCGGCAGCGCCGTGGGGCTGCAACATGCAGCGCAGTTTGCCAAGGAGGGTCCTGATCCCAGCTGGAGCATGGACCGCAGCCCACGTGCGGCCCCGGCGCCGGGGCTGCAGATCCAGGAAGCATGTGCAGGAATGTTGTTTCTGTCTGGAGCCCCGGAGCAGGAGCAATGGGGCACCCAAGCCTCTGACGCAGAGCTGCTCCCTTTGGTCTTGCTCTGTTGCCAAGTGTCCCTGTGCCCAGGACGCGGTGCAGTGCTGGTGCGGGTGCTGGCTGGCGACAGCTCCGCTCCCTGGGCTCAGGATGCTCCAGAGCCCGGAGGTGGTGCAGGATTGGGCTCAGGGTGCTGGGGCTGGCTGAAGAATCTGACTGTGCTGCCATGGCCCTGGTGCTGGCACTGCGTGTGGCTGGCAGGTCCGAGCAGCCCCTGCCCAGCACGGGCCGTGCTTCCCCGCTGTCTCACCCGCACAAGACACTGACTCCCTCCTGCCCTGCTTCCCCTCTGCCGCAGAGGGCACGCGGTGCTGTCCCCGCGCCTGCCCTATGCTCCCCAGCTCCCTGCCCCCTGCACACATCTTTGGGCTCCCCAGGGTGAGGCAGTGTTAGTGGCAGCCAAGTGTCCCCTTGTCCATTCCTCGACTCTCCTGCCACTGTTGCCACCCTGGTACGCCCATGGCTACAGCTCTCAGACTTCTCCCCTGGCTCCCACCCCAATCACCTGTGCTGGGAAAACAGAGTTGGGGAGGGCCTGGGCACAGCTCTGGGGGTCTCTGGCTCCATCCAGCCCCCCAGACCTTGCTGCTGGCCCTGCTGGAGACCCACAGCCTGGTCAAGGTGCCACCATGTCCTGTCAGCCTGTGTCCCAGGCAGGGCTGTGGCCTCCACTTCAGCAGGGAGTCCATCAAGGATCCTGGCAGGCAATTTGGCCCAGCAGGGGTCCCAGACCTGTTTCCCACAGGGGTCTCCCTGCAGTGCTGCCTGCATGAGGGCGGCATTGAGTAAGGGTGTGGGAAGGGGCTGTGGTGGCTCTTCCTTCCCCTTTCGGCGCAGCAGTGGTGACAGGCAGCCTCGTGGCTCGGGCAGCCAGCTGGGATGGAGGATGTCTGCGTGAGATTTTCCATATCATTCGTCCTGGGTGTAAACGGGGGCTCTGGGCCACAGCAGGCTGAGCACAGCACCTCGGGGCTGTTGGAGTCCTGGCAGCCCAAAGACCCCTCCTGCCTGCTGTGCTGCCCATGCTCACTGCCACCTGGAGCATCCCTCCCTCCACAGGTCCCCATGCTGAGGCACCCATGCTGGGGGAACTGTGCCAGGGGACCTGTGCCTTGCCTCAGCTCCTGGCCTGGCAGGATTTGTGCTGGCAGTGCTCAGCCTGTCCCCATGGAGCTCCCTGCCCAGCTCTGAGGCTGCCGGAGCTGCCAGATGTGGGGGTTTCCCTGCCCCTGCTCCCGGTGGAGCCTCCAGAGAGTCACCAGAAAATCCCCCGGGCTGGTGCCAGGAGGAAGCTGGCGAGCAGGGCCATGAGTCAGTGGGAGAGGCTGGGCTGGGGGCAGAGCAGTGGCTGACAGCCCCCACCAGGACCACAGCCAGCCAGCTTGGGGATGCTCAGGGCTATTGGCCATGGACCTGACTGTGCACCCCAGAGCTGGCTGGGATGGGCTGTGGCATGTGGAGCCCTGGCTCTCGGCTCCTCCTGCTGCCATGCTCTGCTGGGCCATGGCTCTACCCTTGAGGGTGCCACTGGTGGCATGGTGCTGTGGTGGTGCCATGGTGGTGCCGTGCTGTGGTGGTGCTGTGGCTGTTTGCCCAGGCTGTGGGAGCTGCGGCTCCTACAGGCGGTAGGCACGAGGGTTGGGAATAGCATGGGAAAGGCCCAGGAATCTGTTACGGCGCCGGGGAGGCCAGAGCTGGATCTGGTTCCCATGGCTGTGCCCTGAGCCAATGTCAGATGTCCCCTTGCTGGGCTGTCCCAGCGGTGCTTTGGCATCCAGATCTGGCTCCGTGTGCTGCAGGCTGGGTCCTGGCAGCCCGGGGAGCAGAGGACACAGAATCGTGCTGGCTCCCTGTGCACCCCAGGAGCTACTGGCCGTGGCAGAGGCCATGGGGCCCGTCCTCCTCCTGTCTGCCTTGCAAAGAACTGGGGCACATGAGGGGTGGGGGAGGCAGGGGGTGCCTGGCTGTGGGTGTCCCTGGCCCATGTTCTGTTTGAGCGGGCTGTGAATGGGCACTTTGGGCTGGACATGTTTGTCTGGTTGGGGTGCAGGACAGCGGCTGCTGGTGGAGCAACTTCCTCCAGCCTGGCAGCTGGGGCTGCTCTTGCAGGGCTGTGGCAGGGAGTGAGGCAACCCTACAATTTCTCAGCACCTTCCTCCTGAGATCTGAGTGCGGCCCTGGTGCTGCATCCCACTGGCACTGGGCACCCACCTCTCAGCACACAACTGCGCTGGGAGTGGACCCTAGGACACCAGTGGGGCAGAGAGGGGGCCAAGGGAGGGGGTCCAGGCAAAGTCTGTGCCCTAGGGAGCCTCTTGGTGAGTGGAGCCATTTGGGTGATGCTTTCTGCAGCCCCCTCCTCTTGCTGTCCCCAGCCTGGCTGCACTCCAGCTCAGCCTCTGTGTCCTTTGGCTGGGAAGGAGCTGTTGGTTGGGCTCAGCCAGAGCTGGGCTGATGCAGGGAGGGGGTGGCTGTGGGGGCACAGCCAGGAGCACAGAGCAGCTGCAGGGACAGGGCAGCCTGGGCCAGAGCCCGATGAGCTGGGGTTTGGGAGAGCCATGAAAGGGGGACCCATTCTGGGATCTGTGTCTGGGCTGCACCAGCCCTCCCACCCCCAGCTGATGCTGCACCTTTCTCTCCACTCCATCTGTTTTCTCCTCGCTCCTGGTCCCTGTTTGCTTTCCCCTTCACCACTCCTGTTCCCACAAGCGTCGGCACTTTGAGAGAAGCGGGAAAACACCGTCCCATGACAAGGTTTGTGCTGCGTCGGGTGGGAACCTGAGTCAGCAGCACCCTGTGGAGCAGCCAGTGGCAAGGATGGGGCACCCCATGTCCCATGGTACTGGCTGAAGCATTGCTGGGCACGGAGCTGCCCCTGGTCCCACAGAGCTCTGCCATGGGTTAGAGGCACTGTGGGGGGATGAGCCACAGCCTCCTGTGCTGGGAGTGCCCTGCCTCACAGGGATTACACAGCCATGTTGGGGGACATGGATCTCAGCCAGCATGGTGACATGGCTGCAGGGTCTCACACATACAGTTGGCCCCCACCCTCTGTGACCCCACTGCCACCACAGCCTTGGCGCCAGCACAGCTATGCCCCTCACTGCCCCACCATGGGGCAGCTGTGCCATGCCCTGGCTCTGCCCTCACACCTGTCGTCACCCGTGCGTGGCCGTGGGACACAGTGTGTTTGGTAAACAAGGTGATGAAACAGTTAAAGCAGGAACAGAGGAGCCTGAGTGTGGGTTTCGTCACCGTGGGAAGGGAGCAGTGAGCCGGCGGTGAGGGGTCTGAGGGTGACTCACTGCCCTTCCCGAGCATAAATAGGAGGGAGCCAGCAGGGACCCGGCACAGCAGCCCCGGGCCATGGCACGCACCCTCCTGCTCCTCCTGGCCCCGCTGGCCGTGGGGCTGCTGGCCCTGACCTGCTGTGCAGCCCCTCTCCAGAACAAGCCGCAGACACTTGTCACCTTCCCGGGGGAGCTGGTGAGCACCCGGTCAGACCTGGAGCTGGCAGAGGTGAGGGAAGCACAACCCCGTGGCCCCCCAGGGCCCCCAGGACTCCTGGGCAGCAGTGTGGGGCTGCAGCCAAACTTGGGGCTGCCTGAGCCCTGCGAGTGCCCGGGCTGGGGCTGGGCAGCGGGGATGTGCCATGCCTGGGGCTGCCCGACCCCCTCCTGCCTCGCTCAGACCCTCCGGCTGCCTCTGCTCCCCAGAGCTACCTGCTGCGGTTCGGCTACACCACGGAGGCAGAGGCGAGGGCAGGCAGCAGGCACGTGTCCCTGGGCAAGGCGCTGCGCAGGATGCAGAAGCAGCTGGGCCTGGAGGAGACAGGGCAGCTGGATGCTGGCACGCTGGAAGCCATGCGAGCCCCCCGCTGTGGTGTCCCCGATGTGGGCACCTTCCTCACCTTTGAGGGGGACCTCAAGTGGGACCACATGGACCTGACCTACCGGTGAGTCTCTGTCCCAGGAGATGGAACCTGGTGCCCATCGGGCAATAGTCCCTGGGTGATGGGGATGGGCAGCAGCCTCAGCACTGCCAGCTCAGCTGGGTCTTGGCACAACCGGGGCCAAGCCAGCACAGCAGCAGCAGTGACTGGGAGAGCGAGCATCTGAGCCCCAGCCCAAGGGTTGTGGCCAGCTGCTCTGCCTGGCTGTGCCAGAGCTGCTGTCCCCCCTGGGGCAGGGGCCCTCCTGCATCAGGAGCCAAGACCCAGTAGCACTGACCCCCACTCCCCCCGCAGCGTGATGAACTATTCCCCCGACCTGGACCGTACTGTGATCGATGATGCCTTCAAGCGAGCGTTCAAAGTGTGGAGTGATGTGACCCCTCTCACCTTCACCCAGATATACAGCGGCGAGGCGGACATCATGATCATGTTTGGCAGTGGAGGTGATGTCCCGTGGGTGGGCTTGGGGCCAGGCTGGTGACATACACTGCCTGCAGGACTGTCACCCTACATGTCCCTGTCCATACTCAGGGTCCCTCTGCCCCTGCCTGTGCCAGCCAGAGGTCTGTGCACACGTGGGGGCTCTGCTGGTGGGGCTGGCTCTGAGGGTGCTTTTCTCCACAGAGCATGGGGACGGGTACCCCTTTGATGGCAAGGATGGGCTCTTGGCCCATGCCTTTCCCCCAGGCCAGGGCATCCAGGGTGATGCCCACTTCGACGACGATGAGTTCTGGACACTGGGAACTGGTTTAGGTAAGAGCGGAGCCCAGTGGGTTGGGGTGCACTGACACCCACCCCAGCCCGTGGCTGAGCCGCCTCTGTCCTGAGCAGTGGTGAAGACCCACCACGGGAACGCCGGCGGGGCAGAGTGCCACTTCCCCTTCATCTTCGAGGGCCGCTCCTACTCCCGCTGCATCACAGAGGGGCGTAGGGACGGGCTGCCCTGGTGTGCCACCACCCCCAGCTACGATCGGGACAAGAAATATGGCTTCTGTCCCAGCGAACGTGAGTAGTGGCAGCCACAGCCCTGCCCGGCCCCAGCGCCCGGGGCCATCCTCACCTCCCTCACCCCACAGTGCTCTACACCAACGGAGGCAACAGCGATGGATCCCCCTGTGTTTTCCCCTTCATCTTCGAGGGCATCTCCTATGACAGCTGCACCACAGACGGGCGCTCTGACGGCTACCGCTGGTGTGCCACCACTGCCAACTTTGACCAGGATAAGAAATACGGCTTCTGCCCAAACCGAGGTGCCAGTGGAGAGCAGGGTGTGGGGTGGCTGGTCACCTGGGTGGGCACCTGAGGGGTGTTGGGGCTGGCCCAGCCCTGGTTCAGCCCCACTGACTCTGCGCTGCAGACACAGCGGTGATTGGTGGCAACTCCCAGGGGGACCCGTGCGTCTTCCCCTTCACCTTCCTGGGGGAGACCTACAACACCTGCACCAGCCAGGGCAGGCAGGATGGCAAGCTCTGGTGTGCCACCACCAGCAACTATGACACTGACAAGAAGTGGGGCTTCTGCCCTGACAGAGGTACCAACCCCCCACCAGTGCTCTCCTCAGTGTCATCCAGCCCCCATGGGGGTCATGGTCCCCAGCCAGCATGTCCCATCCTGCCAGGCAGTGAGGCCAGTGCTTTTCCCCAGGTTACAGCATTTTCCTGGTGGCTGCCCACGAGTTTGGGCACTCACTGGGGCTGGACCACTCCAGCGTGCGCCAGGCCCTGATGTACCCCATGTACAGCTATGTCCAGGACTTCCAGCTGGACCCAGATGATGTTCAGGGCATCCAGTACCTCTATGGTGAGCAGCTGTGCCAAGCAGGGTATGCTGGGGGTCTTGCGGTGCTGGGCTGGCCCCCAGCCTCATGTCCTCCCCTGTACTTGTTCAGGTCGCGGCTCTGGCCCAGAGCCCACTGCCCCTGCACCTCTGCCCACCAAGGAGCCCCAGCCCATGCCCACAGAGGCCGGCAGCACCTTCACCACTGAGGAGGAGGAGGAAACACTAGAGCCCACGGCTGGGCCCATTCCTGTGGACCCCAGCCAGGACGCCTGTGCAGAGAAGAACTTTGATGCTATCACAGAGATCAATGGGGAGCTGCATTTCTTCAAGAACGGGTGAGCCTGGGGAGTGCCAGGGTGATGAGGGGCTGTGGGGGCACATGGGGCTGTGCTGGGGTGTGGGAGTACACAGGGCTGTGACAGGCTCAGGTGACTGGGACAGCTGACCTTCCTCACCAGGAAATACTGGACCCACTCATCCTTCTGGAAGTCGGGCATCCAGGGCGCCTTCTCAGTCACAGACACATGGCCTGGCCTCCCAGCTGTCATTGATGCTGCTTTCCAGGACGTGCTCACCAAGAGGGTCTTCTTCTTTGCCGGTGAGCTCTGCCCCTGCCCCACCAGTGTCATGAGGAGCCCAGTGCTGCCCTGGCACCCTCAGGCCCAACTGACTGTGCTCTCTCCTGCCTGCAGGTCGGCAGTTTTGGGTGTTTTCCGGCACGAGTGTGCTGGGCCCCCGCAGGATCGAGAAGCTGGGCATCGGGAAGGAAGCCAACCGCATCTCGGGGGCCCTGCAGCGGGGCCGCGGCAAAGTGCTGCTCTTCAGTGGGGAGAACTACTGGAGGTGAGCAGGTCTGGATGGCTGCAGCAGTGCCTGCCAGCTGCCCCAGTGAGGTGAGGGGTGGGACAGACAGCTCGTGTAGCCCCCAGCATGGCTCTGCTCTCCCTGAAGGCTGGATGTGAAGGTCCAGAGGGTGGACAAGGGCTATCCCCGTGCCACTGATGATGTCTTCACTGGTGTCCCTCTTGATGCACGCAACATCTTCCTCTACCAAGGTGAGTGGAGACCTGGTGGGGGGACCATGGAGTCATCCTCAGGCTGTCCCGAGCCTCCTGCACCATGGGACTCACCCTCGGGCACAGCACAGCATCAGCCCAGCAGATCCCTGCAGTGGGGCTGGCTGGGCCATGGTGAGGGCTGTCTGCTGGGGCCAGATCCCTGTGTGCCTGCACTGCTCAGGTGGCTGCCAGGACGGCTCCTGGCATGGCTGCCCTCTTGCTGACCCTCTGTCCCCTCCTGCCCCAGACAAGTACCACTTCTGCCGAGGCAGCTTCTACTGGAGAATGACGCCACGCTACCAGGTGGACCGGGTGGGCTATATCAAGTATGATATCCTGCAGTGCCCCCAGCACTGAGGGCCCAATGGGTGCCCAGTTTCGGCCAGCACACTGCTCCCTGCCCATTGCTCCCATCCAGACCCCAGGGGGCCATGGGGAGCCCCCACTGCGCTGGGGGCTTTGTTGCCTCCCCTGCAGGAGGGCACAGGGAGTGCTGGGGTCGCCCTGTGGGGGCTGCCCAGCACAGGGAGCCCCAGCTGGGGAGCAGGACTCTCGCCACAGGCAGCACTGGCTCCACTGTGCTGAGACATTTGACTGGCTCAAACCACCCATGGATTTGTACCGACTTTGTCTTTTCCTGAGCCAGCCGTGCTGTGTTGGGTGGGCTCTGTGGGGTGCTGGTGCTCAGGGGAGCTCAGCCAGGGCATGGGTTAAGGGCTCTGCCTCCCTCCAGCCTGTGTCTGCTCTGCCAAATCTTTCTGTTTTTAATAAAGACAATCCTTTGGACATGGCCTCTGAGTGCTCCATCTGCATCCGGGGCCATGGCAAACCCCCAGGATGCCAGGCCAGGGGCAGCAGCCAATCCTCTCCTTCTGCTGAGGGCTCTGGGATCCCCAAGACACACTGGATCCCACGGGGAGCGTGTCCCTCTCTCCCAACATCCCCCACCACCTGCCTCCTTTCCCCTGCACCCTCCCGAGCCCTTCCTGCCCACGGTCCTCTGTGCCCAGCAGCCCCCGGCCCTCCCCCAGGTCCCAGCTCTCCGTTTGTCCCAGGCTGGGTCACAGCCTGTGGTCGGGCTCCCTCACAGCAGCCCGGCCCCCCCCGCGGAGCCGCCCTGCCCCAGCCGTGTCCGGGGGCTGCCCGGGGCGGTGGCAGGGCGGAGCGGCCGCAGCACCGGGGTGTAATTAGCCGTAATTAGCGGCCGCGGCTCCGCGCAGGGCGGGGGTAGAGGGTGGTCCCGTTCCTCCTCCTCCGGGTTTGGACCCAGCACCCTCCGAGAGGCGGCGGTGGCGACCCCACGGACAGTCTCGTCGAACCGAACCGAATCGGGCCGGGCCGGGCCGGGCTGAGCTTGGCTAAGCCGGGCCGAGCCGAGCCGTTCCGGTGCGGGCCGGGTCCCCCGGGGCGGGGCTGGCGGCGGGCGGTGCCGCGGCACTAGGACCCCGGTCAGCGCCCGGCGGGGCCGCGCTCGGCGGCCGCGGGGCCCGGAGCCACTTGTGGAGGCGGCGGGGCCATGAGCCGGCGGTTCACCGTCACCGCGCTACCCCGCCACGGCCCCGCGCCCGCCCGCGGCACCGACCCGCCCGGACATGGCAGCGGAGGTAAGAGCGGGACGCGGCCGGCGGCGAGAAGGGTCCGCGGGAGGATCCGTGGGGCAGGGTCTAGAGACAGGCTCCGTGGGGTTTCCGTGAGAAGGGTCCGCGCAACAGGGACTGTGGGCAGGATCCGCCTCAGGGGGTCCTCCTGGGGGGGGTCCGTGTAGCAGGGCCGGGTCGTCGGGGCACTGTGGGGGGGTTCGGAGTCACCCCAGACCAGCAGTCCGTTATCTCAACCCCTCTGAGGCAGTGGAGACCCCTGGAGTCGGACTGGTGGGGGGCTGCAGGGCTCAGGGAATGGGGCTGTAGAGCAGGGAGCGGGGCTCAGCCATCTGGATAGGATCCCTCATCCCTGGGCAATCCCTGCACCTCAGGGGCCTGCCCTACCCCATCCCGCCTGTCTGTTGGAACAAGGCCCCGGTCCCGTGGGACAAACAACAGGACAGAATCAGGGGCATGGCTGCAGGTTGCAAGGCCGCACGCTGCTTCTTGGAAAGTCACAAAGGAGGGTGGGCTGGGGGAGTCTGTAGTGGGCTTGGGGCCGGCAGGCTGTCGCCCTGCGGTTCCCTGGGGTGTGGGGGGGGAGGTGGTGGCTATTGCTGCGTTGTCACTGGAGCCGTATCGATCCCAGAAACCCGACCGACGGACAGCACCGCGCTGCGCCGGGCTGCGTGACCTTGCGCCCTCGGCGAAGGGCGCTGGTGGGAGGTGGTGAGTTAGTCATCGCTTCCTGCCCGCCCCTTCGAGTCCCGTTTGCCCGTGGGTGGTCCCCACGAGGCCCCACGATGCCATCCGACCGCATGGGGCCTCGTGGGGACCACCCGCAGGCCCACTCTGGTGTCCCCGAGGTGGGGCTGCCCCATGCAGACACACGGACTGGCGTGACCTGGAGCTGCGCGGCTCCTCATCGCCGCCAGGCGGCGCTGCTGCGCTGGCCACGCCCTTCCCAGCCACACCCCGCCTGGCCACGCCCCTTCGAATTCGGGTTGGAGGGGGGTCGCACCGGGGCATCCCTGGAGCGCAGCTCCCCCCCCTCCCCGCGCCGTGTCCCGAGACAGCCGGTCTCGGTGGCAGTTGCCTTGGCAACCAAGCAGTGATGGAGCCTCTCACGTTGCCGTGGAAACAGGGCCCGGTGTCAGCCCTGACAACGGCTCCTGATGATGAAGGAGTGTGTGTGTGTGTGTGTGTATGTATGTGTGTTCAGCCCCTCTCCCAAATTCGTGGGGGGCTGCGTGGGAGTCGGAGGGACCCCACCGTCCCTGGCGGCATCCCTGGGGGTCCTGGAGTGCGGGGAGAGAGGCAGGGCAGGGCTCCACGTGGGCTGCCAGGGCTGGACCCCCACAGTCCCCACTCCAGGCACTAGACGTGGGGTGCAAAGGGGTGTATATGGGAGAGGGGTTCTGCGTGTGGGGTGCTCAGCCTCCCCTGCCCACTGCCCCCAGCCGGGAGCTGCGCAAGGTGGGACGGCTGTGGGCAGTGCCACTGTCCCCTCCTGGCTGCCCCCTCGGGAGGTTTCCCAGTGCTTCCAGCACATGTCATGCTCGTGGGAGGTTTGCTGCCAGTAACAGCACCGGCGAGGGATGCTGGGACACCCACTGGGAAGGGCTGTGGGGGCAATGTCCCTTACCCAGGGACTGCATGGCACAGGGAGTGCTGGGGGCTGGGAGCAGGGATGTGCTCAGGGGGGCTCTCTGGTGGCAGAGGGCGGTTCACAGGGATGCTGTGTGTCCGAGGCTGGCTCTCGGAGTCGCACAGAACTCGGTGGTCTCCGTCCCGGGAAAGGGGGTGCAGAGGTGACAAGGGGGTGGTCTGGCTGTGCCGTGCCAACCCTTGGCCTGACAGTGGAGCTGTGCAGCTCACTCTTGTCATTCCCGGGCAGCTCCTGGCAGTTAAATGGGGCACTGATGCTGTACGTGGCCCCACGCCAGGATCCTGCCTGTGCCTGGGCTCGGGGGCCACTTGCAGCTGAACCCCCCCATGCCCAGGGAAGTTGCTGTCCTCTCCCTATCCCCAGCTCCCCTGCCCGTGCCCTCCCTGCAATCCTGGTGCCAGACCCCTTTCCTGACATTCTGGGGATGCTGCAGCGTGGGAAAGCCTTGCCCCAGGGGTTAGATCAGCATTGTGCTGGGGAGTTGAGCCCCCGCGGTCTGGCTCTGCCCAGGAGCACCTTCCATACATCCCCTCGATGCTGGTGCGCACAAGTGGTAACGCTGCACTGCAAATCCCAGCCCCTGAAATGGAGCCATAATCCCGGGATTAGGGGATTAGTGGTCTTTCACGTGCTCCCTCCCCCCATCTGTTTTAGCAGGAAAATCCCTCTTGTGCCGAGCCCACGCACTACGGCCTCCTGCGCAAAACCACCCTCTCGGTGCGTGCTGTGGCCTAGTGCCCCCCGTGCAGCCCCCGGCCCCCGTGGCCTCTGCAACCTCCCAGGACACTCCAGGAGCATGTCTCTGCCACATGTGGGGGCCAGTCCTGTCCCTTGGGAGTGGGCCAGTCCCTGGCTCCAGCATTGGCTCCTGCTTGAGGCTGAGTGATGCAAGGGTGAGGGGATAGTGTTGCGGTGGCTGGGCACGGGCAGCCTCACACCACAGGGTCCTGGGCAGGGATGGGGAGGTCTGGGGGCCGAGTGAAGGGAGGGGGCAGTCCCCTGCCTATGCTGGGGGAGCGCCTGTGCTGCCCACCTTACCAGTGAGCTGTCCTGCACTGTGTGCCTGCCACGGAGCTGGGGATCTGCCACTGTGGCTCCTGGGGGATGCCACACCCAGGGGTCTCGGCTGCAGCAGGGCTGGGCTGGGGCAGGTGGCAGGAGGTCTGAGCCCTCCTACCCTGCAAGGTGAGGGCCAGGGAGTCTCCGCGCTGCAGAGCAGCTGGCCCCATACCAGGAGAAAGTAAACAATTAATTACAGCCGTCAAAAGGTAACTAAGGCCAGCGGGCTGTCATGATCTCAGCCCACTCTGGAGGAGAGACTGGGAGCTGCTGCCAGCCCCTGCTCCAGGGTCCTCCTGGATTCAGTGGGTGAGGGAAGAGGGGGCTGCAAGCAGCCCTATGGGATCAACACAGGGTCCTGCCAGCAGCCCCAGGGTGGCCCTGACCCCCAGGCCCTGCCAGGGGGACTGCAAGGGCTGGGGGTTCCACAGCAAGCAGCAAGGCCTGGGGGGGTTGGCTCCTTCTCCAGGGTTAGCCCTGGACCTGCCAAGCTGTGGGTCCAGGGGATTTCCTGTGCCAGGGCGTTTCTGGGCACAGTGTGACCCTGGTGCCCCTGCAGACCTGGGAGGTCAATTTGGGCCCACTCCACTCTGCAGTCAGTGCTCCCTGCTCTGCAGTGCTGCAGCCCCCTGCCCTGCTGCTGGGTGGTCTGGCTGCTGCCTCCTCCCTGGGATGATGGTGCCTGCAGGATGGTCCTGCTGCTGGGGCAGGGGTCTTCAATCTGTCCGAGGCCTGGGTGGCTAGCACTGCCCCTGGGAGCTGCACATCCCCCCCTCGGGGAGCTGCCTACCTTGGACCTGGGGGTCAGGGGCTAGGGCTGTCCGGGTAAGGGGTGCCCTGATCCCAGGCCACAGCATCCCCTGGCGATCTGTTGCCCCTGCAGGCACAAGGTCTGCCTCACTGCCCACCGCAAGTGGGGAGCCCGGTCCCGGGGCTGGTGCTGGGTGCGGGGCTGTCCCGCCCGCGCCAGCGGGGCCCGCAGCGCTGCCGTGCCCCAATTCCCCCCCCGCGCTCCGCGCCCCCCCCCGCCTCCCCCGCCCCCGCTGCTCCCCCCCTCCCCCGCCGCGGCGGGGGCAATGCCTCTTGCATACGTGATGAAGCGGGCGGCCGGGCTGGGCTCCGCCGGCAGCAGCGAGCCGTGAGCCCGGCGCCTCCGCACTGCAGCCCCCTCCCCCGGCGCGGGGGGCGGCGCGGGGACGCGGCCGGCTGCGGAGCGCGGCGCTGGCAGCTCCGGGCAGCAGCGTGCGGCAGCCGGCGCCATGCTGAACAACCTGGCCGACTGCGAGGACGGCGACGGCGGCGCCAGCCAAGGTGAGGGACCGGCACCGGGAACGGGGGAGCGCGGGGCAGCCGCCCTTGCCGGGTGGGCTTCGGGGCTCGGCGCGGAGCCGGGGGTCGCGGAGGCTGTGAGGGGATTACCGCGCCCGCCGGACGTCGGCGCGGGGCAGCACCGGCACCGGCCGCCACGGTGGCTGAGGGTCGGCGGCCCCGCGGGGCTGCGGCGGCGGTGCGGGGCTGCTCCTGCTTCCCGCCGCGGGCGCCTCCGCGCAGCCCCGGCCCCGTTCCCGCCGCTGCGGCAGCCCCGGGAAACGGCGGCGCGGCGGGGCCAAGCCGTGCCCGGGACTTACCGGGAGCCTCCTCCGGCCAGGGGCTGTGGGCTGCGCGCTGCGCTCCGAGCGACCCCGCCGGCCCCCGCCTTCCCCGGAGCTGCCCCGGCCACCGCTGCACCGCTCCGCTCCCCTCCCCGCCCGGGACCCCCGCAGGGGTCTCCGTGCCAGGCTACTGCCCCCTTCCCAAACCCCGGCTACCTCCTACCTGCCACCCCCGACTCCCCTCTCCGGCTACTGCCCACCCATCCTTGGCTACCTCCTCCCCATCCCTGACTACCTCCTCCCCCATTGCCGCCCCCCCAGCTCTCCCTACCGCCGCCCCCCATCTCCCGCTGCTGCCCCCCCATTCCTCCCCGCCGCCCCCCCCCGTAGCCTCCCCCGCCGCCCCCCATGCCCTCCCCTCCGCCGCTGTCCGCGGTGCTGAAGCGGCCGCCCGGGCCCTGCGCTTGGGGCGGCGGGAGCTGCTCGGCCCCGGGCGGCCGCGCTCTGCAGTGCCGAGATGTGCCGGGCCATGTCGGGCTGTACCTGGCTGTGCTATACTGTGCCAAGCCGAGATGAGCCATGCCGTGACTTGTTTATGCTGTACTGAGCCTTGTCGTGCCGTACCAAACATGCTGAGCCGTGCTGTGCCAAGCTGCACTGTGCTGTACCAAGCCGTGCTGAGCTGGGCTGTGCCAAACCAACCTGAGCTGAGCTGCTCTGCTCAGTCTAGCCTGTGCCCTGCTGGCCCAAGCTGTGCCATTCCCTGCCAGCCCGTGCCACGCTGGCCACACTGCAGACCCAGCACGGTACAAGCAGGCAGGGCTGCTGCGGGCAAGGGGCTGGGGCTGCAGCCCCAAGGCCAGTGAGGCCACCAGGCCCTGGCAGTGGCCAGGTCATTGCTGGGGCCTTGGCCTGAGCTCTTCTCGGGGCACTGGCCATCAGTCGAGCTGCTGTGAGGGCCCAGGGCCCCTGCAGGTCCACAGCCAGCCCCAGGCAACTGGGTCAGTGCAGCACCTGCTCCTGCAGGTGTTTTTGTCAGGCACAGGAATGGTTTGAGCCAGGGAGGTGCAGTGGTGTGCTCAAGGGGACCTGTGGTACCTCTCTAACTCCCCCAGATCCTACCAGCCCCCCTCGCCAGGTCTCCTCATGGGGTCTGCTGGAAGGCCCAGCTAGGAGGGCTGTGGCAGCTGCTGCAGACATCCCCGGCTGCAGTGAGGCTCTGGCTCAGCTGCTACGAGGCTTTTGGTGTTCGCTTTGCTCCACCGACCTGAGTCTGTTTATTTGTTTGTTTGTTCACAGTTCCACTGAAGGTCAGGGCTGGCAGGAGCCTCTGGGGGCATCTTGCTGGGCTAGGGGGAGCCATGCTGGCCCTGGCCATGCCCTTCCCTGAGCTCTTGCCCTCCTCTTGCCCTCTGCAGCATCAGGATTTATCCCACTTACTGCATTCCCATCCCAGCAGTGCCAGCAGTGTGGCCACCGGTGTTTCTACCTTGTTGGGGTCTGGCAGGAGAGCTGGACATGAAGCCACTGCAATTGCACCTGGCAGACTGTCCCTGGAGCTGGGCCTGGCGAGGTGGTGCCCTATGGGCCAGTGGATAGGGGCTGGAGGCAGTAGAGGGCTTGGGAGAGCCAGGGAGCATGTGTGGAGATGGGCACAGCAGAGCCCCCCGCACCTGTGCCAAGGGAGGCTGCTGTGAGGGAAGTCAGATTGCCCCCACTGCTGAGGGCGGCACTGAGGTCCCTGTGCAGGGTCTGTGTGGGGGCTGTGGATACCCTGGAGGGTGGCAGAGCTGTTACATGCCAGCAGGGCCACCCCTCTGAATGTCTCAGCTGCTTCAGCACTGGTCAAGCCCAGCAGAGCTGCTGAAACCCTTGGTGCCAGTCTAGGTCATTTATTTCGGAAAGGATGAGCAACGTCCCTGCTCAGGTCCCCCCTCAGGTCCCCACTCTGGGCAGCCAGTGGGAGCCTTGTGACAAGGTCTGGAAGGGCTCCAGCGCTGGCAGCCCGGTGAGGGCTGGGCCATGCAGACCCTCTGGGGAGGAGGTGAGACATGGAGGAGCAGGCAGGGTGTGGGGGAGCAGGCTGGGCTGCTCCCTGCAGTGTCTGGGCTGCACTGCTCTGTTTGGGGGGTGTGAACGTCAGCTGCAGCCCCGCTGCAGGCTGCTGTGCTGGTCCTCTGGCCTGGAGGCACCTGGTTGCCCAAGGAGCTGGGAGGCTTTGCTGGAGCTTGTGCCCACGGCCATTTCCAAGGCAGGACTCGACTGTCGGGGAATCTGGGAAGCTGTTTAAATGCAGCCAGCCAAAGCGCCTGTGCTGGAAATCCTGCGCCTGCAGGGCCGTCTGATCAAAGAGAAGATAATCCCAGGTTTAGGAAGGAAGAGGATAGGCCTGAAGTAGCAGTTGGTCCAATTTGGGTCAGGCAGTGAAAGAATTCAGCCCAAAAGGCCACTTGGTGTGCCTGCTGCTGGAGGCAAAGCGCAGCCCTGGGGGGAGGAAACATCCCACCCCTCCCCACCCTGCCCCACCTCATCGCACCCCCTGCTGTGCTGCAGCCGGGAGCCACCACTGCTCTCACCACTGGTGGTCTCTGCCTCGTGGGGCCACAGGGCTCTGTGGCCTTTCGGAGGGTTGCCCTGCACAGGGCCACTGGCAGATCCCCCTGCTCAAGCAGCAGGGAAGCCTGGGTGGGAGCAGAGGTGCTACCCACTGTAAGGGCCCCTTGTCCATCCCCACCTGCATTGGGCAGCCCTGTGCCAGCAGCCCAAGGCCAGGCCAGTGGACGTGCAGCCAAGTCCTCTTGATGGCTGGGGGTGACAGAACTGCATGGTGGCCTCGCCAGGCAGCAGCTCCTGCGACACAGCAGCAGCTGGGGACGTCAGCCAGGGCCACGTGCTCGCCTGTGTGCTCACCAGGCTGCTGGGGTCACCCTGGGGTGCCCCTCGCTGCGAGCAGAGGCCTGGGGAGCAGAGGAGGCTGCTTGCCAGTGGTTGCCGTTGAACACTCTGGCACATTCAAGGTGCCCTGTGCACCTTCAGGGCAGCCCTGTGGTGTCCCTGGGCCATCAGCAGCTGCTGCACTGCTGCTGCCTGTGGGGCTGGTGTGGGCTACCAGTGGCTGGGCCCTCGAAGGGGGTCCCTGAGATATCCAGCACCCCCGTGCAACCACCCTGTGGGTCCTGGGGTGCTGCAGGAGCAGGGATGGAGGCTCAGGGGCTGCCCCTATCCCCCCTTACACAGTGCTGTCCTGGCTGGAAGCCCACCATCCCATGTCCCTGGCCAGAGCTCACTTTGCACGGTGGCCAAGAGGGACCTGTTCCTCATGGAGTGCTGTGGAGAGGACGAGCTGCCCATGGTCAGGGGGAGTGGGCAGCAGCTCTGGTTAATTTGCCCGTTGGGTTTGGCTGCCTGGGCTCTTGCCCAGTGCTCTGTGCCATGTAATGCAATTCGGGAGCATTCAGGAGGGACATGATGCTTCCCAGCCCTATTCAGGGCTGAGTGAAAAGCCATTAGGGACATCGTATGTGGCTGGTGCTGCAGCCTGAATGCTGCCCCGTGGGTGGGGCAGGTGAGCTCCGGGAGGCAGAGATGGTCCCTCGGCTCCGGGGGCCCTGGGTGGGCAGCAGGGTCAGCTTTGGGACACCCTGGGCAGGCCGGGTCATTAACCCCCGCCGGGGTGGCGTGGTGCCCGTGTGGGGCTGTGGGTTCCTGCCAGCCATCCCACCGGCAGCCCTGCCAGCCGCCGCAGCAAATTAAAAGGCCAATTCCTGTTGAGTGATCCCTGGGGAGGGGGTGGCTGAGCGCCGGGATCGAAGCCTGGCACGGCTTGGCTCTGCACTGTTCATGCCGCCTCTTCTGTCTGGGCTGTGTGGGGGGAGCAGGCGCGGGCAGGAGGTGGGGGACCTGGCATTGTCCCGCCTGTCCCCACTGCCGGAGGTGTCACCCCGTCAGTGCCACTGGGCAGTGGCTGGCCATGGTGGTGGTGGTTGGGAACATGGGCTGTGGTGCTCCTGCCTGCACAGATCTAGTGGCAGCTGCTGGGGAGAGGCTGCACCAGCCCCTCTGCGGCAAAATGGTCTCTGGCAGGAGCAGGAAGTGGGGAGCGCATCATCACCTGGGACCCCGCAGCCCTTTGCTTAACTGCTTCCAGCCTGCTGGGCTGGGACCAGGTGGCTGAGAGTCCTCTGAGCCACAACCAGGGACGCCAGAACTATATGCCACGTGCATGTCCCTGTGTCCCCACCGCCTGCCAGCCCAGGACCTTTCCCAGTGCCAGTCTCTTTGGCACCACCACCAGGCGAGGGGCTCTGGTGACCCAGGCCAGACCGAGCTGCCTGGGCAATGCCAGCCCAGGGCTGTGGTCCCTGCAATGTGTCCCAGGCCGGGGGGAGTGGGAGTGTGAGGTTTGGGGTGCTGTTGTGGTGCCAGCAAGGTGGAGCATGGGCACCCTGGGGTGCTGTTGGCACCTGTCGTACAGAGCTGGGCAGTGCTGGTCCCATGAGGTTGGGGTGAGCTGGGCCAGGGGGCCTTGGCCACACCATCTGGTGGGTGCCAGTGGGCCAGGGCGAGGGTGCTGTGTGGCCTGGGAGGTGAGTGCTGTGTGGGGCCGGGATGCGATGGGTCAGGTGCCGGTGCTGTGCAGGGCTGGGGTCCGGCCGCCTGCGCTGTTACATAAGAGCAGGAGCGAGGCGGCCGTGGCTCGCTGTTGCCATGGAAACCAGCACAGTGATGTCGTCGGTACCAGGCGGTGAGGCGAGGCCCCTGCGGGCTCTGCTCTCCCCATGGGTTGCAGGATCCTTGCCGGGCTGTGACACATACCCCTGCTGGGCTGCCCCCTGCAGCCCTCACTTGGCTGTGGAGGAGGTGGTGGGCTCCAGACCCCCCAGCCTGGAGGGCATCTCAAGTCCACATGGTCCCTGGAGCCGGTTGCGTGGGTGCCAGCCCCCAGCTGTCACCTAATGAGCTTTAGAGCAAACGTGGAGCAAGAGGCAAATTGGGTCAGTGCTGAGAACCCCCCGCACACCCTTTGCGGGGGCACATGGGGCAGTACACATGCCAGTGGTGCCTGGCGAGTAGCTGAGGAGCTTCTGGGGGACCGGTGGGAGGTGTCACCTGTGGCACCTGGGGCTTCACCTCTCAGTGGGCTGGGAGCACCATGTCTGCTGGAGAGGCTGCAGATGGTGAATCACCACTGTACGCAGACAATGGGCTCCCTGGACCCCCATGTGAGTCAGTGGCAGGAGGCAGGTGGTTCTCAAGGGACCAAGCTGCTCCCAGCGGTCACAGGGTCTGTCCTGAGTGCACAGATGGCTATGTCACTCCAGCCCACTGGTGCCCCTGGCACAATCCCTGTACCTCCAGGCACTCCCAGGCTCCGTGCTCAAGGCAGGGATGGCTCTCACCCCAGCCTGGGGATGTGGAGCAGTCTGTCACCCTGCCCATGCAGGCAGTGCATTGCCCCAGCCATGGGGCTGTGGAGGTGGGCGCATGGTTGGGAGCCCCTCTCCACCTGCCTGGGGTCGGCTGCTCAGGTCTTGCTGTGCCACAGGGGCTGTTGCCCATCAAGCTGCTCTGCCCAGCACCAGGTCCTTTGGCTCCCAGTCCTATGTTTCCCCTGCACCCTTCCCTGGACCTCGGCCTCAGCTTGGGGCTGTGCCGTTCCAGCAGCACTGTCCTCGCTGCCGCTCCATTTCAGCCTGATTTATTTCTGCTGCTCTGCAGCTCAGCTGCTTTCCTTGCTATTAGGCCGACTCCGGGTTTCTTCTGTGCGCGGTTGTTAATGCAGTGAGCTGCCACGGGCCCATCCCCGCAGCTCCTTGAGCTCTGCACCACTGTGGGAGGCTCTGCTGCCCCAGGCAGGGCGGCAGCAGCTGCCCCCGGTGGTGGCACCACTAGGACACTGCCTGAACACCTCCCCATGGCCCCTGCTCGTGCAGTGCACGTCAGGGAGCAGGGCCAGCCACCCAGCTGCCTGCCCCACTCCGGGTGCTGCACCAGGACCATCCCCTTGGCGTGGCCGTGCCGAGCAGCTGGCCGGATCGCAGCCCTGCAGATGCAGCGCTGTGGGCAGCCCCGGCGCTGTGAGTTATTGCTGCCAGCCATCCCGCCGGAGGGTTCCCCTGGATCCACACTGCTTGCTGCACCGCCTGGATGCGCTCCGGCAGCTCCATGGCAGCCGGGCTGGGCAGTGGCTCCTGGCAATGGGCAGCCCCAGCCCATGTGCAGCACAGGAGGTGATGCTGAGGGCTGGGACATGGGCTGCCAACACCTATCCTGGAATCAGGCATGTACATGGTGCCTGTGGCCCCAGCGGCCTCCCCCGGGAGCTGGAGGGGCCGTGGGCTGGGGCAGGGGCTGCCTGGCTGACCCAGCAGTGTCTCTGCAGGCGATGGCAACCCCAAGGAGAGCAGCCCCTTCATCAACAGCACAGACCTGGAGAAGGGCAAAGAGTACGATGGCAAGAACATGGCCCTCTTTGAGGTAAGATGCAGAGGCAGTGGGGCTGGGAAGATTGCCAAGAAGGGGATCAGGCTGGACAGTCATCCCACACACCCTGACCAAAACCTTGGGCACTGGGACACACTCAAGCCCTGGGCAGGGTTCCCCAGCTGCCATAGCTGTCTCTTACAGGGTGGTGGGGTGGCATCTGGCAAAGTCCTTGGGTGCTCCTCATGTCTTGGGCTCTGCTCTTCACAGGAGGAGATGGACACCAGCCCTATGGTCTCGTCCCTGCTGAGTGGGCTGGCAAACTACACCAACCTGCCACAGGGCAGCCGGGAGCATGAGGAGGCCGAGAACAATGATGGGGGCAAGAAGAAGCCGGTGCAGGTGAGCAGGTGCAGAAGGGACACAGCCCGTTCTGCCATCCCTGTCTGCACCATGCTGGGCCACAAGCTGCCCTGGGGACGGTCAGGTCCCTCAGCCCCTGCTGTGTGGTTTCGCCTGGGGTCCCTGGCTGTGTTGCAGGAGGAGTGGGACCCCTCACTCCTCTGCTGGCCAGGCCTGTGAGCCCTAACAGCTGCCTGCTCCCTTGGCAGGCCCCGCGGATGGGAACCTTCATGGGTGTCTACCTGCCCTGCCTCCAGAACATCTTTGGGGTCATCCTCTTTCTGCGCCTCACCTGGGTGGTGGGCATCGCTGGCATCATGGAGTCCTTCTGCATGGTCTTCCTCTGCTGCTCCTGTGTGAGTGATGGAGCTGGCCAAGCTCCCCAGGCGAGGCTGGGGGTGCACCAGTCAGGCTGGCCAGGCTGCGAGGGGTGCACTAGCTGCTGGCCCACCCTAGCTGCTGGCCCACCCTGCCCAGCCCATGCCTCTGCCCAGCCCCTGCCTCTGCCTCTGCCCAGCCCCTGCCCAGCCTCTTTACTTCCCCAGCCCCGGCTCCTGCCCCACTTAGCAAGGAGAAGCCTCTGGCTTCCCAAAAGAATCAGCAGCTGAATGGTGCTCAAATGGTGACCCAGATCATAGCTGCTGTGGGGATGAGGATACGGTGGAGTCCCTGGCCCTGGCTCTCCCTCCATGCTGCCATGAGCCATCATGCCAGAATGGTGGCCCCAGCACAGAGGCTGGGGCTGGCTGAACACCAGCAGCATCCTTGGTAGCCCGGGGACCCCTCAACCCTTGGGCCCAGGCCCTGCTGGTGCCTCCAAGAGGCTCAGCACTCCAGCCACTCTCCCAGCCAGCAGCCCTGCCTGCACATCCATCCATCTGGATCTGCCCCAGGCAGTCCTGTGGCACATCCCAGCATGACCCTGGGGAGCCCCACATCCCAGCATGACCCAGCTGTTCCTTCTCACTCCCGTGCACAGAGGGAGCTCTGCTGGGGGCTGACAGTGTGTTTCTTGCTGCAGACGATGCTGACAGCCATTTCCATGAGTGCAATTGCCACCAATGGTGTGGTGCCAGGTAAGAGCTGAGACCGTGTCTGTGTGTGTGCCGGGGTGAGGGGAGCTGGCTCCCTGCCAGGTTGGGTGCCTGTGGGGGTCCCTGTGCCCTAGAAGGGCAGGGCCAAGGTTGGCAAAGGACCTTTCCCAGCAGCATCCCTGTAGCTGTCCCACTCCCTGGCCTATGCCAGGAAGGCTCTGGGGCTGCCCCACACATGGGAAGGTGGATGTCACTTGCCAGCTGTTCACTAGCCTCCTGCCACCATCCTGCCTGGGTTTCCATCACTGGAGCTGCCACCCGTCCCCAGAGCTGTGAGGTGCAGATGGCAGCAAGAGCCTCTGGCCACGGCTCCTCCCTCTGCCAGACAGGCGAGGCCACGGGGAGTGATGGCAGGAGTATGGGGAGCAGGGAGAGGTGGTGGCAGGAGGACAGGGAGCCAGCTGTGCTGGGTACCAGGTGGTAGGATGACATCTCCCACCAGACACTGTTGCCTGTGGTCTCTACCCCTGGGGAGGCTCCAGTGAGGTCTGGCCATGCAGTTGCCCCTGAGTTGCCTCCTCAGAGCATTCCCACCCCCACAGAGACGGGGAGTGAGTGAGTGGCACCATCCCAGCTGCTCTGCCAGACTGGGCATGGCGCAGACAGCCCCAGCACAGGGTATAATTAAAGCTATTTATCATCCTCCTGCTACGGTGGGACATTGATCACAGCTTCCCTGCTCTAAGGGCTCCTCTGGAACGACAGAGCAAGGCATGTCTCATGTCCCCAGGGCTCCAGCACCTGCCTGGCATCCCAGGGGACACGTGTCCCTGTGGCCATCACGCCTGGCTTCTGGGCTCCCAGGAAGGCTCTGCCAGCTTTTACTGCACCAGAGCACTCTGCGTAGCTTCCCCCTGAGCTCCAGCCCTGTCCTGGGACATCTGGCAGGGCTGGGTGTGCCACTCGGTCTGGCTGGGACCTACCTTTGCTCTCTCCACAGCGGGTGGCTCCTACTACATGATCTCACGCTCCCTGGGACCTGAGTTTGGGGGAGCTGTGGGGCTCTGCTTCTACCTGGGCACCACCTTCGCTGGCGCCATGTACATCCTGGGCACCATCGAAATCCTGCTGGTACGTGCCTGGTCCTTCCCCGTGCGCAGTGCCGAGGGCTCGGGTCCTGGCCAGGCAGCTCTGCCCTCATCTGACTATGCTGCCCTCAAGGAGCTCGCACTGGGGCTGAGGGAGCCTGGGGTCCACTCTGTGGGCCTGTTGGCCAGGCAGTGATGCTATAACTCTCTCCCAGGCATACATCTTCCCTGCCATGGCCATCTTCAAGGCAGAGGATGCCAGTGGGGAGGCGGCCGCAATGCTCAACAACATGCGCGTGTACGGCACCTGCGTGCTGACCTGCATGGCCACTGTCGTGTTTGTGGGAGTCAAGTATGTCAACAAGTTTGCCCTGGTCTTCCTGGGCTGTGTCATCCTCTCCATACTTGCCATCTATGCTGGTGTCATCAAGTCAGCTTTTGACCCGCCGAGCTTCCCGTGAGTATGGCGTCCCAGGGGGCTGTGAAGGGGCTGGGGTGTGTGGGTGCTCAACTGAGTCCTGCCCCCGCCAGGATCTGCCTCCTGGGCAACAGGACCCTCTCACGCCACGGCTTTGACCTCTGCGCCAAGGTGGTGGTGGAGGGGAATGAGACGGTGGGCTCCAAGCTCTGGGAACTGTTTTGCACCTCCCGCTTCCTCAATGCCACCTGTGATGAGTACTTCACCATGAACAACGTGACTGAGATCGAGGGCATCCCCGGCGCCGCCAGCGGCCTCATCCAAGGTGGGCACTGCACAGGGATGGAGGAGTGGGGATGGACGCACAGGGGTGGAGGAGTGGGGACAGAGGCACAAGACAAGCCCCAGAGCAGCCCTGCTGACCCTGTGCTGAGCAGCAGGACGGGTTTCTGCACCGCGGGACCGGGCTGGGTGCTGTGGCTGCCTGTGTGCTGTCTGTGCCTCCCAGACCGCAGCAGCACGGCTCTAAAGGATGCCCAGAGGCTGGGGAGGGATAAATCCTCCCGCTGCTTCCTCTTGGACCTCGGAAGGGCTGGTATTGATCTGAGGTTTTGTGAGGAGCGATCGCCCCTCAGGGGCCTCTTGCTGCTGTGGCCGCAGCCGCGCCGGGATTGTGGCCAGGGCCGCAAGAAAACTCGTGAACTTGTCGGGAGGAGCCACTTTTGACCTGTTTTCCCGGAGCCGCTGGTGCATTTGCCGGGTCGTCGCGCCCCGCGGCTGGGCGGCGGAGGCCGGTGCCCGGTGCCCGGCTCAGAGGGAGTTTGCAGAGCGTTTGCCGGGCTCCTGCAGTGCCAGGCTGGGTGGCCGTGCAGGCAGTGACCCGCAGGGTGCAGGCGGGGGTCTCGCAGTGGCTGTTTCCGGCGGGTCCGTGGGGCAGGGCCGAGGCAGCCGGCACGGGGGGTGCTCGGTGCGGGGCAGCAGCGGCCGTGCCCGCAGCAGCGGCGCGGAGCCCTGCGGGGCGGGGCGGGGGCTGTGCCGGCCAGCGGCGGCGCGGCCACGTGCTGGAGCGCGGGCGGGCGGGGTTCGGAGGCTCCCGGTGGGTCCCACGCTGGGGTCTCATGGAGCACATCACGGGTCCCTGGCTGCGGGTACAGTCTGTTCCTGCGGGCGATGGCCCGCAGACCCCCGCCCAGCCAGTCCTTGTCAGGGCAGCAAACCGCAAACGCTCCAGCATTTGGGGTGGCTGGCAGAGCCAGGACCCTGCTCTGGGGCGGCTGGTGGTGAAGGGGTCGGGCTGGCAGACTCCCTGGACACGGTGCCACCGTGTGGCCCCGGCAGAGGTGACCAGGGCTGGCACTGTCCCGGCGCTGGGTATCCAGGTGGGGAGGAATGTGCCTTTGCAGGAGGAGGAGCAGGGCAGGACTGGGGGGAAGGCCTGCCAGCCCCCTCTGTCACCCGAGAGCGGTCAGGGGAGACGTCGCCTGGCTGGGGGGGATGCCGGATGCCGAGTGCAGAAAGCGGGTCCCTGCGGACCCCCAGCAGCCTCTGTGCGGGGCCGTGCCCGTGCCGTGCCTTGGCGCTCGCTGCTCTCTGCTGCTCCAGTTTCTCTTTGTGAGCTGTGGCCAAGGCAGCACGTGGAGGGACACTAAGCCTGTTACGTCAGCCCCGCATTTGTAATCCCATCAAAAACATTATCAAGTTACTCTGACACGATCCACTTTCCTTAAACCTATGTTGATCAGCATTAATTATATTACCCTCTTAATTATTTGCTAGTGCAATCCCATGTCAGCTGCTCCAGTATCTTGCAGGGGTGGTGCCAGGGGCAGGATGTTCCTGCTCCGGTCACACCCCTGTGCTGCCGGGCCTGTCCCTCGGCTGGGTGTTCCTTGTGAGACTGGGGATGTCCCGGGGATCCCTCACCTGCTGCCAGCTCTGCCCAGGATGGGAGTCCCTTCGGACTGCAGGGTGGGAGGGTGCTGCACTGGGGGTGGGCAGCTCTCCGGCACCTCCTGACGCCATCCCGGCCTCCTGCCCCTCTGCAGAGAACCTCTGGAGCTCGTACCTGACCAAGGGTGTGATTGTGGAGAAGCGGGGGCTGCCCTCCATTAGCCCCCCTGACGCCCCACTGGACATGGACCAGCCCTACGTCTTCAGTGACATGACCTCCTACTTCACCCTCCTTGTTGGCATCTACTTCCCCTCAGTCACAGGTGAGAGCCAGTGCCAGCAGCTCTCATGCTGCGGGCACTGGAGGGCACGCGCACTGCCGGGTGGCTCCGGCTGAGCCCCACGTGCTGCGATGGTGGTGCAGCGATGGCAGTGGTGGCAGGGAGTGGGTACCAGCCCACACCGCCCACGCAGACACCCACGCTCCAGATCTGACGGTGCTGCTTGGTGCTGACGTCCCACCGCTCAGTATTTATAGCTCCCGAGGGTGGAGGAGCCCCCCCCGGCCCAGCTCTGCTGCCGGTGCAGATGCCAGGTCCCACCCGCAGCTCTGCCGGTGCCGTTGGGACCCCAGGGCTGTCCCAGGCATGGTGATCACAGTGATTATGGCAGGGCCCAGTGCTAGGGGTCCGGGCAGCTGGACAGGCCGTGCTTGGCACTTGGCCCTGCACCCATTCACCGGCAGGTCTCGGTTGTGGTGTTTTGAGTGTCCCTTGTGAGGCAGGTGAGTGGCCACTGCCCGTGGGGTCCTGCCAGGCAGGGTCACCCTGGCTGTTGCCACAGCAGTGAGGATTGCCCTGCGGTCCATGCCAACCTGCTGGCACCAGCCATGTCCCAGCCTGGCCCAGAGCAGTGCCAGTGCCAGGCCCTGTCCCCATCACCCTCACAGTCACCATCCCTGCATGAGCTAATTACAGGCTAACAAGACAAGTCACTTCAGAGAGTTTTGAGCTTTATCCTCGAGCAGCCTCTAACTGCAGCTTGGGGTGAACATGGCAGGATGTGGGGAGTGGGCTGGGGTCTCTAGGCCACGGCGGCTGTGTGCCCGCTCCCCATCCTGGCTTGCCATCGAGCTGCTGCCTGGTGTGAGCTGTCCTGCTGGCTGGGACTGGCGAGGGCCATGGCTCTGCCCACCGTGGCACCATCCCCTGTCCCCAGGCATCATGGCTGGCTCCAACCGCTCCGGAGACCTGCGGGATGCCCAGAAGTCCATCCCCACTGGCACCATCCTGGCCATTGCCACCACCTCTGCTGTCTGTATCCTTCAGGGCTCACTCAGGCCATGAATCTGGGGGAGGATGGGCTCGCTGTGAGGGGGTCCTGGCATCCTGGGGGTGGGGGCTGCGGTGAGGCTCCACGTCCTCCTGGCACTCCTTGACTGCCTGGCAGATATCAGCTCTGTCGTCCTTTTTGGGGCATGCATCGAGGGGGTTGTCCTGCGTGACAAGTGAGTGTGGGGGCTGGGGTGTGGGGAGTCCAGCAACCCCCTGGGAGCACCCCCCAGGCAGGGGCTGGGAAATAGGCAGGCAGGGGTCCCAAGGTGACAGCGCTGGGGTGTGGGAGCTGCTTGCAGTCCCTGCCTATCTGGGGCAGCCCAGCTCCCTGCACGCAGCAGGTGACACTTCTGGGTCACCAGTGCCAACACAAACAGGATCCAACTCCATGCAGACTTCATCAGTCTCCTCCTGGCACAGGGGGTCCCACAACCCACACCAGTCCCTCCAGAGCCACACGTGGTGGATGGGGAGGGACCGTGACTACCTGAGACCCCTGAGGGGTGGGTGCCATCAGCATCTGGGGCAGGGCCTTCTCCCAGTCCTGTGTCCTCTGGCAGTGTCCCTTGGGTGTGTCCCTCAGCGCTGGCACGCTCAGGGCTTGGGCACGGGATGGAGCTGTGGGTGATACCAGTGATCTGCAGGTTTGGTGAAGCTGTCAACGGGAACCTGGTGGTTGGCACCTTGGCGTGGCCATCCCCGTGGGTCATTGTCATCGGCTCCTTCTTCTCCACCTGTGGGGCTGGACTGCAGAGCCTCACTGGAGCCCCGCGCCTCCTGCAAGCCATCTCTAGGGATGGGATCGTGCCCTTCCTCAGGGTAGGTGCTGCCAGCCCTGTGCCAGGGGGGCTGCCACTGGCATGGCAGACTGGCAGGCACCGGGAGCCTCCTGTTGGCACTGCCACTGGCTGGAGTGGCCTGGCTGCCCGGCCCTGGTCCCACCGACACCGCTGCGGTGGTGGGTGGCTGTGTGGGGACTTGGCCATGGTGTCATGCTGGAACACTCTGGGATCCCCTCCCCCCACTGTCGTGCTGCTTCATATTTTATCTGCTCTCTGAAGACGTGTTCTCACAACCTCATCTCTCCAAATCCAACCCGACAGCTCCCCCAGGGAAGAGCTGGCTAATTTTATCCTCCCTGCCCCCCCCTCCCAGCCCTAGCCCTGGGTCTTGCTCACACCACCTGCACCCCCTGATGTGCCCAGACATGCACCCCCAGCCCCTGCCCACAGCCTGGACCCCCATGTCCCCACAGCCACAGGGCATGTCCATCCTGGACATGGGGTGCCCAGCTCCGGGCTGGATGAGATTAGGCTGAGCTGGGGCTGGTCACTGGGTAGGGGTCCTTGGGGGTTGGAGGCTGCTTTGGGTGCAGGGGGGCCACAGGGGCTGTATCAGCAACAGGAGTCAGTCCTGCCAGCCCTGGCACTGCTCCCCAGTGTCATGGCGTGTGCCAGCTGTTGCCACATGTGGCCCCAGTGCTCCCAGTGGTCCTGGCCAGGGCTGAGTGCACAGGATGATCCAGCCCCTCGAGCTATGCTAAGGACCCTTGTCCAGGAACATGTGGTGCTGGCATGGCAGAAACCTGATGTGCTCCCTCCCCATCCCAACCCCAGGTCTTCGGCCACGGCAAAGCGAATGGGGAGCCAACATGGGCCCTGCTGCTCACCGCCTGCATCTGCGAGATCGGGATCCTGATCGCATCCCTGGATGAGGTGGCTCCCATCCTCTCCATGTAGGCAGCATGTCTGTCCGCCTGTGTCCCCGTGCCCCCCCTGTGCTGGTCCCTGCTCCTGGGGAGGGTCTCCCGCCGCTCTGACACCCCCTGGGAAGGAGAGAGTCCTGCAGGGAGGCTGGGGACCCTTGTTGGCTTCTGTTGTGGCTTGATTGCCCCATGGCTCTGGCTACTGTCTGCCAGCCAGGCCCTCTCCAGCACTGGCCCCCCAGGGTTGGGCCGTGTAGGGGGCCTGGCTGTGGCTCTGGTCCATCCCAGAGTGCCCAACTCAGTCTCCTACTTTCTCCTGCAGGTTTTTCCTCATGTGCTACATGTTTGTCAACCTGGCGTGTGCAGTGCAGACGCTGCTGCGGACCCCCAACTGGCGGCCACGCTTCCGCTACTACCATTGGTGAGCTGGGATGGGAATGGATGGGACGGGGTGTCCTGCACCCCTCTGGACACCCCAGCACCCCTGCGGGGGCCGGGTGCACTGACTGCGTGATGCTCCCGGCAGGACCCTGTCCTTCCTGGGCATGAGCCTCTGCCTGGCACTGATGTTCATCTGCTCCTGGTACTACGCACTGGTCGCCATGCTGATCGCTGGCCTCATCTACAAGTACATCGAGTACCGTGGGTAAGGGCAGCCGTGGCGCAACCTGCCCTGCCCGGCTTTGGCAGCCACCCCTCATTCCCTTGGTGGGGGCTGCTCCTCCCAGGACACACCGGGGAGCTGATGCACTGCCCCATGGCTGGAGCTGTGGGCATCCCTGACATTCTGCCTGTTTCCATAGGGCAGAGAAGGAGTGGGGTGACGGGATCCGGGGGCTGTCCCTGAGCGCAGCCCGTTACGCCCTGCTGCGGCTGGAGGAGGGTCCCCCGCACACCAAGAACTGGAGGTGATGCCAGGCCAGGGAAGGGGGCCAGGCTATAGGCTGGGAGTCTGTGGGTCTGGGGGTCTGTTTGGCTGGGGGTCTGTTTGGCCAGGGGTCCGGGGCACAGATGCTGACTGCAGGACCATCCTTCCAGGCCACAGCTGCTGGTCCTAGTCCGCGGGGATCAGGAGCAGAATGTGGTGCACCCGCAACTCCTGTCCTTCACGTCGCAGCTCAAGGCTGGCAAGGGCCTCACCATCGTGGCCTCCGTGCTGGAGGGGACCTTCCTGGACAACCACCCACAGGCACAGAGGGCAGAGGAGGTGAGAGCTGCCTGTGCCAGGGCTGCTGCCCATGCCAGGCTGGGTGCTGCCAGCTGCTGCAGGGCTTGGCACTGCACTGCATGGCACAGCCTGGCATGGAACAGTGCTGGGGCAGGGATGCTGTGCTGCTGGCCTGAGCAGCTCCCCAGCTGCCCCACGGCTGCTGCAGTTCCCACAGGCCCTGCAGTCCCCACAAGCCCCCGTGGCCCCAGTGCCTGGCAGGGTGGGAGACAGGAGCTTTTCCTAGCCGAAGCAGGAGCCCTCCCCAGCTCCCCACCCCTCTGCGCCAGCCAGGCAGCACATTAACGAGATTAAGCCCTCGGAAGCAAACAGTTTCTCTCCCATGCAGACATGTTATAATTTCTCTGAGTAAATAACTCTAATTGCTGATCCACCGCCCGTCAGAGCCCTGGCACAGGGACACCCTCTGCTCGGCAGGGAGCAGAGCCCTGCACAAGCTCCACTCACCACCAGCATCACCCCTCCTGGCCCAGAGCTGCCAGCCTGCTGTGAGGCAGAGGGACCGGGGCACCCCACCGGGACCTTGGCACCCCACAGGGACCTGGACACCCTGTGGGGACCTGCACCCCATGCTCTACTTCCCTCCTCTCACACCTTACACCCCAAACTCTGCACCCTTCACTCTGTCCCCTACCTGGCTGGGGTGTCACTGCCAGGGCTGGCAGCCACTGTGCCTGTGGTGGGTGCCCATCCTGGTCCTTCTGGTCTCTAACCTTCCTCTCCTGCCTTCAGTCCATCCGGCGCCTGATGGAAGCAGAGAAGGTGAAGGGCTTCTGCCAGGTGGTGATCTCCTCCAACCTGCGGGACGGCATGTCCCACCTCATCCAGTCCAGTGGGCTAGGGGGGCTGCAGCACAACACGGTGCTGGTGGGCTGGCCCCGCAGCTGGCGCCAGAAGGAGGACCACCAGACCTGGAGGAACTTCATTGGTAGGCACCATGGAGGGTGGAGACCACCAGGCTGAGGGGGCTGTGAGCCACCCCGGCTGATGTGGCACTTCCCCTCCCAGAGCTGGTGCGAGAGACCACGGCCGGGCACCTGGCCTTGCTGGTGGCCAAGAATGTCGCCATGTTCCCGGGCAACCAGGAGCGGTTCTCGGAGGGCCACATTGATGTCTGGTGGATCGTCCATGATGGGGGGATGCTCATGCTGCTGCCCTTCCTCCTGCGGCACCACAAGGTAGGCTGGGGGCCACCGTGTGGGGCAGGGGGCTGGGGCCATCCCCGCTGAGCCGTGCCCATGCCTCCCTCCCTTCCTCTCTCCCAGGTCTGGCGCAAGTGTAAGATGCGCATCTTCACCGTGGCACAGATGGATGACAACAGCATCCAGATGAAGAAGGACCTGACCACCTTCCTGTACCACCTGCGCATCACTGCCGAGGTGGAGGTGGTGGAGATGGTGAGTACTGGGAGATGGTGAGTACTGGGACATGGGCATGTGCTGCAGCCTGAGATGATGTATGTGGGAGAACCAGACAGATCCTGCCATGGGGGCACACAGCACCACAGAGGTACATAGCATCATGGGGACACAGCACCACAGGGGGCACAGCATCATGTGGGCATGCAAGTCCACAGGGACATGTGGGGCCAGGCTAGGAGCAGTGGATGCAGCTCACCCTGTCCCCTGTTTTTCCTGTCCCCCCACAGCATGAGAGCGACATCTCTGCCTACACCTATGAGAAGACTCTTGTGATGGAGCAGCGCTCCCAGATCCTCAAGCAAATGCACCTCACCAAGAATGAGCGGGAGCGGGAGGTGAGGCTGCCGGGCAGCTTGGGTGGGTCTGACGCCCGGGGTGGCTGTGCTGCTGCCTGAGCTGCCCTGTGGCTCTGCACACTCATCCTGCTGGGGAGCTGGGGCTGCAGGCTGAGGTCTGCCTGGCCCAGCCCCTTCTGCCCCACTCCCCCGGCTGACCCTGTCCTGCTCAGATCCAGAGCATCACAGACGAGTCCCGCGGCTCCATCCGGCGCAAGAACCCGGCCAATGCGCGCCTGCGCCTGGACGTCCCTGAGGAGCAGGCAGGTGATGGTGAGGAGAAGCCTGAGGAGGAGGTGAGAGGGGGCTGCACCAGGACAGGGACTGGGCATGCAGTGCTCTGGCCCCTGCCCACTGTCCTCCTCTCCTCTCTGCAGGTCCAGCTCATCCACGACAAAAATGCCACCACCTTCTCCAGCAGCTCTCAGTCTCCTGGTGACGAGGTGGAGTCGGCCCCCGAGAAAGTTCATCTCACCTGGACCAAGGAGAAGTCTGTTGCAGAGAAGAACAAGAGCAAGAGCCCTGTCAGCCCTGAGGGCATCAAGGACTTCTTCAACATGAAGCCGTATGGCCTTGCATGCTGACATCCCGTCCCCCTCCCTGGGTTCTTGCCTCCTGCCCTGGCTGGGCAGGTGCAGCAGGACCCCGGCAGCACCAGCTCAGCGTGGCAGCCTGGGTGCCCTGTGCTTGACCCTGCAGAGGGGCTGGGGGGTAGGTGGGAGGGGAGTCCCAAGGGGTGTCTGGGCAGAGCACTGTGGGGACTTGGAGTGCCCATCCCTTGCTCACCTCTGCTCTCTCTTTTGCTCTCTTTCTCTTTCCCCGGCTCCTCTGTGTTCCTGGCAGGGAGTGGGAGAACCTGTAAGTCTGGGTATGGGGGGGCTGGTATAGTGGGGGGGGACCTGGGCCACCGTGCATGGGGGAACGTGCCCTGAGCCACTAGGGCCACAGCAGCTGCCACCGCCGCGGCACCAGACAGCTCGCCCGGACACGCAGGGCCGCGGCTGCCACGCCTGCTCACATCGTGTCGCTGTGCCCATGCAGTGGGGTCCCCGTCTGCCCTGTGACGCTGCCAGCAGCTTCCTGTGAGCCTGGGCTCAGGCACCCACGGTGACACCAGCACCGTCTGCTCCCGCTCGTTTCCACACAGCCCCGGCAGCCGCGTGTGCCGCCTGCTGGCACCGTGCACGGCCTTGCAGCATGGCTGCCATGTGGGACAGTTGCCAGCAGCCATGGGCAAAGCTCACTGCCCCCTGAGCTGGAGCCACAGCCCAGCCTGGAACCCTCTGGGCATGAGGAGCCCCCCCATGGCTCCTCGGGTGTGGGGTGGGGGCCGGTGGCTGGCTGTGCCTGTCCCTGCAGCCACGTGTTCTGTCCCCCCCCTCAGGAACCAGTCCAATGTGCGAAGGATGCACACGGCTGTGAAGCTCAACGAGGTGATCGTCAAGAAGTCCCAGGATGCCAAGTTGGTCCTGCTGAACATGCCGGGGCCTCCCCGCAACCGGAAAGGGGACGAGAACTGTATCCTTCCCACAGGGATATTGCCTCAGGGCAACCACCAAGACCCCACCCCCCGGCAGTGGGGCTGGGGTCCAGGGTGCTGTGACTCCCCACGAAGCTGAGGGATCTTGCAGGCAAGTATTGGGGTGCAGGCCCAGCGCCTGAGCCTAGACCCCCTGTGCCTCCAGCCCCCAGATGGGTCCAACAGCTGTCACTGGCACCAGCCTGTCTGTCCAGCAGCCAATGCACATGGGTGGGGCCGCATGGCATCGGTCCCACATGTGAGCATGACGGCACTTGGCAGAGGTGGCGGGGTTCAGTTCCCAGGCTGGTCCCTGTTGTGTGGCACTGGTGTGGATAGACTCCCCCAGCTCCTGAGCTTGGGCCTGACCTCTCCAGCTCCTGGCTCAGGTGGGGCGGTGTGCTGCAGGCTCAGCTTCCTGGGCAGGAGGGCTGGGCAGGGATGGTATGTGGCTGTTCCCATCCTGTCATGATGTTGGTCCTTCTTGACGGCCATGCAGACATGGAGTTTCTGGAGGTGCTGACAGAGCACCTGGACCGAGTGCTTCTGGTGCGTGGTGGGGGCCGGGAGGTCATCACCATCTACTCCTGAAACACGGCGCACCAGAGAGGTTTGTCTGCACGCTGCGAGCCCCACCGCCCCTCTGCACCGCGTTCCTGGAGGGGAGGGACGGCCGGATGGCAGCCGGAGTGCAGAAACTTCACCTGGGTTTGGCCGTGCTCCTGATCTCTCCATTCGAACTGCAGCACCAGATCTTCTGGGAGCATCCAGCACCAGAGCAGCTGTTCCTCATTGCAACATCACAGCACTGCTGTCCTTGTTTATATATAAATACATACACTGTACCGCGAACTGAGCACCAGGGCCCAGCGCTGCCCCACCGCCCAGCCCTGGCCGGGCCAGCCCTGCCGCCAGCCCCAGCACTGCTGCTTGCAGCCCTGGCCAGGCAGGAGGGAGCTGTGCCAAGAGGGATGCCTGGCCCCACCGTGACACCACCCCTGCGCGGAGCTTGGCTAGAGGCACCCGTGCCCTGCATCCCACCAGGCGCTGGCAGAAGAGAGGCCACCAGCACGCTTCCCCTGCTGGCTGCTCCTCACCCCACGGGCTGCTCCCCACGACTCTGCCCCCAACACCCCTTGCCAGGATGGGCCTGGACTGCCCCAGCTCGCTGCTGCCTTCGTGCCGATCGCCTCTGCAGGCCGTGGGCCAAGCTCGTGGAGACGCAGTGTGATGGTTTGGAGGGGGCAGAGGGTGGGGGTAGCTGTGGGGGGCCAGGTGCTGTAGCTCAGCAATCCCATGGCAGCAGGACCCCAGCCTAGGGTGGGTGGGGGGTGTTCCCTGTCACCCTCCCCACTAACCCTAGGCTCTCTGGCTTGGTGCTCTCCCAGTGCTTGTGCAGCCATTGCAGCAGGGAGCCCCCCCCCGCCCCAGCACCAGCACCTCCTCTTGGCCCTGGCAGAGAGGAGTCCTGTCCTGTCCAGTCTGTGGTCCCCTGCCACATTGCACTGAGGGCACCAGGGGCTCTTGAGCCCCTGGCAGTGGCCAGCCCAGTGGGTCCCAGTACTGCAGCTGTGTCTGGGTCCTCCCCACCTGCTGTGCTTCCTGCTGCTCCCCAGGACTTCACCAATAACCTGGACCCAGCCCTGTGCACATACGCTGCTGAGGGACTGTGGGAAGGGCTGGAACTGGGTGTAGTTTTAACATATGCAAGGTCTGTTTGCCTGGCCTGACAGGGCCAGACCCCTCAGTGAGGGTTCACTGTGGGGGTCTTGCCAGCATCATGGAACTCCCTCACCCAGGGGTCCCAGGCACTGTCCCCGAGCAGGCAGCCCCTGCACGGGCAGCAGGGCCCACCCAGGCAGCTCAAACACCTCTTACCTTTGGTTGCAGCTGCAGGTTTGCACCCCCCACCTGCCCCCAGTCCCCTCCCCACCCCAAGCATCTCTCATGCCAGAGAAATTGAGGAGCTTTTAACAAATGTGAATGGTTCCAGGAACCACACAGGAAGTGGTGCCGAGGGCAGCCAGGGCACCCAGCGGCGCCCGCCCCGGCCCCATGTACATAGTGTACATAATACAGTACGTGTATTTTTAAAGTGATCATATTTATGTTAATAGAACCAGATGAAGTCTATATATAGAGATCTATATCTATTCTGAGAGATGCAGGGCTCTGCTAGCACCAGGCTGCAGGGACGGAGAGCCGAGACAGGCTGCTCCTGCCCAAAAGGGGCCCACCCGTCGCACTGAATGCTCGGAACGGTGGTGAGGGTGACAGCCTTCCCGGCCACCGGCAGCCCCTGGGAAAGGGCCAGGTCGCAGGTTCATTCTCTTCTCAATTTAGCTTCTTAAGAGTTTTCAGGGAAAAGAAGTCACAGACTTTTCTGAACTTGTTTCACAGCAGATCTGAGCTTCCACTTGAAGTGCAGCCTGCCAAGAGTCACCCTCTCCCAGCAGCGCTGCTGGCTCTGAACCAGCCTGGCCCCAAGTGGCCATGCGTTGTCCCCTGGCCCGAGCTGAACCCCCTGTGCTGGAGCACTGGCCTCCTCACCCCTCCCCCCCCAACTGCTCCTCACACTGCCCCACACCCCGGCAGTCCCCAGCCAGTGCAGGAGGAGCAGCTGGCCCAGCAGCGGCTGCCTCCTGCCCCTCATGGCTAGTCCCAGTGTCCTGCTCCTGCCTTGCTGGCAGCAGGAAGCTCCCTCTGCACAGGACAACTCCAGTCCCTGCTCCCTCTGCAGAGCTCCTCTGCTTCTCCAGGTCCAGGCCAAAGCTATTTGGGGCTGCTTGCATAAAAAGCAGTGAGTTTTTTGATGTTGTAGGGTTTTTTTTCTTTGGTTTTTTTTGCGCTTTATTTTTCCTTTAAGGTACTACTTAGACAAACTCCCAGACCAAAAGCCAAGCCCCAGGTGCACATCTGTGCCTGCTCATACCTTGCTCCCACATTTCCATCACTCCCAAAGTGCCTCCCTTCTCTCCAGCAGCTGCCCCAGCCACAGCCAGAATCTTCCACAGCAGCTCAGCTATCTGCACAGCAGCAGTGGTCTGTGTTGGAGGCTCTGGTGTGGAAGCAAGTCCCAAGGGCATGGGGAGCTCCGTGTTTACAGGAGGTGACCGTCAGGGGAAGCTGAGACCCGTTTTCAGTGCAGGAGCTCCAGGCTGAGAAACTGTGCAGCACGCTCTGTTCCTGCTGCTGCCTCAGCTGCTCGGGAGCTGTTGAAAGAGCAGGCAGGCATCTGCAAGGGAAAAGTTCCCTTAGATTTGAGAAGGGCAGCCCACAGGAACTTTTGCTGGTGTCTAGCTGCTCTGCCCTTTGGAGCTGGCCCTGCACCACCACACACATACTCGTGCTGTTTCTACCCTCCCAGAATCACCTGAGACACCTCTGCAGCAATGGAGGAGGAATGCATAGCCACCTGCCCACTCCTCCTGAGTGCTAGCACCATGTTTGTTGGGCCTAGAGTGCTTTCCAGCTACTCTGCCTCAGCAGATGCCACCCCCTCCCTGCTGTCACCCTCCAATTGCAGTGTGGCTGTCCCCCTGCCAGGCCGCAGCAGCCAGCCTGGTGCCCCGGGGCAGGGCAGCACAGCAGCTGCTGCCCGTGGCAGCGTCAGGGCAAAGGGCTCCTCTGCGGCCGCAGGGCGGCTGGGAATGACACCCATTCCCTGCGGAGCAGTGGGCCAGAGCACACATCTCCATGGAGGGGTTTGCTCCATCACCTCCCCAGCTTCTCCAGTGGATCACCACCCCCCCTCCCCAGCACCGCTTCACTCCCCATGGCAGAGCTGCAGTCCCAGCTTCCATGGGGAGCAGGAAGGCGAGCTCATCTCATCGCCATCACTGAAATCAGGCATTCCCCCTTCCTCATCCTCCAGCAAGAGCAGGGGCACAACTCCAGACAGAGCCAGGGCTGGCCCAAAACCAGGCAAAATTTGGCTCTAGCAAGAAAGGTGCTGGTTTCGGCAGCAAGTTCTCACTGGCCATTGGCTGGAGGGGGCCAGTTTTGGCAGACAGCACTGCATGTTAGTTTACACACCCAGCCCTGCACGTTTGGCCTCTGTGAGTGTTCAGTTTCCCCATGGAGCACCCTTCTGCTGTTCCATCTTGGTGAAGACAAGTGTCCTCCTCTGGTAGACATGCAAGTTCCTCCTTGGCACATGTGCAGACACGTTTTGGTTTTTGTTCCAGACAGGAAGGTCTTGACCCCCCAGTTTGGTCCCCAGGCAGGCTGCCGTGGGAGCAGCAGGACAGCGGCAGCCGCGGGACAGTGGTGGCGGGTGCTGGTCCTGCCACCGGCGCCGCCGTGTCCCTGCAGGCCCCACAGCAAGAGCCAGCAGCTCGCATGGCCACAGCCATCCCAGGGACAGGCAAGAGGCCACCAGGTGGCACTTGTAGGGGGCAGGGGCAGCGCCCAGCCTGGGCTGGCATTGGCCGTGGCTGGACGAGAGAAGGACTAGGTACTGCACAAGGGTAAGAGTTGTACTAGAAGAGTCAAGACCCTCCTCTGTGTAGCAGGACTAAAAACTATCAGAACGACCACCAGGTCTGAGATTTGCTGGTTACAACACTTTCTGTGCTACATGTGCAATATATTTGTTCTGAATGTTACCACGAAGTCAGTTCATTCAATAATCTTTTACTCACTGTAGCTAGATGTTCTACGTCCATTCAAGTGACTTTTATTCGAGTGCAATATTTCAATAGACATGTAGTGACCTAGTATGCTTTGTGTTCTAAACAATCTGTGTGCAGAGCAATGCAATTAAGTTTAAAACCTTGTAAATAAAACAGGTTGCAAACCAAAAAAAAGGAAAAAAAAAAAAAGAAAAAAAAGTGCTAGGCTTGCATTTAATTTGTGTTTCAGTATCGTGCATTAGGCCGCCTCAGTACAGACCCAGTGTTCTCTGTGCAGGTACTAATGGAGGAGTGGCTCCTCAGCTGTTGAATGCTCCGTTAATGCTTTACTGCTTTACCTGTATTCATTTTTCTAGACTCCTGTCTGCACAAAATGCAATAAACGATTTTATTACACCCTTCACTGCTTGCACGGAGAGTTTTCACTTGCTTCCATCAGATCATCAGATACTTTACACTTGACTGCTGCCACTTCTGTAACTCTGAACAAGCCCCAACAGGGAGCAGCAAGACATCAGGAGAGGAACAGGCCCTCCCCAGTGCACAGCTCCCCTGTTGGAGTTCTGCAAATTTCTGATCACCCCAGCAGAGATGCTTTACCTGCTTGTGGGGCTGTAGAGATGTAGAATAGGGTATCACAAAGGGAGGCTGGAGGAGGAAGGATGGAAAGCAGACATGCTTCCATCCCATTTCAGGTCACACAGTACCAGCAGCACATGCAGCCCCAGCTCCCCACAGCAGTTGCCACAAGACCCTCAACTAGGGAGCTGCTCCCTGCTGGCCGGGTGCACCCTCCCTTCTCAGCCCCCCCACACTGGCCCTGCCACATGCTGCTTCAGCACGTGGGCTGCTCTGCCCCAGATCCACATCCACTGCATGAGAATCAGTGTCTGTGAAGTCCTTCCAAGAGTTCTACACAGAGACTACTCACAGCATCCTCCCAGCTGACAGAAAGGTTCAACCCAGCACTGGGCAAGACACAGCTCACCTGGAAGGAGAAAGGAATGGCACAGTGTATTCCAGTAACAGTCCAGCTGCCAAGTGTCAAAAAATGCAACAAAACATTTTTTCTGCCTTTTTATTAAAAAGTAATGTCCTCTTGTTAACAGCACAGAAAGAAAAAAAATGCTACAACACAAATCACCTGGGACAAAGACAATCCTCTGCTCCAAGAACACTGCTTTCTCAGCTGCTTTCGGCTCTCTGCAGGAAGCCTACAGACTCCAAGGCCATGATGGGGAGGACCACACAGTTAGGAAAGGTTCTGTGTTCTGGTATCAAAGTATGTTACTGGTTAAAAACATGGTGAAGAATCACTGCCTGATTTTCCACTCAACAGTTCACTGTAGTCAAAGTGTGGAAAAATTGTATAAAATTATGGTATTGCATTTTGGCACTGTCTCTCCACCTTAGATGGACAGAACACCATCAACAACAATATGAAGCTTCAGAGCACATTCATGTTCACCACCTGGTACCTGGCTGCAGGTGTTCCCAAAGGAGGGCCAGCAGCTCACCAGCACAGCAACCAACCCTCCCAATGCAAGATTGTAAGAGAAGGAAATTTATACATCCAATTTAACAGATTGATCTTAACACTGACTGCTTGGTGTAGGAAAACTGACAGACTGAAATCTGTGCCTTAGCTGGAAGCTCTTGTGTTTCAGACCTGCCACACTATCTGCACCAAAGCTGCTGGTTTCCACAGCTGGGCGAGGTGAGGAGTGTTCCTGTGCCTCCCTCTGCCAGGACACCACATTCGAGCTGCAGAAGGACCCATCAGCACGGTCCTGGGTTGCAGAGCAGCGGTCAGGAATGTGCTTTAAGTTTGGCTGCTAGTGCTACCACTGCACTTTCCAACTGGCTTATAAACCATTAAAAAAAACCCAAACCAACCAACCAAAGAAAAAACAAAACAAAGAAGAACAGCTCCCGTTCCACAAAGGTGGGTCTCGAGGGCCCCGTCAGGGTCCTGCTTTGCCTCAGTTCATTTCCTCACCACTGACACAAACCGTACTAAGAGCATTCAGTGAGACCAGACTGTGCCACAGTGAGAAGATGCACCAGGCACCAGGGTGAGGAGAAGGCCTGGGGACTGTCACTGCAGCAGCTTCTGGGACTAGACAAAACAACCGATGACCCAAAGCGGCTCCTGGCACGTCCTGCCGCGGAGCGCGCGTCTCCAAACACCACGGACCAGAGCGGGGCCAGGAAGGGCAGCGCGAGCAGCAGCCGGCAGCGAGGCCACTGGGGGACGCTCCTGCCAAAGTGGAGAGGACATGCAGGTCCAGGGACCCTTCTCCTGTGAGGACAGGAGACTTTCAACAGCTGTAAGTACGGAATGGCAATGGGAGGGGAAAGGGCCTGACAGCTCCGTTCTAATAGTGTCGCTGGTAGGAACCCATGGGTTGCTGGGCTGAGGACCCTGGTCTCCCCTGGGCCACTGTTTGGCTCACTAGGTGGGACAGTGCAGGACCACTCTGGATAAGGGTGTCCAAGGCTTTCTGTACACTAGGGTTGTCAAAGTTGATACCAGAAGATACTGGCCTTTGAGCAGGTACACTGCCAGGTGCAGGGAGGCGATTTTGATGCTGACCATAGAGTGACTGAGCTTGTGGAGGAGCTCCAGGTCTTGGACCTGCATTTCTTGAAGGGCCTTGGAGAGCAGGAAGCTGTGTGCTTGGAGCCTGCAATCTCTGCGGAGCCTGGTTTAAATTTCCAGCACCCATCTGTGCTGCTCGGGCCTGACCACCAGCCATGTTAGCAAAGTTCTGGGTGGGAGTGCTGCCTGAAGTGCCTGCAGAGGGTGCAGAGCTGCTGTTTGCTGCAGCAGCTGCTGCTGCCCCACTGTTGAAGAGACTGAGGATTTTTGCTTGAAGCTCCTGCTGAGGATTAGAAGAGGACACTGGAACAGAAGGTGCAGAGACCAGAGGCTGTGAACCCTGATGAGCCTGAGAGTTTGGAAGGCTGGCCTGACTACCAAGAGATGATCCTGAAGGTGCCCCCAAAGACTGCCTTGACATGGGTGCTGGGAAAGAAAGGAAAGAGGATTAAAGCTTTGCAAATGCCCTTAAAGGGGTACCTAAAGAAAACTAGTGAAACAGCTACCAAAGACACAACCCTCTGAATAGGAGGGCTGCCAAGCTCTGGAGAACCCAAGGCAGTCAGGAGAACTGCTGCCCTCCCTGTAGTTACCAAACGAGTGGAGGCAGTCCTGTCCTTCCCTGGCAGAGTCCAGTATAAAAGTCCTGTCACATGAAATATCTGAATTGTGTCAGGACACCCAAGGACACATCCATCTCAGTGAATGGAGGTGCTGTGTGAGGAGGTGACAGCCCGAGGACTCCCCTGCAATTCCAGGACTGTTTTTGGGTCCCAGCCCACAAACCCTGTGATTAACAGCATTGCTGGGGCCAAGAAACTCACCCTGCAGAGCATCAGCGCTGCCCCTCAGCAACCGCTCCTTCCGGTCCCTCAGGTAATTAATTACTTTATCGATCTCCTCTGCACTTAGATAGCGATTGTCTGCCAGCAGGTTCAAGAGAGTCTGGATGCCTGGAGGGTGCCCTCCCCTGACACTCTCCTCCACAGGGGGTGGGCGCTCCCGCTCCTGCAGAACGGCTTCATCTGCCATCTTGGCAGCCTGCCGGGCGATCTCCTCCCGCTCCTTCTCCCGTGACTCCGTTTTGTAGCGCTCATAATTCCTTGCCACCAGCACCATGGCATCATCTTGGGGCATGTTGCGGTGCTCTGCACAAGGAAAAGAAACGCTTTAAGTGCCATTAAGAGGGCGTGCCCTGCCTCACACACACCAGCAGATCTCATTCAGCAGGCAGGCACTGCTGAGGGGCTGCAAGCGTAGGCTTGGGATGCTCCCGAGGCACACAGTGACAGTCCCCTTTCCCGAGCCAGCAGAAGGCTCCAGGCTATCATGCAGCAAGGCTTTTCATCCACAGGTGAGGGCTTGGAGAAGAGTGTGTATCAGCCCAAGAAATGTTCGTCTTGCCTCTCAACCATTCAAAGAGAAAGCAGCTCCCTCTATCTCTCACAGAAATCCTCCGAGGCTGTTCCAGCAGTTCTACTGCTAAAGCCTTGAACATTCCCAAACCCTGCTCTCTGACAGCTGCTAAAGCTCCCCAGAGTAGGGCAGCCATGGAATACATTTGGTTCTGCACTGTCAATGCCTTAACACCCTGAGTGCACATGAAGGAGATGGGGAGGACATCAGCACTGGCTCAATGTCACATTACTGCTTATGTTTACTGCTTTAGGCAAGTAAGTTCTCTATAATACAAGGACTGATGGTCAATTGCAACCTTTTGGGGGTTTTTTTTGCAGTTGCCTTTTAAAGTTTCTGAGGTGGTTACTTCCACCTCCCAAAGCAAACACAAAATAGCTCCCTTGAACACAGGTTTAAGCAGGGAGATCAACGAGATCTCTACCTTCCTGAAGTGCCCTAAGCCCTGGGCACTTTGCACACCTGCATCCATCCAACCCTGCCACCCCTTCCAAGTGACAGGAAACCGGGGCTCATTTTAACATTACCCTTTGCACGAGTTGTGGGAGTTCCCTGAAACCAAGGTGAAGAGAAAGGTGACTGCGTGTGGTTCACGTGAGAGCACTTAACCTCCAGGCAGAGCCATGGATGAGCTCACAACTGCGGTTCCTGTGGGATCTGATACACCATTAGATCCCATAAAGAACAGAAGCTCTGGCAGGAGGATGGGTGTTAAAGCAAAGGAGTGAATAGTTAAAACCCAGGGCAGAGGAAAGCCCAGTGAATGTGTGTGTGAGCTACATTTCTGCAGGCAATGAGAACTCTCCTCTCACAGCTGCACTGAAAAAAAAACCTGGGCTTCTGCAGCCAGTACGTACAGGAAAACCAGGGACTGGGTATCCAGAAGTTTGCTCCCCTAGATGAACCTTACAAAACATTACTTGAGGACACAATATGGGAGAAATGAGCTTTGAGAGCTCAACCACGATTAAACAAGCCAGCTGTGCAAACAGAGTGTGGGAAGAGGCCTATGATCAGAGCAAAGACTGAGAGACCACGTTCTGACAAGACCTTTGTTTAATATGTGCACCCACCCTCATGCTCACAACCAACTCACATCCTGAGATGGAAAGTGATGTGACAAGTGTAAATACTGCTAAAAAGGTGGAGCACATCTATTCAGTCACTTTGCAGTCCTATCTTGTTATAATTCTTCCCAGTTCCATGAACAGATCTTTGCCTTGACACTACCCTTGCTCCATTCCCCTTAAAACACATTTGGGTTTACAATCTGTCTTGTAATTTGTCACATTCCAAACATTTTCTCTTTGAGTGCAATAAGTGATAAACTGAGGCTGGACTGGTGCTCCTCAGAAATCTGCCAAGGCAAGGCAGTCATTTCTAGAGCTGGGGTTCATGACTTGCCCTACAGAAGGCTGGTTGTATCAGGTGCTAAAAACACAGCTGAGATTCCCTCTTGGCAGAAATTAGACAGTCCTTTTGACAAGGGGCTAATAAAGTACTACAGAAGCCTGAAAATAATTATATTCACATTTATGACATGATGTTAAGTCATTAATAACTACTTATGGCAAAGCAAGAATGAACTCTGTCCTGATTGGTGGTTCTGCTTGAAAGAGCATTCTAAAGGAGTGCTTGGAGCAGGTCAGTGGCCGCCCAGCCTGCCAAGACCTCAGTACCTTGTGGGGTGCCAAACATGATGTTAACAGTGCAAGAGCGGTGAACTTGATGCTGCTGGGTGATGACAATGGCAAAAGGAGACCCTCCTCTGCTCACATCGTCCAGGGCTTGTGTCAGGGACATCTCAGTGTTGAGGAAGATCAGGTCCACTACCATGCCCAGATCCCGCACCTTCCGCCCCACCGACTCGGCATACTCCCTACCACAAAGCAGAGACAGCAGAGTTGGACAAGTCAGTCACGTACAGAAACCGAAACCCAGGACATTCACCCTTCCCGTTGCTCAGACTCGCCGTTCTGACAGCTTGCCCAACTTCCTCATGTTTAACAGGACAGTAGTATCTCATTACAATCACATAAAAGCCCTTATTTTTATCTGAATCAGACATTTCAGTTTAACTGAAATAAACTACAAAGGAAGCCTTAGCTTAGCTGAGGAACAGTGTTTACAAGGAGATTTACACAACTATATATTTACAGACAAATGTGTTTAAACTGAAGTAATTAAGTGAAGTAATTTATGCATGCAGGGATCTAAGTGTTACCCAGCAGAGCAGCCAACCTACAGAAGTCAGCTCCTTGTACTATGTTCAGTACCTGAACTGCCCAAATGTGCCTCATTTCTCACTGTCTGGCTCTTTCCTTCCAGCAGCTGCTTTCTGCCCTGACCCAGTGTCAGCACAGCACCTGTGTCTCTGCTGTCCTGCAGCCTTCCCGCCAGAAGCACAAGCCATGGCTCACATGGCTGTGCTGGAATTCCCAAGGCTCTCTGCAAGCTCCATGCCAGAGCCACAGCCATGACTGCTGCACCTTCCCAGAGGGATCCTGTTCGTCATTGCCAGGTGTTAACGTTGCAGTGGTGACTGGACCTTGTCCCCCTGCCAACTGCCTTTCCAGGGATTTCTAACTTTCTCCGACGGTGTATCTAAGTCATCCAGGAGTCATCTTTCAACAGGTCTACACTAGGTGACACCAGCACTTCAACACCCAGGATTGATTAACATGCTCCAGCTCTTAAGGCTTGTAGCTGCTACAGACCCAAACAATCCTTAGGATATTAAATGGATCCTCTTGCACAAAAATATGCTCCCTGTATCAAGTACAATAATTCATGGTCTATAAGACTGTCTTCCAAAGACTTTGAGTCACCAAGGGATAAAGACTCTAAAATTTCCTTTCAAGATTTGTTCCAACAGGGAACCAACTCCATTAAAAGCAAACCACAGAAGCTCATTTCTCGTTTCACTACTTTCCCTTGATCAAACTTCCTGTCCTGTACCCCAGACCAGGCAAGCACCAGTTCTCTCTCTCTGCCTCACAGACAGAGAAACATTAAATAAAAGAAACTCCTGACCTTTTTTCCAATGGGCTAAGGAGACAGCTTCAAATTTCTCCTCGACATTTTCTTCAACCTCCAAGCCAGATCTTTAGATAGCTTTTTTTAGATACTTACTGTTCCTCAAGATGTTTATTTATGAAGATCTAGACAACAGCCTGGAGCCATCACTACAGCCCTTCTCCCACTGTCCCAGGCAGAGGTGTGCCCCTTGCCTCGGTCAGTGTCGAGGCTGCCGCAGGAGATCACCCTGGCTCCTCCTCACACTGGCTTCTAGTATCACTCATGATTCCCTTCAGCAGCAATTCGCACTCCTCGGACATCAGATTAAGGGCAATGGCTGCGCCTGGCCCAATGACTGATCTGACAAGAGCTCTGAAACCCCTGCTCCTCCTTGACCATGGCTCTGGCACATACTAGTTAAGTTCTGCATTATTCAACCCACGAATAAAAAGTACCAGCCACTATAACCTGTCGTGATAGAAGGCTTATAAGAAGACTAGGTATAAAAGCATCAGGAGAAGGTATAGTTGTAGGTGACAGAAAGGAAAAAAAACAGTAAAGCACAAGATACAACATTTCCCCATCTTGTCAAGATATATTCCCAAAACAGCAACAAAAGCTTTAGATTTCTGAGGGTCTAAAGCCAAGCTGCTCAAAAGCAACCTGTGAGGCAAACAGCCTCAAGGCAGGACTAAGTTTAATTCCATTTTCTTCTACTGTGCAATAATAAAATTTGTCATAACTATTTTCTTACTTGGTCTGTTTATTCACCACTATCACAGAACAATCCACAGGTCTTTCTGCATCAAAACGCCTCTTGATTTCCTCATAGTACTGCCGGTACAACTCCTCCCGGCGCCGCTCCTCGCGCTTCAGACGGTCTGAAAGCAGTGACAGAACCAATAACGGACCCTTTGGACCTGCCTGGGCTGGCACAGGATGCAATGCACTTCGCACTACAGGCATCTCACACACCCCTCCAGATGGAGAATGTGACTTGGCCCATTAAAACATTCCAGGTACCCACCTTCTGAACTCCCTGGTGCTCTATCAAAATGCTCTTTGTAACGGTCATAGTAGGAGTCGTCCTTCCGCCGGTAGTAGTCGTCAAAGCGGAGGTAACGGTCATACGCGTCATCTCGTCTGCAACATGAACAAAAGAAGCAAGCATTTCCAGGCTCCTGCACAATCTCAGGCAGAAACGTTGCTCAACGCATCAAACACAGACCTTCCTCATGCTAAATTTCTGAAGTACACACCCACACCCCAGGAGACACAAATCAGGTACCCAAGTGTCTCAGCCAGAGCAAATTCCTTATCTCCAATGCTTGACACTGCTCCAACAAGTGCAGGCATTGAAGCAGGAATGCCAGAAAAACATGTTGGCAAATACGACCCCAGGGAGATTACCTGTACAAAGGGTCCCGAGGGTCTCTCATATCCCGTGGATCCCTCACATCTCTTTGATTTCTCATATCCCGTGGATCCCTGTATCGATCATACAGCGGCTCCCGTGGGTCACGAAGATCTCTAACATCACGAAGGTCTCGCAGGTCTCTTGGATCCCTGATATCCCGTGGGTCTCGCAGGTCCCGTGGGTCCCTGTGGTCTCTGGTGTCACGCATGTCTCTGGCTCGAATGTCTCGAGCGTCTCTGGAATCTCGCCCGTTTCTCCCATCCCTGCCATCTCTGGGGTCTCTCCGTGGGCTCCCCCGAAGAGGGGAGCGGTCGCGCCTGGTGTCTCGGCCATCCCCGTAGGTGTACGGCTCCCTGGGGAAAGTATCAGGGCAATGCTGTTAGACTGCTAAGGACATGGGTGCTGTCACCCTGAGGTCTCTTACCTGAGGCATCAAAGTGACCCTTCTCTCAGCAGCTGAATCCTCCCTCCTATCCCACCACAGAAAGAACTACCCAAAAAGCACATTTGTTGAAGCAGCCTAGGGAAGCTTCTGAATTCTAACGCTTATCATAGCCCAGGAAGACCCAGAAAACTCCTTAATGGAGCATGACTGAAGGTGTAGGGCACCTGTGGAAGGAGTGAACAGGCACCTCAGAAACCACCTTTCCAAGGCCCCCAACCTCCAACATCAGCCATAAATCATCCATCAAATATGGTTCTGCAAATACTTTGAGAGAATTCAAGGTGCTGTAGCCTAATACCCACAAATAAGCAAAGGCCAGGAGCATTCAAGGATGTATTATATTCACCAGTCAATGACAGCAGAATACCTGGAACAATTTGTTATTGGCTTATGATTAGAAAAAGGAGCTTGTTGTGACCAAAGAGACTGTAGGTTCCACGTTGTGGTTGGGTTTGTGCTGCTGGCAGAAAGCAACAATAGCTCCCACCGTGTCCCAGATGTGAAAGGATGGTTTCCATGGAAAGCCAGTCTGTTTGCGACGCCCCACATTGAGAGGGTACTAAACCCAACCAGCACAGCCTCCTGGGCAGCAACAGGCTTCTGTCACCTCTGAATGATCCATCTCATTCAGACCTTGTACTGCACTGGCTTTGGAAGCAAGGAAGAATAACATTCCAGTCTTCATCTTTTCCCAAAACCGGAGATTCTTTTCCAGGTCATATTCCGCTTTCCAGTTAAAAAAAACAACATAATTTCATTATACTCTAAGGCAAACACAAAAAATCTTGCAGATAAATTACTGAGCTTCATGTGTTTGGAATGTTCCTTCCCCAGGATACTGACAACCACTGGAAAAGAAACAGCTTTTTTGAATCTTTTTATTTCCAAAACTTGACAGGCTTTCAGAGTCCTCTGCCAGCCTAATCTAGTTAGAGAGATAAGCAGAACCTCAGTCTGTTTCCAGGACAGGGCATTCCCAGAGCAGTCACCCAGAGAGCAAGTGAAAGCAACAGGTCAGACATGCCCAAGTTCAGGGAAAGGCAGAAGGGACAGTAACAAGAGGATGCGTCAAGCCTGCCTGGGATGCTGGTGGTCGGACACCAACCGGCCACACTAGGGGACGCAGGGGGGGCACTGCCATTCCCTGCTTTTATGTCAAATACAAAGCAGATCTTGGGGCAAACTACTGAGTTGTTACCAAGAGCACACAGAGCCTCCTCCTGTAAAAGAAACACTGAATTTGCACACAAATAAGTGTAAACTCCCTCATCCTCTTAGGTGTACAAATCCCTGTTTGTGATCTGCATTGAAACCACCTCCCACGGACACACCTCATCATCCCTGTCCCCTAGGCCTACAACAGATGACGGCAGAGGCTCAGGGGACACTTCTGAGTTGCCCCAGTGGATATCAAGTAACTGCTCTGTCTGTAGCTGTAAGACTACATAGCAAAACAGCCAGATGCAGTGGAATTGTTTGGAACAGGACATTTATTCCATCTCGAGTGGGGATGTCCAGAACAGGCTACACTCATCTGCAGGGACAAAAGGATCTGGAATGAGCAATGCACAACTACAGTAGCAGTGGCGTGGGTCCTTCTGTCCTGCTCTTCCCAGTGTGGAACCACAAGGCAGTGCCCGCATCACGCTCTGGCTCCCACAGCGCCAGGACCGCTGCCCATCCTGCAGTGCACTCTGCAGCCCATCACATGTTGTGGGTTGCCCCCAGCCATGCCCAGGACTCAGTGTCCACTGTGCTGCTTGGGATCTGGTGCCAGGGACACGGGATGGCCACAGTTTCTGTCCCAGAGGTCCTGAAGCCTTCAGCAGCCATGGCAGTCGTCAGTCTGCAGCCCCGTGCTCACAGCTCGCACCTCAGTATTCCTCAGGGCCTGTGACAGGGGCACCTGCTCTTGCACACGTGCAGGATAACGCAGGTCCCAGTACCGGTGGCATCAGCACCTGCTGCATGTCCCTCCAGTGTGGCCATGGCATGGGCACCTGCCCACAGTGCCGCCCGAAGCCCTCAGCGCTGCGCACCTGCTATGCCACTGCAACTACAGACATGGCACCAGTACCTGCTTCTCACGTCCTTGTGGTGTTCTGGGGTCCTCATGGCAGCACTGGACACAGTCGACACTGCCCAGGACCACCACATCTGCAACAGGACCCCCCCAGCTGTGTGCCCAAAGCAGCTCTTGGGCGATGCCCATGCACTCGGCTCTGCAAGGGCATTTGCCCCTCACAGGGTAAGTGCAGCACCTACCAAAGACCTAGATGATGTCAAGAGTTGCAGCTACTCACTATCTGGATTTTTGGTGGTACATGTCTTGCTAGTTGCACTTTTTCCTCATTTTTGGTAATTTAACAGGTCAAGTTAGTAAAGCACACCAGACACAAGAGCTTGATTACCTTCAAGTCCAACAAGCAACACTCCTCCATGCAGGGAGCTTTTCCAGCACAGGCAGAGGAGTTGCACACCTTACACCCAACCATAACCACAGCATGTCTCTGTGCACATGCCAATGATGCCACGGAAAGGAAACCAAAGCCACATTCCTGTGACAGGACAATCTGTGTCTTCTCCACCTGCCTGTGACTTCACACAGAGAGGTTGTGCAGGAGGATGCAGGCACTGACACGCACTTGGGCAGATGTGACAGTGCATTAGAGATGTTTGCTCATCCTTTTCCAGTTTCGTTTCAGCACTGGAAGCTTCCACATCAGAAGAGACAAGACGCTCAAGTCCTCCACAGCATGGTGCTGGGAATGCCCCAGCCCTTCAGCACTCTCCAGACATGCCTTGGCTTCTCTGACGCTTGAGGCTGAAGCAAACATTAAGTGCTTTCTTTCTCACAAGTCTCCTACACCCTGTGCTGCAAAACACAACACGTGGCTGCAGTGGCAGCAGCAGACGCGAGGTTTCCCCTGCACCTCCCGAGGTGTCAGCGCCAGAAGAGCTCTTGGAGGCGGAGCAGCCACGTCCTGACTGTCTCCCTTGAGCATCTCCATTTGTCTGGGGAGGTGGCAGCAGGGAAGAGACAAAGACATTTAGCCCAGGCCACTGGGCTCACGGCCCAAAAGCCTGACCTTCCTAGTACAACTCACTGCTTCCAGGTACTTTACCTTCGTGCCGGACTGGACCTTGATGAAGCCTTATTCATATTTCTTCTTTCCACTGCTTTATTAATATCTGTAAAGAATAATCAACCCATCTGTTCAATACTATGGAACAAAAAGAAAGATCATCAGCACAATTCAAATGAAAGCAACTTAACAACAACATCCAGGGGGTGCAAGAAAACCCATTCAGCAGAGAGACATTGTCACTTTGACAATTTTTTATTAAGTTTAGATAGTACAATGTAATGCAATTTTCATGGATTTCTCTGACTTCAAAATCAGGTCAACAGATTGGGTAAGGTTTTAACTCTTTACATTTAGGCCTACACCCAAACTCTTCCTTCCATAAGAGAACCTCTTTCTTCTGCAGTCTATGAGCAAGCAGAAAGCAACTCATGGACTCTAGGAGAAAAAGCAGTCTGAAAACCTCCAAGAAAGGAAGCTGGTGGCCAGCACAGCCAGTCCTGTCCAGTGGAGCATGCCACCACCCTGGCTGGAAACAATCCAAGGGTTCAAGGGCACACACAACTGCTTCCCAAGGGACTGCTGCAGCAGTACAGCCTCCACCATGGAGGACACAGGATCCAAGGAGCCTGGAGCACAAGCTCCTTACTGAAGTCAACGTGGTGCATCCAAAACACCACAGTTAACATGATGTAAACTGATGCAAAAAAATCAGAAATTTGAGAATTGGCTGGCTTCTGAGCATCTCCATGAAAAACATCATGAAGTGAGATACAAAGAAGAGAGCTGAAGAAACAGAGTCTTGCCCTCCACCAGAAAAAGTGAAGCTGCCCAGAGCTGGCAAGAACCCCCACTGCTCTGCTGTGAGGAGGCAGAGCCTTCCACACCAGCCAAGGGAGATGAATCAATGACTGAGAGAGGCAAGGACAGAAGTGCCTTCAGAAATGTTACTCTGAGAGTCTTTTAAGGATAAGACCAAAACTAACTATCTGCTTCCTGCAAATCTATTGACAATTAAAATTTATTATTAGTTATTTATATCAACTACTTTCAAAGCTCTTGCAAAAGAACAAACCTGCCAGAGTGTCTTTAGGGTGCACCTTAGGGTGCATTATTGTCACCGTTTAACTCAAGATCAACAACTAAACCAATGACACAGTCTTAACATTTTCCATAACCTCCCCAGCTACTCTTCTTTGCTTTCAAGATTTAAATTACATTTCAGGGATTAGTTCTATTTTGTTTGCTGTCATTGTCAATCAAGAAGCAGTGTGTTCTCTTCTGGGGGGAGAGGCAAGTGCAGCAGAACGTTGCCTGCCAACACAGCAAGGCAGTGCTCACAGGACCCCCAAGCAGCCTCTGCCTTGTCTCCTGCCACAAACTACACGTGAAGGACATTTACTCCCTGGATAGTTTCACTCATTAAAGATATGAAAACGTATCTGTGCATTTGTGGAAGTATTACTATCATGCAACACTGGAGTTAAACCCTCCCAAAGCTTTTTATTACCTTATTGTGTTACTAGCAATAATAGTTGACAGTCAGACTGCATAACTGAAGCAACTGGTTTTTATTGGAAATTTTTTTCCCCCTTGAAGTCAAGTGTTATCTTTAAGCAAGACATTATCTACTTTCTTTAGTTTAAGATTAGTTTTATTTTCTTTTTTAAGATGCCATTGCAGAATCCTATTATGATTTTTACACTGAATACCATACATTTCTTTCAAATAGAAGTATTTAAATCTGAACAAAAATATTTTACTAGAACAAAAAACACCTTTGACAGGAATCCTTCTCTTGTGCAGAATTAAGATTTAATAACATTTTATTTAATGCCAGCAGCATTTACAGGTTAATTATTCAAATGTTGACAAAACTTCTGAGAGAAAAAAAAAAAGTCTTCTGTGCTGCAGGATTTTGAGGTGACAGGACCACCGTAACCACACAGAGCAGCCTTTTGAGCAAACAAGTGACAATGAATCACACACCTATTTCAAGTGCAGCAGTGACACTGAACTAGAGCTTATCTTTTAGCAAAACATCCAATTCCAATCTAAAAGTCTTCAGAGCACAGAAACCACAAAAGCTCCAATAAGTTTTTCTGTAAGTAAATTACTTTGTTGTTAAAGAAAACTATTTATTCCCACTTAAGGACTTCTCAGACCTCTGCCTGCTAGATTAAATCCCACTGATCCCCAGGTCTGTCTGTAACACACTAATCACACCACCCCTTTATCTCAAAGCTCCTGGTACCACTTGTTCTTCAACTCTTTAAGCTTTCTTCAGGTTTTCCTGAGACTTCTCCAGTTTAGCATTACCATTCTTGAAGCAAGCATACCAGAACTGAACACAAAGCCACACAGGTACAAAAACCTCCCTACTCTGAGTCTGGGCTTTGTACAGCCAGGGATGACAAAAGCCCCTCGCTGAGCACAGATCTTCCTGGATGGCTGTCCCGAAAGCTCAGCTCTGCCTGCGCAGTAAGAACTCCAGGCCATCAGTGACTCAATCGTCACTGCTTCATTCTCTTTTTAAACCCTGACTGCCTGTTCTCTTTCCAAGTCACTTATGAAAGCACTGTGTGGCCAGGAATCTATTTGTCCAGAACACCACTCAAAGCACTGAGGAACACTATCTATGTTACACAGAGATTAATCTGAAAGCCATTTAACCCTGTATTGGTTTTACCTGTTCTAGCTTCTTAATCAAATCAAGCATCTCACAGAAGTCTTTTGCAGCAACGCTGCTACTTTCAGCCACAAAACCTGCAGTATCATAAGTTAGTCTGACAAGATTTTTTTAAATTGGCATCAGTTTCCTTCCCACTCAGTGTCAGGTGGAAGAATTCCTTTGTTACCACGTGCCAGTGCCAGGCTCACCCCACTACACTGCCTACTGGCACATCCACAGTGCTCTGCTGGATCCCTGCACACTCCTTAGTTTTCCAAAGCTAGTGGAAAAACAACATGAATAGTGTAGACAAGTCTTAATTTCCCTGAGCCTCACAGACATTAGATTTAACTTTTTGGAGAGGTCTACTTTTGGTAGCTGCTGCTTTACATTGTTTTCCTACTGAAATGGAATTGGTATTAAAACACCTTCTGTCTCTTCCAAACCAGACAGTGGAAACATTAACTGAAGACTAGGTGACCCTTTCCAATTAGGAATGTTACCACTTCCAGACAGTTCCACCTTAGCTTTTGAAACAGCTGCAGTTGGTTTTGTTCAAGCTTCTACTCAGACAATGCTGGCCATAATTTCTTCTGCCCTGCTTGTCTATTTGCCTCCATTTTCATCTCCAGTCTTGTATCTGCTACTGTACACACATCTTCCCACAGGGTATTACGTATTGCTCCTCTCCTTCCTAAGCCAAACTGTTTCTTTGAAAGTCGTGATTTTGCTTGCATTTACTAGATTACTCTTAGATTTCTAACCATTCATTTCTGTTTAAGTTTGCTCTTAGCATGTTCAGCAGAATCACTTTTGTCTTTATGAAAACAGCCTTTTTAAAGCCCCTGGTGTGTACAGCACTTCTTACAGACTGATTTCACTTGTGAAAAAATAAAAAAAAAATCCAAGTTAGGATGACTTATCTAGGAAGCTGCTGAGTGCTGTGACCATTTCCTCTGAACCTGCCCAAATGAAGCCCAGTGCTGGTTTACAGATGTTTGTAAAACTATACACCATGAGGTTTCAATGAGCACTTTGCAGGGCTTACACGCTGGACAGCTTCTCACGCAGGCAAACAGCTTTGGAAACACATAACCAGGTTCAGAGCCAGACCTTGGCAGCAAGAGGAAACACCAAGACGAACCAGGCAGCACTGACAGCAGATATCCCAGGAGGCAAGCCTGCACCCAGGACAAGGGATTTCAGACCGACACCGGTGGTGTCCCCGCTCGCACTCTTACACAGGCACCTCTGCCAGGACGCATGCTGGGGGCAGGAGACACGGCGCAGGTTTCCTTACCTAATCTATACCCTTTATAAAGGCGCCCATTCTCACCGTCCAGAGCGGCCTGGACGTCTTCTAGACGGTCATACTGCACGAACCCATAGCCATGGTACATGCTGAGGGCTGCAAAAGTTAACAGCAGGGCAAGACCGTTAAACTGCAGGGCAGAATGAACCCGCACCCAGGCAGCGCTTCACCCGCAAGGAGCAGCACGGGGCTCTGCCCAGAAACCACCCTGCCAGCGCCCGGGGACAAACATCCACCAGGAACAAAACACAGAGCTTGGAGGCTCTGAAATATACTGTGTAGATCAACTTCCTTCTGATAAGGCAGTGACCAAAATACAGCTGGGGAAGTGACCAAGGTTTGATCACGAGACTCTGAAGTCAGGTGACAGGGTGCTGTGACACCCAACTGCAACCCCACACACAGCTGACACACACGTTACGTTTCAGCTGTAGGGGAATCACTGTTGCAAAGAAAACTACCATTAAAAGGTCACTTTTTAGGAACAACATTAGTCACTCCTCTCATCATCATCAAACAGCATTTGACAAGCATGAAAGTTATATTTCTCACTGAATCCCCAGCCACAAAAAGGCATAAGAGAATATACTAACCCCTGATCTTGCCATATTTTGAAAATATCTCTTCCATTTCTTCACGAGTCATGTGGTCTGTGGGCAAATTGCCGACAAAAAGTCTTCTCTCTAAATCCTGAGGATGGGTGCTGTTAGTGAAGTCGCTCTCTTTGATGCTATTGCTCTTGCGTCCTCGAGCCATTTTGCTCTCGTTCCAAATCCAACTCTTCGCAAAAAAGAAAAATGGCCATGCATATAATTTCAATTCATGACATTAAAATTAAACTGGAACAAGATTAAACTTAACAGCTTTGTGAACTAGAAGCCAACTGGGTCTGCTTGACGCAAGCTTCACTCCAGAGAAATCTTAACACAGGGACACCAAGGTCTGGCAAAAACGTACAGCGCAGCGTTTTGGTGGAACTCCCCTGTCACACGGAAAGATGGCAGACCTAATTGTTTTGCAAGTAAGTTTTAATGATTTAACTCCAAACTGAAACACAAATAAAACTCATTTTCCACTAAGACATCTTAAAGCTTTTCAATACATCCGTTGCTGTCATAGCTACTGCTGCAGGGCAGGGGTAGAAGTGTTGAAATGTATGCAAGGTCTTGATGAGCGGGACGGCAACGCCCCTCACCATGTGCACCACAGAGCCCCGCTGTGTGGGGCAGTTTTGGGCCACCTGGAACTGCTGCTCTGCAGGGACCCCACCTGGAACACGTCACTCAGTGTGAGATCTCCACTTTTCCGAACCAAAACCCGCCGTTTCTCACTCGTTCCCCCACAGCTAACATGTCCTTGTCCCCACCAAGGCGCCCGCTCCCACCAAAGGCGGGTCCACAGCCCCCTGTGCCCACGCTGTCCCCACCGGGGTGGGGGGAGCGCCCTTCCTCAGCCCACCCTGCTGCAGACAAAGCTGAAGAGGCAGCAACCTTCTCTGCACAGAAGTACCCACAGAACTACAGCAAAAAAACAACAAACAAAACACCAACTAACAAACCTGAGCAGGCAACAGTCCCCACTCCCCCAGATCCACACCTCTGGGTTTAGGAGTCACAATTACATAAAGCTTAAAAAAAAGAAGACCAATGCAGCTTTCAAGATGAACTTGACAGTTTGAAAACTATTTAATTAAGTTGTCATACATCCTAAACATTCATCTACAAGAATGTAGGATGGGATATTTTGTTTATAACATGCAAGAAACCTGGAAGAAGAAAGCTTATGACACTGAGTATTCAAACAAAAGCTGCTGCTGTTAACCATGAGAGGTCCACAGCCAACACACACCCTAGCAGCAACCTGCAGCCCTTACAATTTAAAAGTAGTCTCTAGATAGACAACTCAAGTGTCCAAAAATATAAAGTAGTTTTGCACAAATGCATTTACAACACTTAACTGGCATGAAAAATACATCTACTTTAGATCTGAGGTGTAAAATTCTGGGGGTTTTCTCTTGTTTGGTTTTTTGTTGTTGGTTGGTTTGATTTTTTTAAGATCAATCCCCTTTATGTTTGTCTCACTTTCCTCCTTCGTTGAGGAAGCCCTGCAGGGGTAGGAGGAAGAGAACCCCTCCCAGTTTTAAAATGAACTGCTGGAACAGGGAGGGAGAACAAAACCCCAACACTAAAACCAAACAAAAAAAGTAATTTCTTCTACCATATTGGCCTCAATTCTCCTGTAAATTTGCCCCCCCAGACACACAGTTTCACTTTCCCCATCGGAAGTACGCACCAAACCTTGCCCCATTTTTCCACATGGAAGCACTAGATCTCTGTTCTCCTGTTGCATCCCAAGCTCTCATCAGCTGAGGGGAAAGAATTCTCCAAACTTCTCCCAAAATTATGAAGTGGCTATAAAACCACTCTGAGCAGGGTGAGGTCCAAGTTGGATCCAGCAGTTACAGCTCTCTCCAGCTGGGATGGGGACGTGAAGCCCCAGCGAGTGAGGTCTGGGGAGGTCACACACCCATGGGCACCTTGCAGGGCCCACTGCTGGCAGGACACTTCAGTACAAAAAGCAGCAAGAAATTCCTATTTCTTATGGGTGGGGATAGCAGTGGGTGGCTGGGGAAGAGGGTCCAAGAGCTTTTCATAGGGAGAAAAACAGGGAGCTATGTTGCCCCTTACATATCACTTCCAAAACAGAGCAATAAATCCCAGACACTCAAGACAGGTTGAATCACTGGAGAACTGTCACAGAAGAGCATTTAGTGCCTCTTACCATTTTCCACTTCGCAGATGAGATAGTTTAGGGCAAATCAATAGTGGTAAGACCCGAATAAACGCATGCTGTCCCAGTTTTAGGCACACGACAGCAACTGAATGACTTACTTCCACGTTAAACCCTTTTTCTAGGAATGCAGCCGGAGGGAGCAGCCAAACACCTGAGTGGCTTAAAAGTGTCAAACCTCCCTCCCCAAACTGAGCGGCTGGCTGAGCAGGTTACTACAGCAGGAAAGCCCATGCCAGCTCACGTGACATCAGATCTTCTGGAAGTTTAATTAGAGACACATTCCCCTAAAAGTCTTCGCTTTAAAACCAAAGGTATTTATGAATAGTGCTTCAGAAATGAGACACGGCTGCAGCGGGACACGGCAACTGAGCGGACACAAACGAAGCACTCACAGAAAGCTGAAAGACGTGGGCCAGGCGGAAGCAGCACAGCGAGGCACCGCAGCGGGAACGGCGCCGAGGAGCAGCGACCTTTCCACCCAGCTCCCAGCCCCCCAGGACCGAGCCATGCGGGCAGCCCCCCGGCCGCAGCCCCACACACCGGGCCCGGGGAGGGGGGGGCCGCTCCCGGGCACCCCTCACCCCGGCCCCAGCGCCCAGGAGAGCGGGCGCGGAGCTGCGAACACGGGGAACACCCTCACCTCCCTCCCGGGGCCCCTGCTGCTGCCACAAGCGATCCAGGTTTCTCAGGCAGCCGCTGCCCGGGCCCCCCGCGCCGGCCCAGCACCACGCAGGGCGGGGGCAGCCCCGGCCTCAGGGGCTCCCGGGGCCGCGCTCGCCCCGCACCCCCCGAGCTGTCCCGCGGGAGGCCCCGCGCTGCGCGTCGTCTCAGGAAAAGGCGCTTTTCAGCGGCAAGAATCCGCGCTCCGACCGGCCGCGGGGAGCAGCGCCCGGGAGCTCCAGCGAGCCCGGCCTGCCCGCCCGGCCCGGCGGGGAAGGGCCCGGCGCCCCGCGGGGCTCTCCGCCGCCCGCCCGTGACGCGATCGCCGCCCGCGCCGCGCCCGGCCCCGCCGCAGACTCACCGGGCCCCGCCGCGGACTCACCGGGCCCCGCCGCGCCCCCCGGGCCCGCCGCGCCGCAGGACAAAGGCGCCAACCGCCGCTGCCGCACGGCGCGCCGCAAAGCGGGGCAGGCACGGCCAGCCCGGCGGCGCCCGCGCTTTACGGCACGGCGCGTCACGTGCCCGCCGCCATGTCTGCCGAGGCAACGGCCGGGCGCGAGGCTGCGCGCCTTGCCTGGCTCCCAACATGCCCTGCGCCCCGCCGCAAGGCGGGCTGGGATTTATAGTCCTGCGGCGGAGCGCGGGGAGCGGCCGCCAGGGGGCGGCAGCGGGGGCGGGCCCGGGCCCTGCCTCCGCCGCTGCCGTCTCGCCCCAGCCCCGGGGCCGCGCCGGCCGTGCCCGCGGCGCGGGACCCCGAGCAGCAGCGGCGGTGCGGGCACCGGGACAGGCCGGGGCTCCCCGGGCGGGAGCAGCGGGCGCTGCTGCCCCGCTCGGTGCGTCTGCGAGCAGGGACCCGTGAACAGCTGCGGGGACTTTCCAGGACGGGCCTGCGGGAACCGAGTCCAGAAATCCCCGCCCGTGCCCTCGAGACCCCCTGGGACCCGCTGCACTGGGTTTCGGGAAGTGACGGGAGGGCCGGGGAATCCAGGGCAGGCGGCCCGTGCCGGCCCGGGCAGCAGGCGCCGCGGGCCCGGGGATGTCCCGCCGTGCCCCCCGGGCCGGGCCGCGCTGCCGTGGCCGGCCTGGGGAGAGGCTGGAGCAGGCGTGGGAGGCTGGAACTTCCCTGAGGACCGCTCGGAGACTCCGCCGAGGGAACTGAGACAGGGGCTCAGCCGCGCCTCAGCTGCTTCTGCCCTTTTCTGTTCCAGGCTGACGCAGTTGCGGGCACTGCACGCAGGGACCAGGGCGACGGGCTGCGACAAGGGGCTCTCCGGCTCTGAGTTACTGCTGGAAAAATGAAGTGAAACCTCGAACTTCTGCTCAGGAATGAGCAGGCAGGGCCAGCACCAGCACGACCCTCGCCATGGCCCATGGCTGGTTCGTGCCACCGCCTCCTTTGCCGGGGGAGGTGCGGGCAGGGCAGCGGCCCGGTGGGGCTGGCAGGGCCGGCTGCCCACGTCCCGCGGCACCGGGTCACCGCGCAGGGACGAGCTGCCCGCCCTGCCCGGCCCGCCGGGCGCTGGGCCCGAGTGTCCCGCAGGGACGGCTGATGCCCCGCCGGGGCGGGCCAGGCGGGGGACTCGAGGTCCGCGCTGCGGGGGACGGGTGGAGAGCAGCCCACCACCCGGTCCGCCCTCCCGCTCTCGCCCGCCGGCCGGGTTGCGGGTGGGGAAGCCCCGGGTCGCCCGAACGCCTCTTCCTGGGCGGGAACGGGCCGAGGCGTTATAGGGCGGGCGGCGGCGGAGGGGACGCGGCGACATGAAGTGGATCGGGCTGTTGGGGCTGCTGGGCGCGGTGCTGCTGGGGGTGAGTGGGGGTGATGGGGACCGGGAGCGGGGCCGGGGGCTGCGGACAGCTCCCTCCCGCCCTCGGGGCAGGGTCCGGTCCGCATCTGCCGAGCGTTGCGGGAAGGGGCACGGTCCGGCCGCTGTGGCCCGTCCCCTCGGCGCGGCCCGCCCCCGCGGGAGGTAAACAGCCCCGGGGCGGCGGCGGAGGGAGCCCCGGGAGCCCCGGCAGCGCTGCCGAGGCGGCCTCCCTGGGATCCCCCGGGAGCGCAGGCGGGTCCCTGCCCCGGGGCCCCTCAGCCCGACGTCGCTTTCGCTTTCGCCCGAGGGAGCGGGGCCGAGCCCAGCCCGGCGCCAGGTCCACGCGGGCAGGAACGGGCAGCGCCGAGCCACGGGTCCGCTCTCCCCGGTACCGCGATGGGTCGCCCCACCGCCCCCACTCCCGCTACGGCCGCGCCGGTTCCCCTCGGCTGGGACGGGCAGCGAGGGGCCCGCTCCATGCGAGCGTGTGTTGCTGTGGGTGCTTCTGCACCCAGACCGGTCCCGATCTGATTCCCTGCCTCCTCTTCCCCCATTCCCCGTTTCCGCAGCCCCGGCCAGGAGAAGGAAAGCCTCTGGCTAACGCTATGGATGATGTACTTGCCCGGGACTTTCCTGCCCCTCGGGGCCGGCACAGAAGCCTTGGGAAGGGGCTGGCAGTGCTGTGGGCACAGGAGGCTCCGCTAAAGCAGCACTGTTGGCAGGGGCAGGCGTACGGGGCGATACGAGATCAGCATCTGTGGGGAAACGTGGGGCCGCCCTGCCGGAATCACTGCTACCCCACTTCAAAGAGAGCCCCGGTGGCACCAGGAGCGCAGGCGGCTCTGCTGCGGTCTGTGGTTACTGCGGGCATGGGAAGAGCCGAGCGGGGGAGCCTCACCTCGGGACGGGCGGCAGACGGGTGCTTCGGGGCGCTGGGGAGACGCATCAGCGCGTGGGTCTTGTTTCTTCCAGTGCTGGGAGCCTGGCGACGCTGTAAGCTGCTCTGATAAGCAGTATGAACACAAAGGCAGGTGCTGCAACCGGTGCCAGCCAGGTATGGAGACCCCTTCCCCTCCCTGGGGCACCAGGGCCCACTGCCCAGTCACAGCAGAACAAGCCCAGCTCAGGGTGACCAAGCCCCCTCCATTGCCAGCACTGACAACATCTTCACCTCCCTGTGTCACCTCAGTGCTAGATCATTTGGGGACCTCATGGGTGCCCTAGGAGACCCCCCTGGACCTCACCAAATCTGCCACAGCTCTCTTGAGGCTGTCTGTGCTCCTGCAGCCACAGGACCCCATGTGGACTCCAGTTTGCACAGGGGCAGCGTCAAGCTGCTGAGCAATGTCCTGCAGCAGCCCTGGTGTCCACAGCTGTCCTGTCCTGCTGGAAGGAAAGGTGCCTTGCCCCCTCCTCATCAGCCTCTATTGCAGGGCAAAGACTGATTTCTGAATGCAATGGCACAGAGCACTCTGCCTGTGCTCCCTGTGAGAGTGGACACTATCAGCAGAGCTGGACCAAGGAGAGGCACTGTGCCCCCCACGACATCTGTGAAGACAGTAAGTGCTCCCTGTGCCCACCTGCCCCAGCATGCAGGGGCTGCAGGGGCTGCTCTCCCAGTGCCTCATCTGGCCCATGCTCCCTGTGCCCAGACACTGGCCTCGTCGTGAAGACGCAGGGAAATGCAACGCACAACACAGTGTGCCAGTGCCGGGCCAGCATGCACTGCTCTGACAGCAGCTGCCAGACCTGCGTGGAGGACCAGCCCTGCCCGCTCGGCTTCGGATTCGTGGCAGGTGAGTCCGGCCAGCTCCTCTCTCTCAGCATGCCAGATTCCTTGGCAGCCCTGTGCTTCGGGAGTGCTGTGCCTGCTACTGGGTCTGGCAGCATTGCTGCAGCGGGGGGCTGCTTGCCTGACCCCCACAGCCCCTCACCTCCCACAGCCCCTGCCCGTCATCCTGCAACCTCTGCTCCTCTCCAGCCAAGGCCATGGCCCAGATGTCATCCCCCTGCGAGCCCTGTGCAGAAGGCACCTTCTCCAATGTCTCATCTAAAACTGAGCCATGCCACCCTTGGACAAGGTATTGTCTCAGTGCTGACCACATCTTTTGCCTATCCCCAGCTGTGCCCAGTACCCTTGACCATGTCCTCTGCTGCCAGCCTCATTAGGGACCTTGTGGACCAGGTGGTGGGATGGTGTCTGAGTGACACAGCATCAGGCTGCTGTAGGGTAAGCACGAGAGGAGCAGAGCTATGAGGGCAGTGAGGTCCAGGCAGAGAGGCAGACATCCAGGCCCTTGGGCACAGAATGCTGGACCTTCCAGGGACACCCACACTGTCATCTGCACTGGGGAGCAAGGGATGAGGGGCTGCAGGGACCCTTTCTGTGCTGCCTAGGCTCTCCCAGCCAGTGGGCTCCTTGGTTGTGGTCATCAGCCCCGCACTAGCCCTCTCTGTGGGGAGTCTGGCTCTGAGGATGCCACAGGCTGGCAGGTCATCCCTGTCTTTAAAAAGCTGCTTGAGGGTTAATTGTACTCTACAGTGGTAGAAATGTGAGCCTTATTTCCAGGCAGAATTAGTCTCACTTCAGCTACCAACCATTAGATTTTATCTGTGCCCAGAAATTACCTCCCCATGGAGCCACTTGTAGCCTGTCATCAAGTCATCTCTGAGCTGTTACACAGTAGCTGCAGTGTCTGAGCCCCGAGGTCTCCCGGACCAGGCAGGTCTCAAATATCCACTGCTTCCTGTGCCGTGTCCCCAAACTTGCCCCATCTTCAGCAGTTTCAGCAGCTCCAGACCAGGACCCTGAGGTGGGGCCCTGCTGTGTAGCTGTGTCCCTGTCACGCAGCGTGGCCCCAGCCGCTCTAACTTCCAGAGCCTGGCAGGCTCAGGGCAGGTCACTCTCTTGCATAGCTCCGGTGGCTGACCAGTCCCCACCCTTCCTCCTCAGGGGTTTTCCACCTGCTCAGGCAACTGCTGTAGTTACATGATCTTGTTCTTCCCTGCAGCTGTGAGGAAAAGGGTCTGGTGGTGAAGGCAAAAGGGACAAACACCTCGGATGTGATCTGCGGTAAGTGCCCGTGCTGCAGGCTGGGCCAGTGCCACGCAGAGATCTCCTGGTGCTCCAGTGCCTGTGGCACTCGCAGGAGCTGGCCAGGCCTGTGCGTGTTTTTGGGAGGGGGAGGGTCTGACCTTTCTGCTGGCATGATGCCTTCCTGCTCCTCTGTCCCGAGGGGTCCCCGCGGGACGCGCAGTGCCAGGCGGTGCCTCGCTGACCCGTCTCCCTCGCAGAGTCGGGCGGTCGCTCCTCGCTGTCGGTGCTGATCCCCATCTCGGCCGCGGTCGTCACGTGCCTCCTGGGCGTCTGCATCTACTGCCTGGTCCACGCCAGTAAGGGTCTTTGACACGGGAGAGACACAGGAGGGGATACGTGGGCCAGAGGGGAGCAGGGAGGATCTGTTCTGTCTTGGCTCTGCCGAGAGCGGAGCAGCCCGTTTGGGGACACCCCTGGGCATGGCCCCCTGCCTGGCAGCCGCGGCTGGCACGACAGGAGCAGTGGTGCAGGGCACTAGCCCTGGCTCTGACCCCTGAGAGCTCGCGGCAGAGCTGGAGCACATCCCTGACTGTTGCCTTCTCTTGTCCCTCTTTGCATCCAGCTCCCAGGCGACGGGTGCAGACGCAGGTGAGTCCGCCCAGAGCCCTCCTCCAGCATGGCCTGGGGTCCCTCCTGGGCACAGCCAGGGACGCGCCAGAAGCAGAGCGCAGTGGTGCAGGGTGGGGGCTGTCCTGGGGCTGCCCGGCTGGGGCAAACCTGGGATGCTGCTGCCAATTGCTGGGATAGGAGGGACCCGCACGGGGTGAGGCCCTGCCCTGCAGAGGGAGCAGGAGCTTGCAGAAAGCCATGGGGGACATAGCTGCCTGCCCCTCTGCAGATAGAGGCTGGGAAGCCCAGCCCAGAGGTCCAGCAGCCCCAGGAGGTGGAAGACTTCCCCGTGCAGCAGACCCTGCTCGGGAGGCAGCCAGTGGCCCAGGAGGACGGCAAGGAGAGCCGCATGGCGGAGGAGGAGCGCCTGTGAGGGCACCGCCCGCGTCCCCGCTCCAGCCGGGGAGGAGAGGCGGAGGCTGGGCTGGCTGCAACTCACTGGACGCTGCAGGGACCACGGCACGACCTCCCCCCGGGCGGTACCACGGCAGTGCCCGCTCTGCGCCAGCCCGGGGGGGCAGAAGCAGGGCCCGGTCGCACCGCGCACGGCTGCCGGCGCACAGCCCAGCCAAAGAGCCCGGCCAAACAGCGCGGCCGCCGGCGAAGCCAGGGCGAGGGCGCGGCCGCTGGTGCGGGACCGCCCCGGGGCGCGGCCGGGCCAGCCCCCTCCCGGGCGGGGCGGGACCCGCGGGCACCGCCGCGCGGCGGGCGGCAGGGGGCGCTGCGGAGCCGGGCTCGGGGCGCCCGGCGGCACGTGCGCGGGCGGGGGCGCGCGCTGCTCGCCACGTGCCGCACGGGACCGGCCCCCGCACCGCGACCCCCCCGCGGTCCCGGGCAGCCCCGTGGGGGCGGCTCGCCCGGCTGTCCTCCCGGCAACCAGCTGTCATTAAACTTCTTTATTCTCCCACTGTCTGTGAGCGGCCCCGCCTGCAGCCCCCGCATTCCTGCCCGCCACCCCCCGGCAGCGATGCCCCACGGCGAGACGCTCCGGGAATGGGCGCTCCCGGGCATGCTCCCCCCCGAGGGGCGGGCAGAGACCCCATTGGCTGTGTTTGATCCCTGCCGTGGCCCCAAACCGTTCCTACACCGCCCCCAGCACACCCTGGGCCCGCCCGGCCGTGCTCCCCCCGCAGCCACCGTCCCCCGAGGGTGGCAGGCGATGCGGCAGCCCCCCCACGCCACACGGGCTGCCGCCCTGCCCGCAGCCCGGCACCGCTGCGAAGGAGCGGACAGGCAAGGCTGCCTGCAGAGGCCCATTGCACAGGCACGGTGCGGGGGGCACGGCGGGCAGACCGCGGGGCCGGACCGCAGCAGGTCCGAGCCCAGCGCAGCCTCCTGGTACCGGGAGCACCTGCAGCCCGTGACCCACCGTCCCCAAGCACAGGCAGCATAGGAAAGGCCATAAATTCCAGAGGCAGGAGCAGCTGGAACTTGGAGAGACTTTTACTGTCAAGACAGTGGCACACAATTTAAGGGTCCTCTTAAAACCTAATGTTAAGTTTAATAAGGGAGATTAAAGCATGTCAGTAGCTCTCCGAGGGCTCGGTGCTCCCAGCCATGCTGGTGGAACGGTCTCAGGACTGGGCTGTGTCCCCTCAGCACCAGCCCAGAGAACACCCTGCCTGGGGATGGACATGACCCCAATTCCTGCTGGTCCTGCCAGCGGAGAGGACTGGCATCACCTGGGCCACAGGCACAGAGCCTTTGGCCCCGAACAGTCCCAGAGGACTGGGTCCCCAGGGCTGGCCACAGCAGGAGGCTGGCACCCTGCCTCCCACTGCTGACCTCTCCCTGCTGGCACACAGAGTGTTCCTGGCCTGCTCCCACATGTCAGACATGTGCCACCTCATTAGTGCGTCTGTCCCCCAAAGTGGGAAGGGAGAGCGCGTGAGACCTAATTGAATGTAACTAATTATCCACTCTGCAAATGCTCTGTTTAAATGGGACTGCGAGGGACAGAATTACTCATTCTGAAAAGGGGAGAGAAAAAGACAGAGAGAAAACAAATAGAGGCGGGTGCTGGAGCTGCAGCTCCCTCTCTCCCCAGAATACCAATTACTGGATGAAGTGATTGTATAAATCTTTACCGAGTGAACAAACTGTACTAGTCACTTACTCCTGTCCTCTTATTATGAGGAAGAAATGAAAAATCATGCCACTCTCCAGCCCAGTTAAGGGCTCCCAGTTGCTGCTTCAGATGCTGTCCACAGCCAGAGGGCTCATCCTGACACTTTTCCTTGTGGACATCCTGCAGGGACAACAGCTCACCCAGGGAACCTGGTGCCCAGTGCAGATGCACCCCACACATTGTGCCTGCAACTTTCCTGCCCCCCATTTCAGCAGGTCGAGCCCTGCCAGGCCCCTGGCCCCTCTCTGCAGGCTCCCACAGAGCTCAGAGACCCTCCAAGTGCTCACCGAGCAGGGGGAACACAGCACTTCCCAATATCTTCCAGTGCCAGAGTCAGCATTTCTCACCCCTGGCATCTCTGCTCCACAGGCTGCAGAAACACACTCATGAGCAGTGATCTCCATTGCTCTTCCTTGCCACGTTGTTTAATCTCAGATCCTCACATGGTTTCCTCCAAACACACCCATTTCTGTCCTTGGCAGCAGCGTGGGTTGGGAGAGGAGCAGGGAAAGCCAAGAGGTTCATTCCCACGCCCTTCCCGGCCGCGGTGAGCACTGAGGTCCTGTTGCTCAAGCTGGTGAGGACCCAGCCAGTCCTGCTGGAGAGGTTGTGCCATCGGTCCCTGCAGGGCAAAACTGTCAGGCAGCAAGTCAGGAAGGGAAGGACAAACCTCGAGTCTGTCCTGCCTCTTACAGGACAGGGATGTGATTGTTGCCAGCAGCGAGTCTTCGTGCCCTGGAGATGTGCGTGGGTGAGTGTGAGGGAGAGAATCTCATCATCACAACAAACGCAGCAGTGCAGCTCCAATCTGTGCTTATTGGCTTTCTTCTGCTTATCTATAAATAATTGTGGGTACACAATAGACTTTTAAGATTGCCAAAGAGTTTGGCTCCCTCCAGCAACTGTATTGCCACAGTGCTGCTGCCTTATCTGCTTGTAGGAAGATGGGGGGGGGAATGTTTATTGTCAGGGATCTCATCTGCAAATTACCTTTGCCTATAATCCGCAGCAGGGACAGGACTGACAGTGCTGATCTGTGCTGCAGGCACGTGAGCCTGGGTTCTCCACGCTGCCCCAGACTCACCTGAGCTCCCTCCCAGTGAGCTGGCAGGGCAGGCAGCACCGTGCTGGGAACACACATTGTGGGCAAACCCACACTGTGGGCTGTGATGGCAGCCCAGGGGCACGAGGGAAGTGGCAGATGATGCTCAACCAGGTACCCCTGCAGGTGGCTTGTCACAGAGGAGCACCAGGACAGGACTCCTGGGGCACTGAGGAGCTCAGGGGTTTGCAGTGTTGGCAGCACTGCCCCAGGCACACCCCTCACCACACTGCCAGGGCAGCAGTCCCACACTGACCACCTCCAGCACCCCAGGCCACCCCACTCTCCTGCAAAAGACAAATGCACCACATACCCTTCCTGCTCCTTGGCACAAAATATCCCCACCAGCCTCGCTTGCCACTGGGATTCCTCATATCCTGCAGTCCAGAGGCTTTTTGCACACTACTTATCACCACAGTATCCAAGAACCCATCTAATTGATGTGACACCAATTACTCAAGTATCACTAAATGCAGAACTAATGCATCTCTGCGTACAAACCTCCTAGACCCTGACAACTCTGACATGAAAGGGGCCAGAGCAAGAGCACCAGCTCTTAGCCAAGCCCTGCTAGAACACTGCCCCGAGAGCCACAGCATCGCAGCAAGATCTGCCTCGTGCTCCCTGCAGGAGGGGCTGCAGCCCCGGTGGGTCCTGCACAGCCGAACAGCAGCAGCCCTGTCAGCGCTGCCACCGCTGGGGACCTGCATGGTCTGCAGGCCAGGACAAGAGCCATTTTCTGGACTGCCCAGCACAGCCCACGCAGCAAGCAAAGCTCTTGGATCAGACAGGGACTGGTGCTATTCACTGTATTGGAAATTTTACTGTGAAATTAAGCTATGCCTGGCCACACAGAGCTTGGCTTGGGCAGCAGTTGGTATTTTGTAAATTGCTTTCTACAACAAAGATAAGAGATGGCCAGTGTCCTTAGGGGTGGGGCAGGCACACCAAGCACCTCCTGCTTGGGCTGGCCATAGAGCCTGGCTGTGCAGCCCAGAGAAGGGGTCCTGGCCCCCAAGGAAGCAGCCTCAGCACAGGGAGATCACGGGGCTGGGGAGAGGCTGCACCCGGCCAAAATGCTGTGCCATGGGGGGGATGGGGCCATCACAGGCTGCTCTGCTGCCCCGTGCTCACATTCACCCAGCTGAAGGGCTCTTGTCCTCCCACTGCTGATGCCTGCACTCCTCTGCACTGCATTTGTCACTGTGGTCCCTGCTGTATGCTGCCTCCCGGGATGAAGTGGCAGCCAACAGAGCCACATCTCACCACTGCTGCATGCACCCTCTGGTGCTGCTAGCATTGACCGGGCACAGCCCCACGGTGGCCACCACACAGCCACTGGGCAGGGCCCCACTGGGGTCCTGTACCCCTTCTGCTCCTGGACAAGGTGCAGGCACCAAGGCTGGCCCCAGGCATTGGAACTGCACCAGCCTTCAGCAGCTTAAGCTGGAGCCCTCCTCATGACCAACTTCTGCCTCTTCCCAGCTTCACCCTGGCTCTGGCAGCTGCAAACCCTGCAGGGATCAGGGACAACAGAGCTGGCATCACAGCACAGTCCCAGCATCACTCCAGCCAGTGAAGCAGAGTGATCCCATGTGAGCCAGGGGACACAGTGAGGCACAGCCAACATGGCAAAGCTCTGGCAACATCTCCCATCACATCTGGGCACAAGCAGAGTGAGCACTGCTCTGCTTGGATGCCAAGGGCTCCCCCTAGTTCTGGTTTGCTCAACATTTTCATTATGGACCTGGATGATGGAACAGAAAAAGCACTTATTAAATTTGCAGATGACACGAAGCTGGGAGGGGCTACAAGTATCTTGGAGGACTGGATTAGAATTCCAAATGATCTTGACAAATTGGAGAAATGGACTGGAAAAAATAGGATGAAATTCAGCAGGGACAAGCGCAAGGCAGTATGTGGAGCCAGGAATGATCAGCTGTGCAAACACAGGCTGGGGATGGCAAGGCCAGCAGCACCAAGCCCAGCCGGGCGTGAGGCTGCGCTGGGGCAGGAGACACATCGCCAGCTCAGCCGGGGGGCCTTCGGGAACCAGAGCAGGGCCCAAGCAGGCAGGAGGAATGGATGAGGGGTTGGGAGGTAGAGAGGAGCCTCCTCTGGCCTCAGGCACAGAGTGTCCCTTAGAGCTATGCCACAGGTCTTCTGCTGTCCTGCACATCTCTCCCATCCTGGCCAGGAGCCACAGTGAGGGGCTGGCTGGACTCCTGCCACCCACCCAGGGAAGCAGGGCTGAGCAACGGCCCCCCCAGGCAGGAATGGTGGCCATGCCCTGCTCAGTGCCACATCTGTGGGGGACAGTGACCACAGGAAGCTCCTTCCATGGCTCCAGCCGTGTCAGGGGTGGACCTGGGGGCCAGGCTGAGCCCTCAGAGCCTTCCTGCTGCCACCTCTTTGCTCCAGCATCTACAGCTCCAGCCAGTGCCTCCCAGCCTGTGCAAAGACTGAGACTCATTTGAATAAATTAAAAAGACATCATAAATCAAAGGGAAATGAAGGGCTGTGCCTGGGGGCAGGGGAGTCACTCGAGTTTAATTACATTGGCAAGCCTCTTGCAAGGGAAGCACGGCGAGTCCCACACACAGCGAGCACAGATGTGCAGGAGTGGATGCAACTCTGTAGCAGGGCTGGCTGCACCGTCCCAAAACCTATGCCTGGCACCAGCTCTGCTGAGTTGGGACAGCAGAGTGTGGGTCTGGGGAGAGGGTCCCAAGCGCTGCCCACTCCAGGTGCCCCACAGAGCCCTGGTTGCCCCACATCCCCTGCCCAGGTCCTGCCAGCGCCCACAGCCACTGAACCAGGCTGAGGCTCAGGGAGAAGCTCTGGTGCCAGCAGCATCTCTCCATCCCTCCATCACAGCATGAGATTTACAGCCCGTCCCCCGTTGTTTAAAGACTCTCACTGGCAGCTGCGGTTGGGACTCCAGGAAGAGCTCTGTGTAGAGGCAGCAAATTTATGAGGCTCGCTCCAAATCCCCAGTCACATCAGGGGCCAATTCATCTTCCCAGGGCTGAGAATGAAATTAAATTATTGTAAAATAAATCTGTAAAAATGATGAAAAGACCATCACCCGGCGGCAAGGGCGGGGCCCCGGGAACACACGCGCAGCCGTGACGGATGGGGCTCACCTGGTGATGAAGCGCCCAGATCCAGTAGATCAGGGATTTCTGCTGTAATCTCACTAAAGAGATGTTGTTTACAGGAAAAAGGGTATTTTTGCGGAGGAAATTGTATTTCAAGGTTAAAGTAAAAAAAATGACCAAGTCTCCCTGGGAGCTGCTTACGCGCAAGACGTTGGCAGCCCAAGATGAGCGTGCGGTGCCAGAGCTGGCACAGGGGCTAGAGCAGCACCTGGCACAGGTCAAGAGGACAGTCCAAGGAGGCTGGGGTCCCCATGGAGACTGGGGTCCTCGTGGGTGCCACCGCCCACCCTGCTGGACTGATGCTGCTCCCCAGCCCTAGCTCTGCCCACCCAGCTGTGCCAGCCCAGTGCTGGCAGACATCTCCCAAGACCAGCCCTGCCAGGAGTGCCCCGAGCAACCAGCACCCCCTGTGTCTTGACGCCCAGGGGGCACAGCTGAGCAGGATCGCTGCACAGGGATTTGCAGCTTCCCAATTTCAGTCTCACCCAACAAGAAAGATGCTGGAAATTTATGTGTTTTTTTTTCTGGGATGATTGGAAAAAGTAATAACACTGTGTTGGCTGGCCATTTAACAATGGGCCATTAGCACGGCTCAGCACGGGGAAAGGATTTATTTAGGACACATGGTTGCATAGACAACCCAGCACCAGGTGCTTAATAGTGTTTCAGAGTATCAGTGTGTTGCAGTGCTCAGAAAATGCAGCTGTAGGGAGTTCAGAGACCATATTCTTCACTTCTGTGAAATCCCACGATACCAGTCGAGATTTCTCAGCTGCCCTAAGCACAACATCAGCGTGGAGAAAGCAGCAGGTTTGCAGGGCTGAGGTCCCAGCCAGCTTCCAGCCACAGTACCTCCCGGCCACCCTGGCGCTGGGGTACCGGACCACGCCGAGACCCGTCCTCACCCACCGACTCCCCGTTGCCCCCAGCAACCACACTCCGAGCATGGCACGGGGCGAACGTCTCCGCGGCCTCAGGGAAGCCCTGTCTCCTCAGGCAGGACTGGGCGCTGGCAAGAGCCCCCGTCGCTCATCCCCAGCCAGCCACGCCATAGCCCCGGGCAGCCCCGGGGCACGGGCAGGCTCTCCCCAAGCCTTCCCCCAGCTTCGATGGTCCGGACAGACGCCGTCACCGCCAAGAGCCTCCTCGCTCCTGCAGACACACCGCGGCACAGTCCTAGCTCCAGCCCCGGCACCGGGGCAGCCCAGCGAGCACCTACACGTCCCTGCCCAGCGATGGGCACAGAGCTCCTTGGAACGGTGCGGGATGCTGGGCACCCCCCCTGTGCCCACCCGAGCTGCCCAGCCAGGGCTCACCGCAAAGACCGTGTCCCGGCCCCGAGCAAGTCTCCCAGCACCTCGGGTCTCCGCGGCTCACAGAGATGCTGCGTTTGCAGCAGCCGCAACAGCCCCCTCCCCAGCCCGGGGAAAGGCAGGACGGAGGAGAAGCGCCAGGCCCCGGGGATCCCGCCCTGCGGCCCCCGAACGGGCAGCGCTGACCCCAGGCGGGCAGACTCACCCTCGCGGTCCGGCAGCTGCAGCACCGGGGCGGCAAACACAGGCAGCGGCGGGAGCCGGGGGCCCGGGCCCCTCACAGTCCGGGCCTGCACACTCCCCTCCCGCAGAGCCCCTGGGCCTCTCCGGTGGAGAGCTGAGCCACCACACCATCCCAGGCATTGTCCCCCCACCCATCTCTTATCATGCGTTGAGCACTGCCCTAAATCACCCCCATGTGCACCTAATGGCTGGGTCGCACCCAATCAGGGCACAAACGAGCTCCAGCCTGCTGCCCTGCTGCTTATGCAGCCCCCCGGTATGACTCAGTGCACCCCACGTCTCGCCCGGGCTGAGCGGCTCCTGGTCTTCCCCAGCCCCCGTGCCCAGGGGAGCAGAGCTGAGGAAAGACATTTTGCTGGGCCCAGAGCCTGCGCAGCCCCTCGCCCGCAGCTGCTATGCTGCAGAGGGATGAGGGGTCCCATGGCAGTGCCCTGAGGGGTCCCAGTGCAGTGAGGGGTCCCGTGGAAGTGCAGTGAGGCTGGGGACAGGAGTTGGAGGCCGTCCGGTGGGGGCTGTGAGGCAGCAGTGTGCCGAGGTGGAAGTAAGGAGTTACTGAGCGAGCAGACGCTCAATAATTCATGGTCACTGAACTGCAACAGGAATGACGACAAATAATAATACAGGAAAATGGGGAAAAACCTGAAATCATTAGGCCAATGGTTCAAGCATGAAGGGAGTGTGCAGAGGGAACAGGGTGACAGTCGTACCATGCATGGACAGAGGGGTTGAGGCCAGCTACCCCTGGTCTGGCACCACCAGCCCCAGGGCCCCCAGTAAGGCTGTGTCTCCTCGGGGGCTGCTCTGGAGCACGTGCCCGGCCCAGGGAACGCCGAGCAGCCAGCCCTCAGTGCCCTCCGAGCCCGGTCGGTATGCAGGAAGCTTGTTCACATCTCCAAGAGGCAGGGAAGGCAGATCTGCTCTCCCTAATTATAATTAGTGATGCTTACCATGGGAGTTTACAAACATGGTTTAATTAGAGCAGACGGGCTCCCTCCACTCACTGCACCCTCCCCCAGGTCAAGGACAGAGCAGAGCAAGGTGAGCAGGATCTGGAGGATGTTCAGCAGAGTTTGGATTTACCCCTTCTCTTCGCCCACAGCCATGACCCCAAGGGCTGGTGAGGATTGCCCCATGTCACCGTGCAGACCCTCTCCCCAGGACCTGGCACTGCCAGGACCGTGCTCTGCTCCTAGGGCAAGGGGGACCCCTGCACACGCCGACTCAGCCAGAGGCACTGTGCTGGGAAATTTAATCTACAGCTGCAAGAAAAGGCTGTGGAGTCTCTAGATGCATGAGCCTGCTTCTTCTGTCAAGAAGAAAAATAGGAAAGGGGCATAGGGAATTAGACAAAAGCTACTAAGCAGAGAGGGAGAGTGGTGGGGGGGATCAGGGAGAGCAGGCGGTGGCACACAGCAGCCCTGGTGTGGGCACGGCTGGTGCTGCAGCCAGGGCAGGGCAGGGCCCTGTGCAGGAAGGGCTCAGCTGTGTCTCCTCCCCAGCAGCCTTGGCCGTCCCTGAGCCAGTATTGTGCTAGGCTGGGGATCCTTGGCTGTTCCCCCCTGCTGCCCTGGCCCTGGGCTGCCTCCATATGGGAGACATCAGTGAGTGCCCCGAGGAGCTGGGGCTGAGCCAAGCAGCCCCCAGCAGGCTGCAGATCAGGGTGCTGCCAAGCCCACCACTGAGTGGGTTGTCCCATGGCTGACCAGGTTATCTGGAGGGATGAATTTCAGCAACAGGAGTGAGACCCTCCTGAGCTCAAGGACAGCTGGCCACAGGGGCCAGGCAGAGCTGAGGGCTGGAGTCACCACACGGAGAGCAGTGACTTGGTCAGAGCTCTCTGAAGGTCCCAGGCACCATGCTGAGAACCTAGATGAGTAATTGCCATTGTTGGCAAACCTAATTAGGAGGCTGGCCACAACCAACTGGAAACTGTAGGTGTTAATTTTTCCTGGTGGGAGCAGTGCCCTGTCCAGAGGGGCTCCACACCCCAGCCCACCCAGCGCAGCTCCCCTGTCCCGCTGAGGCTCTGCCCACGGGCACTGTGCCCTGTCCTCAGCGCTCTGGCCCCGCAGGCACAGCTGTTCCCACCCGCGGGCACAGGCTGCTGCCCCGCGCTGCGCAGCCACGCTCTGGGCCCTGTGTGCTGGGAGCAGGGAGAGCCTGGTTGGGTGCTTGGGGCGGCTGTGGGTGCCCTTGCACGATGCTGCGGCTTCTGCCCCTGTGAGGCTGCGTGGGGCGAGAGGCAGCAGGGCTCAGTGTCTTGGTGACAGGTGTACAAATCACCATTGCTGTGTGAAGAGGAAGCTTGGCTGCCTCGGCATTCATCCCTGCGCTAATTACTGCCTCCCCGAGGAACCCGATCCATCTCGCTGTAATTGACAAAAGGCAATTAAAAAGCAGTTGTGAATAAAGGGGGACATCTCTGGAGGGCCTGGCAGGAGAGATTTAGGTGCTTTGCTCCCTGACACCTTGGACACATTCCAGTGGCATGGCTCAGGAGTGATGCTGGGAGTGGCTGTGCCCCCTGGCTCCCTACAACCCAGACCTGGGGCCCAGGTGCTCTGCCCCACTGCAGCCCAGCCCTCTGCTCTCCTGTGGCTCCTCCTGCCCTGCCTGCTGCAGGACCGGCTGCTCACCTCGTGACTGGTCTCCACACCAGACCCAGAGGCCCGGCCAGCCAGGAAAAGTGGCTTAATCCTGACTCAAACCAGGACAGCCACAAGCTCTCTGGCCACTTCCCACAGGCAGGGATGGGGCAGGAGAGGTAGAGCCCTGAACCCACCTGGAGCCAAAGCTGGCACCTAGGAGAGTGCCTATGCCAGGGGTGCCCATCCAGCCTTTGCAGGGATAAGCCTCTGGAGCTGGGAGAGCCCCAGCATCTTCCATGGTGGGGAACACAGGGAACACGGGGAAGGGAGGGCAGGGGCTGGACCCATGCCATGCCTGCCGCAGGAGCACCGTGGCCCTGCTGCCAGCACTGCTGCAGAGTGTGGCCTCACAGGAGACAAAGGGCAATCAGCAGTGAGTGGCACGGAGCTGGGCCTGAAGAGCAGCTGATTGAGGAAGAGATGCGTCAGATGCCTCTTGTGCAGCACGGGCTCCTGATTGTGGAGAGTTGCAGGTGCAGGCGCTGCCAGCTCACCTGCTGAGAGGCAGTGGTGGGGGGGGCAGGGCGTGATGGACTGAGGGAGAGGGGAGAATTCATGGGGCCAGGGCTGCAGCAAGCACAGTGGTGCCCTGTGTCCCAGCCTTGCAGGGACAGAACACCTGGGGACCGTGTGACAGCAGTCCCACAGAGAGGAGGGGGCAGGGGCACCAGGCCATGGTGTCCAGAGGGAGCGGTGCCTGGTGGCCCAGCAAGCTGAGCCTGCCCAAGCTGTGACAGCTGCTGGTGCTGCAGGGAGCCAGCCTGGCTGGGCACAGAGCTGCCCTTTCCATCTGCCCCTCGCTCAGGGCTGGGCTGGCCAGAGCTGCCCTGGGAGAGGCAAAACTGCCTCGGGCAGAGCTGCAGCCCCGAAAGCCCCAGCACGTGGCTGCAGCAGCCCAGGCCCCTCTGCTCAGCCTCTGCAGCACTGGCTGCACCAGGCTCCTGGTGCAGGGAAACTGTGAGGAGGTGAGGGTCCACAGCCCCTGTGGAGCTGGGGGTCCCAGCGAGGGGCTGCCATGGGGCGTGTGGGTCTGTCAGGGCAGCCCTGAGCACCAGCGGTGGCAGATGGTACGATGTGCTGATGCTGGGATGTTCTTCACCATCTGTTGGATCTAATTGACTTCCTGCAGAAGTTCTTATAAAAATTAAACCAGTTGCAAGAAGAAAATTGTTAATTAAAAGGCCTTTTGATTAGATAGACAAATATTTACCAATTATGACTGACCCCAGCCACTCTATTTTTCATCTGCAAACTCCACAATCAGCAGTTATCTCAGCAATTACGTCTGCATGGTGATCCCCCTGTGCTCCCTCCCTGGGGTGTCCATGCAGTGGGGGGCAGGTCAGTGAGGCTGGGACCACCTGCACCCCCAGCACAGCAGCCACGGTCTGTGTCACACTGTCCCTGCTCTGCAGAGGGGACTGGAGTGGCTGCACTGCCTGGGGGCTGAGCTGGCAGGGACCCACAGCCTGTGCAGCACCAGCCGTGAGCTCCCAGGGTGGGACATCGGTTCTAATGTGGTAAGAAGTTGATGGATGATTCTGAGCAAGTGAATGTTCAGTGTAAATTACCCATGTTAGGCTCCAATCCGTGGCTAATTCATTAGACACACATTTCTACACAAAAATAAAAAGCCTTCTACATGCATTGTTCTCCAAATGCTCTGAAGATGTAGGGAGGCAAGGCCAGCTCTTGACCCACCTTCTGGTTAAATCCTCATTCACAGCCTCTCTGCTCTTGCTGTGATGAGCAAGACCGGCTACAGTCCGGCCTCGCAGCCTGCAGGGAAGCACTGCCAGCACTTTCCCATTCCCCGAGCCCAGCTGGCCACGGGGCTCAGCACCTCTCAGGGACCAGGGCAGCACCTGCCACCAGCTCTGGCAGGAGAACAAACCCCAGGAGTCAGACCCAGAAAAGCATTGGGGTGGCTGTGGAGGCCCCTTCCCATGATCTAGCACCATTTAGAGTCTTATTCATGGAGTGGGAAAGCTAATTGTGATTAAAGTAACGATGGTGCTAACCAGATAATTCTGCACTGTAGGGCAAGATAGATTTAAAAAATTGAATAAAAAAGATGGAGTAACCGGTCTTTAAAAATACAGATATCAGTAAGTGAGGATTCATTTCTTTATTAGCATGGGGATCTCAGGGGAGGCATCCACCTCCACCCCCAGTGCCTGAGACTGCACAGCTCTTAATAAACGGCACGTCAGCGATGCCGGGCCTGCCCGCTTCATTACCATGACTACTGCACTCTGCTGTTACAGAAAACTAAATATTGAGCAGAGAGCAGGTGCACGGAGCATCCCAGCCTTCCCAAGCCATCATCTCTGCAGGCACCTGCATCCCCTGGGAGGGCGCGTTTTGCCACAGGCCCAGTGAGGCGGTGAGTGTCCCCGTGCCAGTGCCCGGCCACGGGCACCTTCGCACCCAAGCCAGGAGGCAGGGACCAGGCCAAGCTCTGGGGTGGGATCCACAGGAGGTCCTTCTCCAGGGAGCTCCTCTCCCTGCCTGCAGTGGCAGGAGAGCCCAGCCGCACACTGACCTGCCCACCAAAGGCTGCACGAGCGGGACCCTTCCCAGGACCAGGATCCTCCTCCCCTGTGCCAGCTGTTGGCCGTGCCTCCTCTCAGGGAAGAAAAAGGGGACCCAGCACACTGGCCCCAGGGACAGAGGACATGCCATGGAGACATCCTGCGTCCAGCCTCCTCACAGGGCTTGATTGCTGATTGCCAGCAAGCCCCCCAAACCTAAAAACTCAGCAGACATCCCATGGCTCCTTCTTCCCACAACTAGCACAGGAGGCGGAGGGGAAGGAGTTTGCGTATCAGGACTGCTGGAGGTTATTGCTTTCCTAAATAGATGGCCTGTGAGCACTTGAAGTAAGCAAGGCAGGAGCAGAGCCCAGGTCTCAGCACGGCTCCTGCCTGCAAACAGCCTTTGCCAAGTCCCACGTTTCAAGGGCTCCCCAGGGCCCATCTCTGCCCAGCAGCTCCCTGACTGCTGCTCCCTAGGAGCCCTGGGGCCCTCTGCTCCCCAGTGCTCTCCCACCCTTGCTGTGCATTTCTATTCACCCCTCTAAAAGTTCTAATACTGTAAAAGATCCATCAGAAACCTTCCACTCCAGAGGGATATATATTATCTAAATTTGATACGACAACTTAATTTCTCTCCGTGTCTGTTACTGGTGATAAAACTGGGAGACTTTTATGACCCGGAGTCCTCTGTAAGATTGTCAGGAACTTATTATACAAGGTATAACTGGATTTCTCTCCACAGATGGCTCGCAGCCATGAGCTGTAACGCAATTCTGCAGCACATTTGGTAGAATAAATGCAAAGAGCTTGTTACAGTGAGTTAGATAAGAGAGACGGGAACACATCTCTTGCAGGCTAATTCAGCATCTGATCTGCCTTTTCCGTCACTGTGAAGGACGACTTGGAAAAGTGTTTTTCACACTGAGGAAGGAGCCAAGCCCTTCCCAGAGCCACCCAGGACTAGCACAGTGCCCTGAGAGGGACGGGACCGGTTGTGTGGGGGCAGAGCTGCCTGCCCCAGCCCTTTGTGCTTGCCACGGCCGGTTCCCCGGCAAGCGGGCACCAGCAGGTGCCTTCCCGCGCCGCGGTGAGGGACGGCGGGTCCCTCTCTGAAGCCCTCACAGCAGGCATCATCCGTTACAGTTATCACACAGCCTATTCAGGCTCTGACCAGATAAAGAGTGGTGATTTTTTATTTACTGATTTTTTATTTCGGCATCCTGTGGGCAGGATGCCACGCAGCACACTCATTTATCTCAATTTGCTCCCTCCCACCTCCCATCCCTAATTTTTCAGCAGAGCCTTGGAGGTGAAAGCTTATCTATGGTTCTCGTGCACAGGGAAAGAAATCATGGCCCCTCCTTGTAGGGGACCTGACAGGGCTATTTACTGTTGGAGCAGAGACTGCACAGACTGGAGATTCCATTGGTCCCCCTGTGGCCCCAGGCCAGGTCAGATCCTGCACTGCTGTGCCCAGGGCTGTTGCAGGGCTCCTGTATGGGGATGTAAAGGCTCCCAGTCATGCAGCAGACACCATCTCCAAACAACAAATACAGCCCCAAACTCAGACCATCTTAGAGCAAACGGGGGACCACTAGGAACAATCAGCCAGTGAAAGCATCTTCCTCTGGTGGCAGTTCTGGCCACATGCCCTCATGCAGCCCTGCTGGGCTGCAGTCTCCACTGTCGCTGGCAGCACCTTTGAGCACACAGTGTCCCCCAGACCAGCTCTTGCCTGTACCCCTGCCAGCCAAACCCCACCACTATTTTTGGGAGCAGGGCTGGTCCTCAGCCCTCAGAGGCACAAGGGGCCAGGAGCCTGGCTCAGCACGAAGGCTGCAGCCACTTTAATGCTGGGCAAAATATGTTGTTATGTGCATCAGGTTTTGTAATGGGACATGTTTAAAATTCAATAGGAAGAAAGATTAAAAAATAAGTTTCTTATCTAAAGGAGCCATAGAGTCAGTGAGGAAATTATGAATGTCTCGTTGTCCAAGGTTAAAGAGTGAGAGCCGAGGCATGAAAAGGCAGGAGATAAGATGAAATGTTTTCTGTTCAAATGAATGGGCTCCACTCTGTTCCGTAATAAACGATCAGTGTCAATATGACAAATTAATTCTGCATTGAGCTCTACTCAGTGTGCACAGGGTGTGGAGGGGCTGGTGGAGCAGCAGAGTCTGAGCCACAGCGAGACCCACGCTGGGGTGAAGCTGGGACCTCACAACCTGCTGCTCTAGGAGCATCTCCTGGAGGGCAGCATGGGAGAGGTCCCGTGTCTCTTGGGGGACACCCCCAACTGGGGCTGCAGCTCTGCAACAGCCCCATGGCCCGAGTCACCTGCCACACAGACTGGAGCCCAGCCCCAGCCAGGGGCTGCAGCCACCCCAGGAATCCCCAGACCCAGCTCCCAGCATTCCTGTGCCCGAAGGGAGAGGGGACCACAGCAGGACCCCAAGGATGAGGGAACAGGGATGACATGTCCCAGGCTGGCAGCTGCGGTGGCTGCAGCAGAGCTGTGCCAGCATGAGAAGCTGCTGGCAGAGCAGCCAGGTGACCCTGCGGAAGAGATTGGACCTTTTAAAAGAGACAGTGACAAATGAATCTCCATTCCAGCTCAAGGCGCTGGGAAAGGGGGCAGGGAGCTTCCAGGAGCTGCCAGATGAAGGTCACCCAGGAGTTGGTCAATGCTGCCACGGGGTAAGGAGGGCTCAGGAGGGGACAGTGCAGGATGAGAAGGTATGAGTAGGTTGGGAGAGGGGCTGCAGGACTAGGAAGGGGCAGTCCCAGAAGTGCAGGGAACAGTGGGAGGAGATGGGGAGCAGGAGTTATCCCAGCCTGGGAGAGGACAGAGAGGGAGCAGGGCACCTGGGGATGGTGCTCCTGAGCACCCTGGTAAGTGCCCAGTGCTGGGGCCTGGCCTGTGCCAGTCTTGCCCAGGGTGGCCCTGCCAGACCTGCTGGGGTCCTGCATGAGCACCCACACTGGAATGTAATGACACTGGGGATTTGTTTCCCACCGACGAGCAGCTGACCCAGGAATGGGAGCACATTTTCTTGGGACAGGAAGCAGGCAGAGTGCAGTGAGCTGGTCACCAGCCCTGCCGCTTTCCTGGCACATTCCCTGCCTCCAGCCGAGCCCAGTGCTGCAGCTGCCCAGTGGAACTGGAGCAGAGGGCTGTGCTGCACTGGGCAGGGAGAAGATGGCCATGCCAAACCAGTGGATCCCATTGGATCCCCGCAGAGGAATAACCGTAGCATCAGCTGTTACTATTCACCAGAGATCCTTAGTACAAGACGCACTCTCAGAGAAGACAAATCACAGCCAACATACAGAACTGTTGCTCCAGGTTTATCTCCAGCTGCCTGAGGGCAAGAGCAGGTGAAGTTACAGGAGATGTGAGACAGCTGGAGCTGAGAGCTGCCACAACCTCGAGCAGACCCACAGCCCCCTTTTGCCCCATCACTGGGCTCACTCCCCACCAGCCTGAGGGGACAGCGGGGACAGCACGGAGCTTCGCCCTTGCACTGAGCAGCACCACCCGCATCACTGCCATGGGGCAGGGCTGGCTGCTGCTAACAAACCAGGGGGCTGCCCCTCTGGACCCCCAGGGATGCAGCCACACATGGGGGACAGTGTTGCAGGGCCGGGCTTGCTTGGCAGGACACCCAGCCACTGTGCAGTCCCACACAGCCGTGCCACTGCCCCAGCTGTGCCTTCCAGTGCTGTGGCAGTCGGCAGAGCCGGGTGGCAAAGCTCCCTCCGGAGGGGCAGCGAGTGCTCCCGCGTCGGCACCAGCTGCCCTGGGGGGATGGGCAGGGCTGTCTGCAGGGAGCTGCGGCAGCCGGGCTGCAGGGTCTGCTCCTGGAAGAGTTAACAGCCTTCCCTGGCTTGTGCTCAAAACACTGGAGCTGAAATGGCAACAGCATCTCAACAGCCAAGATTAAAACAAGAAAATGAGTATAGAAATGATGTTTGTTAAAGTGAAATAGCTAATATAATCCTCAAAGGATTTTTCCTTTTGATTAAAAAAAAAAATCTAATATCTTCATTTCCATACCTTTTTTAAGCTAATTTGTGGAAAATTAAAATGGTGAGCCCACAAAGGCTGCAGTTTAATTGAATCTTGCATCAGCCCTTGGTGAACAGTCTCTCTTGGATTCCTTGATTAGTTCCCTCCATTAAATCATTTTTGCATCGTTTAGCTGAGATACTGTCTTCTGGAGAGTCTGGGGCTTAGGGACCTGGATAACTCAGTCTCCATCTGAGCAGATGTAAAAAGACAAGCCATGCTCTGGAGAACTGCCTGATCTGGCCTCTGTGTCCAGGGGACGGTGTCCTGTGCCTCACTGGCCACCAGCGCTGGGGGCTGGCACACCCCGGGCACCGGGCACAGGCACCGTGGGATGTGCAGCAGAGGCAGCTGGAGTGAGCCCAGAGGGGCAGGACAGAGGGCAGTGGGAGCAGGGAGAGCAGCAGGAGCACCAGACATCTTAAAGAGGTGGCACTGGCCCATCCATGGGGGACACAGGGTGCAGGCAGGACTGGAAGGTGACATCCTGGCAGGAGAAGCTTTCTGCTATCCCTGTCTGGCAGTGCCCTGGCACAGTGCTGCTCCAGGCCCTGGCACAGCACCCAGGCAGGATGCAGCTGCAGCACTGGGCGCTGGGTGAACTTCACCTTCTGTCTCTCTCTGCTGAACATCTCCTCTCTAAGCACAGCAATTTCACCTACCAGGGACAGCGCATAAGTTAGTGGAAGAGCATTCACAGCTTCCCTGGCCCACAGCAACAGCATCCCAACAGGGTCAGAGCCACTAAACTGCTCTGAAGCCACCAGCAGCAGCTGTACAGCAGGACAGCCAGCACAGCTCCAGCCCAGCAAGCCCCATCCCAGCCCCACTGACTGCTGGCTCTGCCATACAGAGATGCAGGTGCTTGGCAAGCCAACCTGCCCTCACACTTACCCAGGCAGCCCTGGCACCTCTCCCTGCCCCGGCACGCAAGTTTTCTGATGGCCTTGTCAGGCTATCATGTCCTGTAGATTAAACCAGATTTATATAAAGTCCTTTTCACCCCATTAGATTACTCTGGATTAACCTTGATCTCAGTAATAGATGCTATAAATGTAAGTCCCGCTCAGGGGGATTTTATCCATATGTTCTTGGAAGGCAGAAAGTAGATAAATTCTTAGAGAAGGTCTTACTGAGCGATTAGAAAGATTTAACTTCTTCAGGACCAGCCAGAGCCTCATGCTGATCTGCGGGCAACTGCTCAGCCCCACTGCTTCAGGCAGTGCCCTCCCCACAGCCCCCATAAAGGGAGTGACTGGGGTGTCTGTGAGCATGTGGGATCCTGGGGGTCCCTGGCTGCTGCAGAGCACTCTCAGGGTTGGGGCTGTTGGGAAGGGCTGGTACTACTGGCTTCAGCTTTACTTTAGCATTAATCATTGACTGTCCATCACTGTCCTGGCAGGGAGGAGGCAGCAGCCAGGAAGGGGCAGCAGAGCTGGGTCTGGTAGGCTTGGCAGCACTGCCTGTCCCACCTGCTCCAGCTGCAAGCATGGTCCTGCCTGCCTGGGATCATTCATTGCACCAGACATCAGCTGCAGCCCTGGCTGTAAACTTTGGGGCTGCCGGAGCCCCATGCACCATGGAACCCCTGCAGCAGGGGAGGGACAGGGGAAGCGTGCTGTCCCCCCAACTCACTGCCCCCAGCCAGGCTATGCCACACTGGCACCTCTGTGCACATGGCAAACACGAGCACTGGAGCAGGACTCGCACCATTAGCAAGGCTGAATGGAAACATGCCCGGTCGGCCGTGCCCAGCAGCCAGGGCTGCATCCAGGAGCTGTGGCATGAGGAGAGCTGAGCCAGGTGAGCTGGCGTGGGCTGGCAGAGAGCTCTCTGCTTGGCAGCAGGCACACAGGAAGCAGAGTGAATAATACATTGCCTGCCCTCAAAGCCCAGCATGTTCGTTAGCTCAGTGACCTCACCACCCCCCTCCCTACCAGCATCTCCAGCACAGCCACACATCTCCTCAGGGAGGAGCAGCCCCACATCCCTCACACCACCCAGGGCCCAGGCTCAGCCCTGGCTCTTCTCCTGCCGCAACAGCAGTCATTTCCCATGTTGGCTCTGGTGTCCTTCTGCAGGGCTATGTCCTTCCACACACCCTGCAAGGACCCCAGCCAGGCAGAAGGCAGAATTTGCACAACAATATGTGCTGTTGGGCTCTGCGAAGCTAGCGGGAAAAGCCCTGGTGACTGCTCCCCCCGAGACCGTCAGGTGGGTGAGGGCTGCTGCCGGCAGCTCTGGAAGGAGAATCTCCCCCGGCAGCCTGCCCTCCGCCGGCCCCGAGCAGCCCTGCTCAGCACCACTGGCTCTGGCACTAATGCTGCTGCTGCCAGCATGAACCTGCAGAGCACTTGTGGGTGCTCTGGCAGCACCAGGTTTCCCAACCCAAAGGACATCTCCCCGAGGGTGGCTCTGCAGGCTGCACAGCACCCACCTCCCTTCCTTGCCATGCCAGGAGCAGCCAGGGGACAACCAGGCACAGCACCAGCCCGGAGCCTGCACAGCCCCCACGGGGCTCACCAGCAGCAGTGGGGAGCACAGCGAGCTCCAGCCAAGCGTGGCTGCACCGTCCCCAGTCACTGCCTCAGGGTGCCAGAGTTTGTCCTGCCATGCTCCCCCTCCCATGGGGCCAGGAGGTCTTACTGAGACGTACAGAGATTCTGCCTGCTGCCATGAGCTGTCACCTCTAATTCTGCTGAATATTTAAAAATTGCCTGAATCTGAAGTGACAAATCCATCATTGACCATCTGCCACTCTGCACGGTCACCCTGCAGCAGTCCCTGACATTTCCAGCTCTGCCCTGACACGAGCCAGTAACTCGAAGATGAAAGGCATCAGCCTCAGCAGGCTGACAGGCGCTGCCCCCAGCAGCCCCAGCCCCCCACATCCCACACAGAAGGGACAGCTGGGATACGGGGATCCCTCCTGTCCCTCCCCGGCACAGACTTAGTGACCATCTGCTGACTCCTGCGGAGCTTGCAGTTCCACTTACACCGGCCCTACCGCCAGCACGACCCGCGGGACACCGGGGTGAGGGCACGGCCGTCCCTAGAGCTGGTTGACTCGCAGAGACAGAGCACACCTGAGCTGCCTCCCGTCCCCTTGACAGCAGAATGCGCTGGCTCCTCTGCTCGGCTGCGGCAGTTCCTGCAAGGCGAGCCGGCGTTCAGCCCTGTCTTACCCCTGCTGGCAGCCCAGCGAGGCTGCGCTGGGGCTCGGTGACAGGCACTTGGTGGCACCGCTCACGTCGGGCCCCGAGCCAGCAGCAGTCCTGGTGCCTTGGGCCAAACCCCAGACTCCAGGAGGGAGCGAGGGCTGCCCAGGAGCTCTGCCCGGGGCCCATGGGAGGGCAGCGGAGCCCCGGGAAGGGCCAATACCGCCTGGCACGGCGGCTGCGCCGGGCGCCTGCGGAGCCTCCGGCAGAGGAGCCGCGCTGCAGCCAGCCCGCCGGGCTCCTCACCGCCCCGCCGGCGTCCACAGCGGCCTGGCGGGCCGGGGAAGCGGGGTCGGGCGCCAGGAGACCCCACGGGAGTGCTGGAGGCTGTGACCCATCACCCACAGCTTGGCTGGGGCCGCCAGCTGGCAAGCTCCCGCCTGCTGCTTGGGGCTGGCACAGAGCCGCAATTTACAATCAGCCTGCTGTTTGAGCTAATTGTGCTGTAATTGCTGCGTTGTGCTCCCTCCTGCGTCAGCACAGAGCGGCGATTCCCACACTTCCCTTGGCAAGCCGGCACACCCCGCGGACGGCTCAGCCCACTTGCTCCCAGCCGGCCGGGCCCCGCGCAGGGGCAGTTTCTCCCTCGCTCCCTCTGCCGGCAAACATCGCTCTGCTGGGCTCCCGCGGGACGCAGCTGCCACAGGGCACAGGGTGCCCAGGCACTGCCACCCCACAGGGTGCTCAGATGGGCAGGCACAGGGCACGTCTCCAAGGGACACTGCCGCCTCCTCGGCATCTTGCCAGCATTTCGAGTAGTTAAAATTTGTGCAAAGGCAGGCACACAGTAGGCTGAGCCTGAGTCTGGGGAGCAGCAGCACAAGGCCTGGAGTGCCCACTCTTGATCATGCGAGGTGATCAGATAGCAAGCAGTAACGAGGGAAATGCCAGGTTATAAACTGTAATTAAATGACACCGCCACTGGAGGGGTTGGGCTGATTCCCAGCAGCTCCCTGTCATTCCTATGTGCTGACACCGCAAAACTTGCACATCCTCCCTGCTATTTAAAAATCCTATCTTTAATAACCCAGAGACATCAGGAACCGACAGGACAGACATAGGGGACATCAGGCACGACGGGGACAAGCACAGGGGGAAGCTGGTACCTGGAGAGCAGGGGGGTTCGCTGGCCCGCAGCACGCGGGCAGCAGCCACCAAGCGCGATGGTCCTTGGGTGCGGTGGTCCCCGGGCTTGATGCCCATGAGGCTCGGTGGTCCCGTTGTGCCCTGGAGCCGCCCCGGGGCCGCCCCGGTCGCGGCAGGACAGGCCCACACTCCTGCGAGTGCGCAATCAGCACTAATCAGGCAGCTCGCTAATTGCCGGGCCTCCCGCGGGGCAGCTCCGGCTACGCCCGGCTCCCTCCCCCTCAGACCTCATCCAGGGCAGGTGTCACCACTTTTGTCTAAAAGCGTTTATAAAAATCGAGAATTATAAACTCACAAAGACACTACGACTCCTTCAAGCGAAAACGGTTTCAAAAGACGTTTTTTTCTGAGGAAACTTCCTCCTCTTCCATGTCCCAAGAGTTTTTCTTCAAGTGCCATGTGTCCCACCAAGCGTGGCTACGTGGTTCCAGTGGTCACTGCACGTGGGGCCACGTCCCTGGTGGGATGTTCTCAGGCTTCTTCCTTCATGTATATCTCTGCCTGACAGGCTGGGCCCTATGTAAATTCCCGCCATAATCACACTGAGAGCTATCAAACTATCTAATTTAATTTCTTTGTGAAAATAAATAGCTAAAGTGGCCCTAGGTACATGCATAAATACTTCAGCTTTATGTTGGGCCTGTTAATATTTCTCCCAGCTTGTGTAGCTGTAATGCACACTTAATAAGTACATATTTATCGCACGTCTTGTCCTGGTGGAATAGTGAGGAGTTTTTGCTGAATAAGCAGGAAAACAGCTTAGTCTGTAACAAAAAAAGGAGGGAGTTAAAAGAAAATATTCTGGGTAATTAATGATTGGGCTTTGAACAGTGATAATTTTTTTTATTAAGCAAGTATGCAAATATGGAGTAAGTGGTTGTGTTAGCATTTGATGGCTTTTTTTAAACATTGATGGCTGATCTCCAGTAAGACTTCTTTATACACAGAGACATGATGGTGAGCAAACATGAGCATTTCTGTGTGTCTGTGCAGGTGTTTGGGTGCGTGCACACGGGCACACTGCTCACCTGCAGCCCTGGCCTGCACCTGTGGCTTTGTACCACTGCCCAGCGCTGCACGAGACACTGCTGCCTTATCTCCCTCCTCGCCTGCTGTCATCTGTCTGCTGCGTGCTTTGCTTTGCCTATGCATTTGTTGCATGCTTCATTAATCCTGATAAATATGTGGATTAGTGCTACACAGGGCTGGGGACATCGGGCTGGGAGAAGAAGCTCCAGGGATGCTGCCACCAGTGAGCTCCCGGTGCTCGGATGGCACCCATGGGCTCTGGGGGCTGCTGGTGCTGAGAGACCATAGGGGCTTCACCCCCCAAATGAGTCCTGCTGCTCCATGGTCGAAGGTGGTTCAGTGGAGCAGTTTTTGAAACACCAAGCTGGAGCTCACTTCCTGGGGAGCAGACCCCAAGTTCCCCTCCCCACTGGAGCAGGGAAGGCACCAGCTAGTGAGGACACCCAGGTTGCAGGAGTGACAGGATCATGGCAAAGCACAGAGTGATGCTGGCAAACAGCAAGCTGAGCTCCTCATTAGCACTCATTAGCACGTGGCTGAAAGACAACAAGAGTTTAAATTAAGAAGACATCACAATGGTCCCAACTGTGTTACCGCTGTGCTCAGAAAGAGCCCGACAGCTGCTATTTAATATACCTCATGATCTGTCAGGGCATATGCATGCTGCACAGCGTAGTGGCTGTTCCTCAGCACACACATGCTTCTGCATGGCTGCACACCTCCACACGCAGACAACAGCACCTGCCTCCCCACGTGCCCATGGCTGTGCTGCCATGACCCCCGAGCAGGCATGTGTGTGAGAGGATGGAGGGGCAGGACAGCCATACTCAGCACTGCTCCCTGGTGCTGCCAGCCTGGCCCAGCACCACGGGTGGCTCTGACACAGCCCCAGGGAGCTGTCAGACCCCAGCAGAGATGAGGGCTGCAGGACACAGGCTTGGGGGAGGATGGCATCACGCCGGGACCACAGCTGCCAGCACCCTGAAGCCCTAACACTGGCACTCTGTATTTGTACTGCATGTTCCCAAAGTGATGCTCGCTGATGACTCCCACTGACACGTGGGAGCTGTCATGAGAAAGGAGAGAAGAAGCAACTTGCTTGTGGGCATGAGTGAGCCAGCACCTGCGTGAGGAGGCGAGGAGGGGGGGTGGTGATGCTGAAGGCACGAGCTCGCCCCTCTCACCAGAGACAGGCCCCAACGGGCAGGCACTGAGCAGCCTGATGGTGTTCCACACTGGTGTTCCACACTGCTGCCTTGTTTGCAAGCTCATCTGCCAGTCCACAGTCTGTGGCATATGGACTGCAGGAGCCCACATCAAGAACAGGACTTGCCCTTCATGTCAGGACATGCAGGAGGGTGGGGACAGTCTGTCCTGCCACAGCACTGTCCCACAGTGCCAGCAGCTGGTGGCTTTCACAGAGAGGTGGGATGCTCCCACCAGCCCTGGCCAGGCAAGGAAAGCTGTGGTCATGGACTGATGGCTTCACATCAGACACCGCAAAGGCCACAGCAGTGACAAACGCTCTCAGCCAGGGTTTTCCCTGCCAGGGTTGTGAATTTCCCACATATTCAGTGGCAGTTTTGGAAATGCATCCAAGTGCATTCAGCTATTTCAGATGGTATTTACTATGCACCAACACCTGTGCAGGTCACATGTTGGTGCAGTGAGACCGGCAGGTGTTGCCCTGGGCAGCTCTGGGCACACTGTGCAGATGGGGGGTGGGCTGCACATCGGGCTGCAGGTGTCTCTGTGGGTGCCCACCCCCCATCCGTGCAGGGTGCTCAGAGCTGCCAACCACAGGCAGCCCGGGGCGCTGAGACCACTGGACCACCTGCAGAGAAAGGAGTGTGGGGATGCAGTGCCAGGCACCCCCTCACTTCCAAGATGGTAAAAGGGAGAAGAAAAGGTCATTTTCCTGAGCCTCCTCACTGGCAGAGCAGGAAGCTGCAGCACAGAGCTTAGTGCAGACCTGCTGCCTCAATTATTTATAGGTACCATGGGTAGAACATGTTTTAATGACATTTGTGCTGGAGCTCAGCAGTGCGGATCTGCACCCAGCCAAAAGGAATATGTCAGAGGCTTTATGGATGGTAAAAGCAGCATGTCAGTTACGGTGGCACGAGTCCCTGCGTGGTGCTCCCCCTGCCTTGTGCAGAGCCTGCCTGCAGCCCCCATGATGGATTGATGGGCAAACCTACAGACACACAGTCATAAGTCACTAGGCTTTTCTATGGCTAAATCAAAAGTAATAAGCTTTCCCATTAGAATTAGAATGACATCCTGGAAAATTATGCTCTGATTTTACAGCAGATGACAGAAAAGCAACAGACTCCTTGGAAGGGGGTGCTTGTCCTCCCATCAGGCAGCCACAGCTGGAGGCTGGGCAGGACTCAGCATCCATGTTGGGCAGCCTTGGGGATGCTCTGCTGGGAACATCTGCCCATTCACCTCCCTCTGTCCCACACCAGCCCTCCTCAGCTTGGGGAGCTGCAGAACAGGAGCCAGGTGTGTGGGCATGTACCAGCAGGCTGGGCAAGGATCGGTCAAACACAAACCTCAGCAGGAAAAGAAGCCCTGCAGTTGGGCTACATTGGCTCTGCACTCAGAGCCCACCCCAGACCACAGCAGCCCTGGGCAATGGGAGAGCATTGCTGTGCAGAGGCAGTGCTGGGCCTGTGCAGCCGGGTGGGACAGGGAGCACAGCTGCCTGCTCCTCTGGTAACGTCTGCTGCTGTGGGGACAAGAAAGGGATGTGTCACTGCCTTGTGGTCCTGCAGTCACCTCTCTGCAGCTGGTGGGCTGGGGGTCCACAGGCCATGGTCCCAGCAGCCAGACCTGGAAGCAGCAGAGGCTCCCAGGCAAGCCAGCTGGACATAACATGCTCCAGCACCTCCAGCAGCTTCTTGGAGAGGAACCTGGGACACAGAGCTGTGATGCTGCAGCATCTCCAGCTTGCCCATGCATCCAACAGCGTGTCTGCTTCTAATTGGTCCTAGTGTCTCTTTGCATTTCTGCTTGCAGAATGTCATTTTCTTCAGAAAATACTCTTTTGCAATTACAGTGAATTACACATGAAAAGCAAGTGACCACATATTGATTGGACCCCAGGAAAAGCACCAGAGCCATTTAGAGTAGATTAACTTTTTCTGGAAAATGGTTTCACAGTTATTTAAAGAGATTAATCAGTTCATTTCAATTCATTTACTATTGTTTCTATGGCCCAGCCTCCCCTCAGCCCATGGCCTGGAATATCCCTCCCTCTACTGCAGGAAGACCTAAGGCCTTCCTGGGAGAAGGTGTGCCAGGAGAAGGGCAGGAGCTTCATCCCACAGTGTGTGCCAGGGTGCTGCTCTCTGGGCTCCCAGGCAGGTGCTGAACCTCAGCATGCACAGGGAGAGGACGAGTGTGCTGGGAGGACGGGGCGGGCAGCCCCTGAGCAGGCAGGGCTGGCAGCAGCTGCAGGAGCTGAACCGCCAACACGAGCCGTGCCCGGGTGCGACGCACAGGCTGAGGGTCCTTGCAGAGCTGCAGGAGGGGGTTCTGCAGAAAGCTGGACACAGAGGGTGCAGCTCTCTGCCACACAGCTAGGGCCGGCCCTTGGCACGTGGGGTCCTCCCTGCCTGAGCCCATCCCACCCTCCTCCTGCCCGCGGTGATGCCGGTGTCACGGCCACCCAGCACCCGGCAGTCAGCACCAGCTGCAACAGTTCAAAGCAGTTTTTTTCTTTGGGAGGAAAGTACAGAAGTCAAATGGCTCCTGTGGTGGAATACTTTCCAAATGTCAACACAATCTGTGCTACATTACAGCTAAATGTGATAATCTTAACGCCTGGCTTCTTAATGTCAGTGGCACTGAAGTCTGATGGATTGACAGACAGCCAGAATGACACGCAGTCATAGCTGATAAGGGCTCTCTCCAGGGAAATCACAGCTTTTTAAAGATGTTGGCAGCTACTAGCAAGTACCTTTTTATTTAAAAGGATTACAAGCATTGATTGCACTTCCTGTTTTGTTTTTTTTATCACATTGCTGAACCAAGTGACACTTGTGCTGTGAGCTGAGCCTTTCAGACAATTATTCTGGAATAATGAAGGCGTGTCATGTCGGCTGTAATGAGTATTTTCAATGCCTAATTTATGTACAATGTGAAGGAATTTCAACAGCTGCCTGGTTCCTGGCTAAAGGTGAATGACTCCTGACCATGGAGGAAGCTGCTGCAGGCTGACTCAGCTGCGGATGAGTTGGGGTGGATGGTTCCTGTTAGCAACACGTGCTTCCCTCAGCAGAAGACAGATTAAAACATTTCCAATTACTGTGGTTAAAACACCAGGGAAGGGGACATATTTGGCTTAGCAATGGCTGGTGCCCACTCCCCCAGCAAACAGCTGGACCAGTCCATGCTCACCTGAGCAGCTCCTCAGCAGCAGCAATGGAGACAGACGAAAAACCTGTGTCCATGAAAGTTCAGTGTAGCTGGAGAGGGCAGTTAACAACCCATGAGCCACAGTCCACCTGTGCTGGACCCAGCCTTACAAAGCCCAAGGTCTTTCTTTAAGAATTTGAAGAACAGTCATTACATCCACTCTCCTCTGGACAATGCTCATGAGGCCAGCAGAAAGCCCAGGCTGAGGTGTGTGAGCCAACCCAGCTGCTTGCACTGCAGCAGTGTCCGTGGGAGCAGTCCTGGCAGGCAGCAGGAGTGCTTACACTCCACCCCACTGCTCTGCCATGCTCAGCAAGGTGAGGGAGAGGTCCCAGCCCCACTGTCTGACTGCCCAGGAGGAAGATTCCAGGGCCAACTAAAATTAAATTATTTTGTTTCTCTCCAGCTTCTCTGACTGTGGCAACACATAACTGCTACAGCTGCCTGGGAACTCAGCTCCCATCCCTGCCAGTGAGTGGGGAGGAACCTGTTGCTGCAGGGCACAAGCCTGGGTCACCTCCAGAATGCTGGAAACACTCCTGGGATGGGATGGGAGGTAGCAGAGCACAGCAAGGAGAGAGCACAGACTAGAGCATCACAGCACAGCAAGAAACCCCAACAAGATAAAGCAGCCTTTGCCGTGAGCACAAAGAGCAGAGATGCAAAATTGAGATTAAGCTAAGCAGTGAGAGACTGATACCAACCCTAAAGAAAGCTCAAGGGCTTGGTAAACAAATGGATACAGGGAGCTGTGATATTAGCTGTGGCAATGATGGTTAAAGGAGTCAGCTTTCTGGTGAGAGGGCAGCTTCCTCAAAGGATATGGGGGTAAACGGATCACCTTTGTGAGCAGCATAATAAAAATGCAAGTGGGAGGCAGAGGCTTACCAGGCCTTGCTTGCACTAAGTTACTAGAGATGTATTTTTCTCCTGGGGGTGCAGATATCACTGCCCTTTTATAACTTCCCGTTAATGATCCCAGCAGATCACATCCATCTTTTGTAAATAACTCTCTTGGACACCTTGCCTTCTGGAGCTCACTGTGGCTCAGAGCGAAGGCGCTAGAGGTGACTGATGCCGGGAGCAGAGCTGCATCATCCAGCTGCTGGGGCACCAGCCTTGCAGGACTCCTTCAGGATGTGACAGTGGCAAATGCCACTGTCCTCCACCAGCAGATGGCCACAGGCTGCATCCTGTGCAATGAGGGTGGTGAAGGAGCAGCTTGTGCCCAGGTGCCAGGAGCCCAGCGCAAGGACGTGGAGCACGGCAGGAGGGACTGACCGGGAGCAGCTGCTCTTGGGCAGCAACACCAACAACGTGGCACCAGTGGAGCTGTCACGCTCAGCTCCTGCAAAGCAGCTGCCTGCAGCAGCCTTCCCACAGGCAAAGACCCACCCGAGGCCACAGGCACAGCCCAGGCAGGGTCCCGCTGTCCCCAGCCCCTCCCACGCTCACAGCACCCACCTCCTCACCGTCCTGCTCGGCTCTGCCCAGCGATGGCCCGTCCTCTGCACCTGCTGCCCTGCAGACCCATGAGGGTGCCCTGACGGTTGGGAGCCCTTGGCCCCTGGTGCTGCTGGCTCCACAGACCCGGGGGCTGCCTCTGATGCAAAAGAACTGACCTGGAAGAAGCGTCTTCATCCCCCAGATACCAGGAGAGGAGTCCCTGGGTTTGCCCAGCTGGCCAGCTCAGCCCCCGGGTCCAAGACAGTCCTGGCACTGGACACCAGCCTGCAGAGCAGAACTGGCTTCCTCTTCTGCAGGAGTAAAGTGGAGACCAGCCTGTCCTTGCCCTGCAAGGAGCCAGAGGCTGCTCTGCAACTGCTGAAGACAGAGGAGCTGCTATAGAAAAATTGCCTCAAAGGGGGCTGTGTTGAGGGGACATGGAGCTCTTAAAACATCTTCACAGATGCTTCTACAATCAGAGTTCTCAATAATCCTCCTTAAGGGTCTGGTTCTGGATAGCAATTTGTTGCTTTGAGCTCTCTCCATTCCCCCACAGTATCAAGCACATCTTTCTGCACAGCCCAGGCTCATCACACTTGATACCAGGCACTTGTAACCTCCTTCGTTAGCAGCACACAAACTGCAGGTGCTCCCTCTGGCCATGGGCAGTTCCCAGGACAATGCAGCCCACCTGGTCCCCAGTCCCAAGTTAACCATGATACTTGCTTGGCTGCCTGAAGTGGGAGAGTAGGATTCAAAGGGAGCACATCTCTATACTGGCTGCAGCTGGGACACAACAGCTCTTGTTGCTAAGGTCCTGAGTGAAAAACTTGGGGTGCAAACACACAGCAGCCACCAGCAGCTCTCTGCCAACAGCAGCTGGCAGAGCCGTGGGGACACTGCTGACACACTGGCTGCGTGTGGGCACTTAGCCATGATGCTTGCAAAAAGGCCTCAAGGCTGGCAGCCAGAGCGGCGCTTGCTGCAAGGGTGAAAAGCAAAGCAGTGTGTACACAGAGGCCTGGCAGCACAGCTTTCACATCTGAAAAACCCTCCAGCCTCAAGACTCCTCCCTTCTTTTACAGCATCCCACTAGCTGCTGTCATCAAAGGTCACCAGATGCTTCTTCCATAACATTTAGTGAATAATCAAGGGAGCAGGATGGGAGGCACAGGGATGGTGAAGGATACGGAAATGCTAAAGACCTCAGGGATCAGTAAGCCTATTTCAGAGCAAGGACTGCAAGATGCTATTTAAATGACTGTCACTTTATGGAGGGGTTTAAATTCTGCCTGTGGTACCTGCTGACCTAAACTGATGCTACCACAGATTTAGTGCCCATCCCTGTGCCACATCCAGCCTGTGCAGCATGCCACCAGCATGGCTTTGATGACGCTTCCTGGGCCCAGGGAGGTTCATGCCTGTTTGCCATCATCAAGTTGATTGTTCCTTAGTCACTTGCCATCAAGAAAATCACTAACAATTGATTTATCTATGGTCAGGTTAAAGTGTAATTTACTTCCATAATTTCCATATTAAAACTGAGTATGAAGGATTTTTTTCTGCAGCCAGTGACTGACACTGCTGTGGTACATGCCACTACCAGCCTGAGAATAGGTCATGGTAACAAAACCTGTTGACAATGCCCAGTTGTACCAGAGCTGGGAAGAAGGACATGACCAGAACCTGTGCTTGTGAGTGATCAGTTGGTCACCTATGAGCCTGGCTGTGACTTCAGGAGAACAACACTGAAGATGCACTTTTTAAAGAACATTAAGGAACTCTGTTGGCTGAGAAAGGAAAACAATGAGGATGATAATCAGACTTCCTTTTGTCTCTTGGCATTAAATCTGCCTCTTGTTCTTCCTGCCATTGTTCTGCAGGATGAAGGAAAATGACCCCCTGGTGAGACAAGCTGCTGCTCTGGGGATGGAGCTTCTGGGGCCCTGCAGAGGAGCCTGGCAGCTCAGATCCCAGACCTGGCACTGGGGTGGGTCCTGCTGGGAGCAGACACAGCGCCACGCACCCAGCAACTCATGTCATGCAAAGCACAACCTGACTTTCTTCTCCCAAAGAGATGGAAAAAGCCAAGGGCGTTTTTTTCATAATTCATTCAAATTCAGACAGATTGGGCACATGCTGAGGGAGGCAGGCAGTTGGGGTGCTGGGTCCAGGCAGGGAACACGCGGGCTGCGCCGGAGCCCGTCCTGCCCGGGGGCCGCCTGCCCCTGGGAAGGTGCTGATGAGACCACACTAGCAGCACAAGGCGTGGAAACGAAACAAGACAGAACAAGCAAACACCACACAGGCTAGACCACAAGGAAATAATTTACTTCCAGGTCCTAGAAAGACCTTGAAAAAATAACAAGGGTAAGGAAATCAACCTCATGATTTATTTGGGTAGAGAAAGAAAACCAAAGTGACCACCAGACACCGTGGCAGCCGCCAGCTCCTCCTGCCGCGTGCGGGGCAGGCACCGCCAGCTCTTGGCACCCGCAGCGCCGCGTGGGGCAGGAACGGGAAGGCGGGCGAGCATGCGCGCTGGGGAGGTGAGGAGGGCGAGGGGTGCTAAACATATACCCTGTCAGACCCCATCTCCTACGGACAGAGCCCTGCTATTGCACAACATTTTTGCTAGAGGAAGGGCCAGCTCCAGAGGGGCTTGGGCACAGCTCTTCAGACCCGAGGGAAAATGCAAACACGTTCCTGAGGAAAGAGAGGGCTTTCTCCATGCTCCTGCTCTGGGGCAGCCCCTGCCTGAGGCCACGTGCCCAGAGCCAGCACTCGACAGCCAGCGTGAAGCAGCCACTTGGCCCCACGGCTTCCTCAGCATCATCACAGTGAACCAGCAGCACAGCGGGCACCCGCTGCCTCCCTGGGGGGCCTGGAGAGACCCCGAGAAGGGAGCAGCACCCGGGCCCGGCATGAACGCCGAGCTGCAGCTCCCGCATGGGCTTACCTGGTGGCCACAGGAAGGAGTGACCATGGGCAGGAGCCATGGCAAAGACACATCCTACCTCTCTCCACTGTCAGGTCGCTGCAGCCAAAGGACCAACACAGCAGCCAGGGAGCAAGATACAGTAAAAAATGGACAAACATGTACATTTACAGTTAAACCACCAGGGAGAAAAAACACTGTGGCTAAACTAAAAGGACAAACCCAATGAGAAGCCCAGGATGTGTCAGACCTTGGGAGACCTTATCAGTTACCTACCAATGATATAATTGGGCTTTCTCCCAACATGCACAGAGAAGGAGCTGCACTCCCCAGCACAGCCTGAGCAGCTGCCTGCGGGTGCTGCTCAATGCACTGCTCAGCTTATCCTGAGGGGAGCTGGGAGGCTGGGAAGGTGCAGGGCACTGAGCACATTTCTCCAGCATCACCTGCAGCCCAGGAAGCGATGGCACATCCCGCCAGTCCTGTCCTCACCTGCCTCCTGACAAACCAGAGTTTGTGCAAAGGCAGCCCCCACTGCAGGAGCTCAGCCTGGTTTCTTGCAGGGCACTGTGCTGGGGTGGGGACACCCCAGGTACCCTGAGATGCCACAGACCTGCTGCCCAGCTTGCAGCAACCAGCTCGGCTGTGCAGCAGTGCCACCAAGATTTGGCCTCATGCACATGTCCTGGGGATGGCTTTTCTGTCACCAATGGTGACGCTTTGCTTTCAGCAGGGTTTAAGCAGGAATGATCCCTCCAAACGAAAGGGCTGGGGTCCTCGAGCTGGGACACAGCTCTCCCCCACCACTGCAGGCCAGGGTGCCCTGAGGTCCTGCCCTCTGCAGCTCTCACCCTTTGGTAGGAAGCTGGTGGTTGGGTGAGGTCCTGCAGAGCCAGGCCCAGTCTGCCCCAAGGGGCTGGCAGAGCCCACCCAGAACCCCCCCAAAGCACTGCCCAGCACCAGGGCTGCTCTGTGTCTTGGGCCACAGCACAGTACCAGGGCAGTAGGTGGAATGTCCTGTCCATCCCCAGGGCCATGGGGCACATCAGGACCTCGCAGGCAACATCCGCTGTGCAGGGAGGGAGAGAGCCCCTTCAAATCATGAGCATCTTTGATAACCACGAGGAAGAGCTGGGAGGCGAAGCAGTTGCAGCTTAGGGATGAGGTGTGCTCTGCAGTGAACTCTGGTGCAGCAGTCCACATCCAGCAGTCTGGACCCCACACCCAGCACACACATACCAACACTCCCGCTCCCTCCGACCAGGAGCCCACAGAGAGAGGAGGACTCCAAAAAGCAAACAAACAGAAGAGGGAAAAAACTGAACAGAAGTTAAAGGCTTGTTTCCCTCTGCAAGGAAAGCTCTTAGAGAAACCAAAGCACTTCAAATGCTCTGACTCAAGTGACAAAAACAATTTAGACAACAAAAGGCTCCCGGTTTGCTCTTCTCCTGAACTGGGCTAGCAGCACAGATCTATTTAAATGATAATTCGTGGGGGAAAACCCCCCTCTCCAAACTCTCTTTAATTAGATTTTCTCTTTCTTAATGCCTAGTGCTTTATCGGAGACTGGTATTAAGGAGATGAGGATGGCCACATCCTGGCTCCTTTGGGCACTCCAGCCTGGCCCTGCGGGTGGAGGCTCCCCAGCAAGGAGCAGCTGAGCAGAAGCACATCGCTGGCGATCCCCAGCCCCACAGCACAGTGTCCAGCAGCTGCGGAGCTCAGCTGGAGGCACACACTGTCCCTGCATAGCACCTCGTGGCAGAGCCCCAGTGCAGGAGGTGCCAGGAGCCTGGCGAGGCCTGGTGGGACAGCTACGATTCCTCGCTGTCCTCCTCACCCCTGCGCCCGGCATAGAGCGCTGCCAGCTGCCGAAAACGTGGCCCCCAGCCCCCCAGGTAGGAGAAGTCCTGCTCTGAGCCACTGGACCAGGTGTTGATGGAGCTCAGGGAGGGCACGGGCGAGCCTGAGCCCTCAAAGGCGTAGGTCTGGAATGAGTCATAGGGTGGCACGGAAAGGTCCTCATCTGCCTGCTCCACCTTCTTGCAGATATAGTCTCTGAACACGGAGAAGTCCAGGTCTGGGCTCTGCACCCACTGCGGGAGAGTGTGGAGCTCGGAGGCCGGGTTTCCACTCAGGCCCCCCTCTCCCAGCCCCCCACCTCCATCTCCACCCTTGATCTCACTGAAGTCGTAGAGGCTGCGCAGGGCTGACATGTCATAGGCCTCTGTGTCCTGCTCGCCACCCCCTTCATCATTGTATTTGATGACATTGTCTCTCATGTCCTCATCGTCCTCGGCTGTGAGGTGGTTTTTGTGGTGCCGCTTCAGGGTGAGGATCAAAAGGACCAGCACTGGGAAAGGAAGAGAGGGTCAGGTAGTGCAGGAGCTTGTGCAAGGTGGGCTCCCATGGGGGCAAGGACGCCCGTGCTCGGCAGCCGGGCGCAGCCACAGCACGGGGAGCCCCGTGGCCAAGGCTCACCGAGGAGCAGCTGTGCTGTGTCACTGGCTGGGAGATGTTTGCAGGGGCTCCGGTGTGGATCAGGAGATTCCTTTCCCGTGCAGCATAATGGCAGAGACAGGAGGGACAGAGGGATGGACGTACAGCTGGACAAATGGATGGATTCTGTGGAAGATGAGTAGGAAATGGGGGTGCATGAATCACAGCAGCAACCAAATGTTGGGAGGGTGAACGTGGAGCAGATGGCACAGAGCCGGAGCAATGAGCCACAGATGTGTCCCGGATCATCATCCATTCATCCCATCACCTTTAAAGCACCAATGTGCACTTTATTCAGCTGGGCAATTAGGCAGAAATTTGTTTGCATTGCGTTGGAAAATGAAACCAGTGTAAAGTGCACCCTGTGGGAAAGGGTTTCTAAACAGAGGCACAGCAGGAGACAGGGAGCAGAGATGTGCCAAGAACAGGAGACCTCACTGAACAATGCAGTGGCTTTTGCAGATGTCCAGTCAGCCCTCAGGAGCCAGTACTGATGCTGGAGGGCTTTCAGCACCAGCATCCATCAACTGCCCCATGATAAACTGGAGGGCACTGCAACACTGCTCTCTTGGAGCACCTTCCCACAGGCACACAAGCCTACACCTCTCCTGCACCTTCACACCACGCTGTGGTGGCCCAGCACAGGCTTGTGCCAGCCTGCCAGGGGCAGCCAGCAGCATTCCCAGGGCACAGGTCCCGATCTGGGCAACGCTCTAGTTTGCAGGCACCCCAGCCAGGCTTCCTGCCCCCCATGATGCAGCCCCCAGCAAAGAGACAGCTGCCCACAGCAACCGCCTGTATGATGTGGATGGAGAGAAGACGGGACAGGACAAGAGGCCAGAGGACAGGAGGACACTCACCGACCAGGATGAGGATGCACACCAGCAGCGCGATGAGGGCCCCAGGGCTCAGTGTGGCTGACACTACGTAGGCTGTGCTGTTGCAGGACTGGATGGCCCCGCTGCTGTCGCAGCCGCAGATGCGGATGGTCAGTGTCCCCGTGCTGCTGAGGGCCGGGGGGCCGCTGTCCACCACCAGAATGGGGAGCAAGTACACATCCTGCTCCTGCCGATTGAAGCCCATTCTCTGAGTGTGCACTGCAGCAGTGTTGTCTGCAGGGAACAAGGAAAGCCGCAGCAAAGTCACTCCCATGGCACAGCCAGCAGGACTTTGCATGAGCTCCACACTTGAGAGGAGCACTTGGGGGCTACCACTCGCACAGCGGCTGCTCGTGTGCCAACTCCAGCAACCACCCAAAGAGGGGACAGGGTCCCCCTCCTCCCCAGCACAGGGAGCAAGCTTGTGGCTCCCCTGCACCACAGACCCTCGGCAGCCCGTGGGGGTGTGCTGATGGCAATAAACCTGCAAGAGCAGTTACTGCTTCCAACCCAAGAGCCACAGGTGAAGTGTCCTCCCTCAGTGGGAGGGCCAAATACCCCAGGATCCCTTCTAAGTTCTAAAGGAGCAGGCAGAGCTCCTTCCTAGACTCCCAGCTGCCTTCCCCTCCATCTGCTCAAAGCCAGCTGTTTCAGGTGCTCAGCCAGCACAACACACCCCACTCCAATCCCACTGACACAACCACTTGATGGGCCACCCAGGGCTCCATGCCAGAGGTGCACCCAAGCAGCAGCTGCCCACAGACAACACAGAGCAGGGACTGAAAACCAGCCCAGCTCCTGCTCACATGTGCTGCTTGCTGCCAGCCAGCTGCTGAGCAGGCAGGAAGGGATTGAATAGTTGCTGAACAATTGTGGCCAGATGTCAGAAGTTGCTGCCGACTGTCCGCAGTCTTTATCTAATAAAACATAGATTGGCCCACTCACAGCAAGGTGCTGCTGTCTACAGACTCTCTCCTCATTGCACCCGATTTATGCTGGACTGGCCCCTTTCTGTATCAATCAGCTCATCGACTGGAAAAGACATCTATTCTAATTCTGGCTCTTGGGCTGCTTGCCACCACGGAAATTGCTGTATGGATTGGGTGCTGCATGGAAGCATGTGGAGCATGGTGGGGATGGGAGGAGAGCCAAGAGCAGAGCAGAGGGGCAGGCACATGCCAAGCCATAGGACAGGCAGGATCCACTGGCCAGGTGGAAGGAGGGCAGATCCCAGAGCAGAGCACAGAGCCCATCTCCCCCACAGCTGCTCAGGGCTGGGGCAACGCAGTATGGACAGAGGCACAGATGACCAGCCCACAGGACTGCTGCAACTCACCCAGCATCAGCCAAGCAAGGTCTCTGCTTCACTGCAGTCAGGAGGAGGAGGAGCTGGGGCAGTCTCAGGTGTGTGCTGGAGCCCAGCATGGCTAAGTGCAGCAGGAGCAAAGATGGCAGGCTGTCAGTGCTGTCTGTGCCTAAGGGGGAGGCAGCAGTGCTGGGGCTTGTGCCCTGAACAGTGCTCGGCTGTCGTGGTGCTAAATACCAGATTGCTGCTTTGTATCGTCAGGTTCCTCGACTCAGCTCACCACAGTTTTTTGTGTGGCCAGAATATGGCTGTGTCGCTGGGGAGACCAGAGCTTTTGGCACCCTGGCTGGGGAGAGCTGGGATTCCAGTGTAAAGCTTCCAGGTTGCCTGAGAGCACAGGTCTGCCTTGAGGAGCTCAATGTGGGAAAGGCAAGGCCACCGGAGAGGAGACCACACCAACCAACATTTGGAGGCTGCCCTGAATGCCACTAGCGTGGTACACAAAACCAGATCTTAACTCACCCAGTACTGTTCTGCAGATCACTAGAAAAACTTGTCCTTTGGATGTAGCATCTTTTATCTGTTAAGGGAATTTTCCAGGTAACCTCACTCATCCCTGCTCACAGCTACAGATTTCATGCAGGCAACATCCTCAGGAGCACAGAGCAGAAGACAGCAGTAAGACAAATGCTTGTTTGAGTCGATCCAGGGGCAGCTTGGCTCAGAAGGGAGATCCCACCTGCAAGGCTGCAGGGCCCAGCACCCTCATGCTTCCTCAGGCCAGTGTGATCCAACTGCTGCAGTGTCCCCAGCCCATGGAGGGGACCCACAGCCCACTACCATCTTTCTGCACCACATGCGTCACCTGGCTTCTCTGTACGTGAGCAGGGACCACCAACCATGTGCATGGGCAGCCGCCAGGTCTTGAAGGACATTTGCCATCCAGGACATCTGCCATCCTGGCAAAGACTCTGGGAACAGGGTTGCTCCAGCCTCCTGGGTACCAGGGAGCAGGCTGCCGAGAAGCTGCCTACAGCTTACCAAGGATGAGCTAGGAAAAAAAATGTTATGCTCATCATTTCACAAAGGTAACAAGAGCTCATTTGGTGCTGCTGCCTCAGCTTGCTGCAGCATGGCAGGGAGGTATAAATAACACCAATGGTACCATCTCATCCAGAGGCCAAGTCTAACTCCTAGCAAACCCAGCCGAACATAAGCCTCAGGCATCTGGATCTAGTGGAGATGAAGCCCCAGGACAAATGGGCCAGACCCACTGGCTGTGAGCAAGCAGGGCTCTGGCCCTTGCCCAGGAAGGTTGCCTTCCCTGGCACCATCACACCAGCCAAGCAGCCAGCCAGAGCTTGTGGTCGGATCCTGGCTCAGAGGACCCAGTGCATGCAGTCCTGCACCTCCACGTGCTGCTCAGCCTGTCTCTCATCCAGGTCCAAGGAAAGTCTGTGTTGAGGAGTTCTCCCAGGGCCAGTGCCCCTGAGCACTGCACTAGCTCCTCACCTCTCTGGAAATGCAGCAGAAGGCTGGAAACTCCCCTCCTATTTACAGCCAGTTCCAGCCTCTGTTAGGGAGGAGGACCTGCCACACTGTTTTTTTGGAAACAATCTCTAGAAACCAAGGGGAAATACATGTGCAAGTCACAGAGAGGCAGCCACAAACCCCATCTCAGTTGAGACTGCTCAGACAGGGCACAGCAACACTGAACCCCCTCAGCTCTGAGTACAGAAAGGAGAAATATTTTCACTGCTGAACCCACAACAGAGCGCTTTGCTGTGAGAAACCTCAGTTCAATGTAATCCAAAACTCAGTGCTCGGGGGAGAGACAAAAATTACAACTACAAAAAACTATTTCAAACACGATGAAACTACATCTTCTCTCTTCAAGAGGGTGACATGAGCATTTCTACAGGAAGGGGATCCACAGAAATTTCTCATCTACACCTAAGACATTGCTCACCAGGCAGGTGCAGCTGGTAGAAGAATAATCTGATTTTTCCCTTTTCCTCTTCCCTTTCCCCAGTTCTCTGGGTGCCAGGTCACGGCACCACCGCTCAGCCCTGCAGAGATCTGACGCTCTTCTCCTTGTCAGATCAACATCTGCACTGCTCATGCTGAGCACAGCATCCATGCAGGGCTGGAAGAGGCTTCCTCTGGCCTGAGGCAATCCTCAAATCCTAACATTTTGCTTTTGATTGTTATGATTTTCAGATCTTCTATTACCTATTACATGCTCTTAATGAGACCTGCAGAGAGTTCAGACATCTGCTGGTCTAGCCCTTGAGCTCTGGAGTCAGTAGCTCCATGTGTCGCTCCATATTATCTAGCACCCCTTCCAGGTTGCTGGGCTTGGATGCTTTCTACCGTCCCTTCCAATAAAATTAGAGCTTCTCAGAGAACATAATTTCAGGCTTTAATTACCTTTGATCCTTCTGTAATAATTTTTTCGGGCCAGAAAGACGGAGCGAAAGGGCGGCTTAGGAGGCAGAGGATGGTGGATGCCTTCGGAATGGCACCAATTGGACATGGGTGAGGTCAGCTTTTCCAATTCTATCTCTTCCTCTAGGCACTTCATTTGCTGGGCACCTTCCTTCTGGATCAGGGCTGTTATTACCACACATGACACTTATTCCTTGTCTGATGAATCAGGAAGTGCTTGAGCACTGCCTTGGACAGAGCAAAGGCAAGGAAAGAGACACCAGCAGGATTTGAGGCTGCTGCTAAAAGCCTGGCTCATGCAAACTCAGCTAACACAAGGTCTCCTGTAGGGTCACCTTTTGCTCCTGTACCTCTGACCAGGAGCATCCAGAGGCAGCTCGACATGCTGCTGGGAGCAGCAGAGCAGGGCTGCAGGTGTCACCTGCAGGACCCAGCAGGGTCCCCGCTCTGCGTAGCTCTGGCAGCCCTGGGGCCTGACCCCGTGGCAAGGGCAGCACTGGGGCAGTGCAGGCTGCAGGGGACCTGTCCTGGGACCACTGCCATGCAACCATTACCAGCAGGTACTACACAAGCTCTCCATCCGACAGGCTACCCCATCCATTGCCCTGGGCCTTCCCCAGATCCCGCACAGGTTTCTCCCAGGCAGCCCACGGGAGCCCCAGAAAAGCCTGGGCAGGGCTCAGCATCCTTTCCTGCCCCGCTGGCTCTGCTTCCCCCTGTGCAAGGGAAGCTCTGCACTTCAACATTTAACCTGCTCTCACTCCTGCTTTTCCAGCCTCCTGCAGGGTCAGTTTTACCAACAAGGTGCCTGCCTGAGCTGCTGCCCCTGCCCACAGCCCCCTGCACAGCTCAGGGCCTCGGGCACCTCTCGGCTGTTCGCAGTGAACTTGCTGCTGGCTGTGACCACCCAGGCTCCTCACACACCAGCCCTGCCACGGCTGGGTGCTCTTGTCCTACCTGACAAACTGCCACAGGGAGCATGTCTGAGGAGATGCTGGTCCCTGTCACACTGAGGACAAGCCACCCTTCCAAGGTGCCTTTCTGCTGCCTTGCAGGAACTGAGGGAAGTAGGTGCAAAGTGAAATAGAAGAGAGATTTAAGCAAGAGCTTAGAGAATCCATCTGTGCTGACATCCATCAGTGTCACTCCCTGGCTGCAAAAGCAATATTTATAAATCACGTTTCAAAACTACCTACAAATTTGTACAAAGAAACAGATGGGCTGGTGGTAGCAGTTTGTCACCACTGATATTTATATGGAGGAGTAGAGACAAGTGCAAGAGTAGTGAAAGCATGACGAGGGGGCCAAGGAGGGAGACAAAGGAAGATGCAACAAGGGAACCCACAAGAGCAGAGGGTGAAGGTGAGTGCAACCAGGGTGATCAGTGGACTAGAGAAAAGGAGAGAGGGAGCAATCAAAGGAAGGGAGATGACACTAAAACACACACACATTAGAAATGAGGGGTGCCTCCATCTGCACAGGCAGCCGCCTCTTCTTGCTGTAGAAGACAGCATGGCTTGGCAATTGGGAGAGACTCCAAACATCCTGGGAATAACCCTGCAGCAACAGCATTTGTTTTCCTGAGAACAGAAGGCGGAAGGCAATGCCAGCTTTTACTCATTTTATGCAGTGTTGCACCACAAGCAAAGTTTGTGAGATCGTTTAGCACAAAGGATTACCCAGTGCAACGCGAGCCTCATCCCACTCAAGAGAGCACCAGCTCAGAAGGCAATGGTGGCACCAGCCAGAGTCCTGCACCAAAGGCTGCTGGGGACCCGCAGCTGCATGACAAGGCAGCCCCTGCCCAGCTGCAGCCACCCCACAGGTCCCACAGGCACCAGGAGCAGCAGCAAGAGCCTCAGCTCCTTGGGGCTTCGGGAGCGTCTGTGCAGGGACAGACACTGCAGTACAACTCAGGGCACTCAAACACGTTTTCATAAATTCCTTCAGAGAAAGTGAAAAGGAAGTTAATTACTGGGTGTGAGGCAAAATCTTGCAGAGGATTAAAGCTTGACTACATAAGAAAGGTCTTGTGAACAGCTGCCCCGTGAGTGCATGGGGAGGGACTCGGGTCAGGGCAGCTGTGCTTTTTAGGACAGAAAGCAATGTTGGTCCTTCTACAATTACATCTGAAGATCTTTGCTGTAAGTCTCATTTTGACTATCCCTAAATGCTGAACCAAATGGAGCAAGATCTTACATCAGCAGAAAGTTCCTCTGATAAGCTCAGAACAAACTAAATCAGACTTTTGACAGATGAAGCTGCAAAAACAGAGAAAAAATTTAAAAAAGAAAATAATAATCCCCCGAACAAAGAAGCATTTCAATGTGGTCTGCTGGCTTCCATCTGCGCTCACCCCTCTGATAAGTAAGTGCACATCTGGCTAGAGAAGGGTCCCTGCTTGTCTTACTGCTTCAACCATCATGTGGACTCACCCAAAACACCAGTTAAAAATAGGCAGCTGCCTGGTAACTACCTTTCTGGATTGTTACTGTCCACACAAATGCAGCCCAAATTCCACTCCCAAAGCCAAATAGCAGCCAAGGCTCAACCACACCCCATCGGTTACAGCAGCAGGCAGGGTCAAGCGGTCAGGAGCCGCAGCCCAGAGAGCCCAGAGCTTCCTAGAGGAACAGACAAGCCCTGCCTGGCAGCGTTTCCTAAAGGACAGGGTGAGACTCAGGAAACAGAGGAGCCACACTCCTGAGCCACCGCCTCAGAGAATGTGGCTGTACCGGCTTCTTCCCCAGGAAGCCAGGAGGGCCCAGGCTGGCCCTGCACACCCGCTGCCCCAGGGCTCCTGAGCTGCTCCCGTGTGTCAGGGCACGAGGGGCACCAGGGCTGCCCACCCACACGGCAGCCCCGGGATGACACACGCTCCAGGATTTTCCTTAGAGAGGGATATATCATAACGCTCAAAACACCAGCACACTGTGATCTGTAAATCCCCACCAGTCCCTTGCCTGCAGGCACGCTGGAGGTTTTGAATCAAGAAAGGGACTGGGAGTCCTGAAAACACCGAAGGCTAAGGAGATAGCACAAGAGGAGCTTTGGACTCTGCAGCAGAAAAAAACCTGGCAGAATCTCCTTGAGGAAATCCAGACTGCTAGCTGACCAGTCCCACCATTTCAAGTTGGCAAGTTGCAGAGTACCCGAAGCATCCTGAGCTCCATCTGGCACAGAGGGACCATAATCCACAGCCCACCTCCCTCCCCATGGCTAGCTGTGCTGCTCAGCCTGGAGACACCAGAACTGGGGAGGGTGCAGCAGGGCTTACCCTTAATATCCAGCAGAGAAAAATGGTGGTTGTTGGTGGCTTCAGGTGCCAGTGTGAAGTAGAAATGATGACCACTCTGAGGCTCGTCACGGTCCACAACGCTTATTGTCTGGATCAGCTGCAGGGAAAAAGCAGAGGTGAGAAGCAGTGCTGTCTCTGCAGCCCATTGCAGGGTCCCCACATGCAGGGTCTGGCCCAGCAGAGCATCACAGGCTTCTGCCACAGCAAGTGATGAGCCCTTGGCCCTGCAGGACACCAGCAAAGGGGCTCCAAGTGTGACATCAGCTGCATGGGAGGACAAATGCAGAAGGGGAAGGATGGTCAGGCTGGCACTGCCTAGAGCCCTGCTTGCAGCATAAGACTGCAGCAGATGCTGATAGGGACCTGGGATGGGGACCTGGGACACCCACTACCTGGCCTGGCTTGGCATCCTCACACACAGCAGCTTCATAAGGGGTGGCGAGCTCAGGTGGGTTGTCATTCACATCCAGGATACGGATACGGAGAGAGGCTCTAGACACCTGTGAGTGATTATCTGAAGCAAAAAAAAACAATAGAACTTCAGCAGGAAGTGCCGTCTGCTGCTGGCAGGGAGCAAATCCTCCTTGTGTCCATTGGCCCAGAGGCCATGGTGGCCCCACGGCTGCTGCCAGCACAGAGGGTCAGGCAGCACAGCATACACCGTCCCTTGGGCTCAGCCTCAGCACACCCGTTTTCCAGGAAACAAAGCCAGCCCCTGGGCTGCCTAATGACACCTCCTGAAACACTGCTGTTAGTCTTTTCTACCCTTGGAAAAGATAACCAGTCCCAAGCAAGTCCCCACAATAAGAGTCAGTCACCACCGATGAGCATTTGTGCTGCAGCCAGACAGCACCAAGAGGGGACAAGCAAATTCAGACACATGAATGTCACACCCGGACTTGGATCCTGACCCTTCCACCCCAGCAGCAACAGCAGTGAAGCGAGTGAGCAGAGACAGGATTCGAAACAGATGGTGTCAGCTAAGAGCACAGGGTGATGATGAAACCAGCCAGGAGCACCACCACCACCCCAGGGGATCTGGGGTGGAACGGTCCTGGCCAAGGCAGGAGGCTGCTGCCCTGGGGCTGGGCCTCGCACACTGACACCAGGCCTTGTGTTGCCATCAGCAGCTCCAACATGAAGCCCCCACCAGCTGCCCGCAGGGGCAGATGGCAGCGGTGCGGGACAGCCCGCTCCCCGCGCAGGGTTGTCACAGCTCCGCTCTGCCCCGCGGCACGGCAGAAGTACACTGAGCCCTCGCTGCAAGATCAATCACTCTGGAGAGCCTAATGTTTTATGAAGCACCTCATGTGCTTCCAGAAAGGAGAACTCACTTATACTCCATCTCCTTTGTTTTACCCAGAGGTTGACAGACCTGATGCTTCTCTCCTTGCTCAGGCAGGAGCTCTGCTGCCTGTTTGTCTATAAAATTAATGCTGGCCCCTGCAGATCAGGTGGGGGAGGACTCAACGGAGAGAAGATTTAACACTGCTCTATAATTAGCCAAGAACCTAAGCCCCCTCCCCAGAGCTGCCTTCACCCTGTTCTCCTGTTATCACTCCCTCTCACTCACCCAGCTGCTCTGGTGATTAGATGGTTGTTTTCGGGGGAGGGAGGCAGAAGTCGTGACTAAAAGCCTAGAACCATGTGTTATTTTAAAAGGCTGGTTGGTGCAGGGGAACAAGCTGCAGTTGCTTTCAGGGGGAATGGAAGGAGGAGGCAGCAGGGCAGAAAGCCTGACAAAAGGGGTAGTGCCTGGTGCCCACCAGGGCCACAAACAAGGAGGAGGAAAAAGGGTTTGATTCCTGCAAGGAGGAGCATCTCACCACCCCCTCCTCTAGATAACTCTCCCTGCCACTCAGTGGTGAAGCAAGCTGGCATTGCCCTGGAGGCACTGCAGAAAGATAAGGAAAGGCAGGAAGAGAATGGAGGAAGAGAAGCCTGAGACCCTACCTCTTCCCTTTCCTAACTGCACCCTGGAGGAGCAGCTCCGCCCCAGTACCCTGTAGTGCCTGAGCTGGCTGGAGCAGCAGCTGATTCCACTGCTGCCAAGCTCTCCCCAGGGTCTGTTGGCACAGCATGTGCCATGGAGGTTCTGCAGGGCCAGGTTGGGACACTCAGAAGAGCCTGAGCACAGCAGCTTTCCTTCAAGATCCCCCCTTACAGCTTCATCAGAGGGATGTGACCAGCATGTTTAGAACCAGGCATAACCATTAGGCTGTCCTCTTCCACAGCATCAGCAGCTGCCAGGAGTGCTTCATTCCATGCACGTGAGCAGGGTCGTCCGTGTGTCACAGCTCAGTGCCAGGGACCCGAGCCAAGCCCTCTGCCAGAGCCAGGACTAACATCCCGCTCCCCTGAGCGCAGCTCAAAGCACAGTTTTCCTTTCCAAATGCCCCCTGTCAGACAAAAGCTCTCCTTTTGCCCCTTCCAAAACTGCTGAGGCCTGATGCTCACGCTCTCTCCTGCCTCAGTGACAGGGTTAAGATTTGACGTCTCTAGGAACATCAAGGTTGAAATGCAACCGTTGCCTCGTTGTCTACTCTCCCAGTGAGGCACACATCAGCTTCCTTTTATTTTGGCTGCACTATAATCTGTTTGAAGGTTCCTCAAATGCTTTCACTATCAGCATCCCTCTTCCTTTGAGCCAGTACCTGGATTTATGGGTGGAAAATACAAAAAATGGTTGGATATATTAGGAAAAAAAGTGTCCAAAGCACCTCTGAAATATGCTTTCTGTAAGTTATGTGGCATAAACTGAATTTATGATAGTGAGAAGTGTGATTAAGATTGTTTGAATCCATTTGTGATGAAAGGGATGATGCTCCTAATGCAGACTTCACAACAGTGAGGCCAGAAGCTCTGACCTGTGCTTCCTCTGAATGCAGAGGATCCAGGCATGCACCTTCACATGCTCCAGCACACAGGAGGAGATGATCTAGGAGATGCTCCATGGGAGTGAAGCACTGCCAGGAAGAACAGCAGACTAGGGGGATGCAGGAAGACACAGAAATGTGCCCTTGAAGGGCTCTGCCAAACACCTGGCCAGAGGACAGGGAAGAGATTGCACATACCAGGCTGTGAGTGACTGGGAAGGAAAAAAAGCATCTTCCTTTGCAGCATCTCTCCTTGGTATTCCAGCTCAGCTGACTGACATGCAAATTAGTTTAATTATTTCTTCTTCTAAAATAAATTATATTTTGCAGTAGCTGCAATATGTTGTGTCAGGCAAAATTACATTCAATATTTTTAAACTAATTGATGTCAGCCTTGAGAAAACCTGATTGACAGCAGCGAGGAAACTAGGCTGCTACCTAAACGCTTTCCTAAATTAAAATTAAACATGCCGTTTTTCTGCATTTCCTCCAGGAGTTGGAATGCTATTAATCTGAAAGACTGAGGAAAGAGACATGGAAAATACACAGAAGCAGCGGGAGGTGCTGGAAGCACAGCAGTGCAGGAGCTCCAGGCAGAGGCCTGTTGCCTTTGCCAACATGTGCTGAATTATACTGGAGATGCTGGAGCCTGCAGGGGCTTGGGGACAGTTCTGCCCAGCACTTCCATGCTGCAGCACCTGCACCTTCCTCAATACAGTGATGGGACAGGCAGTGATGGGCCTTGGCTTTGGAGCAGGAGAATGCCACAGTCCTGCTTCAATCTTCAGCCACATCCCATTTTTTCTTAATTTGATTAGCCATAACATGAACAGTACAATATTCTTATTGTAAACATTCAGATGCAAAGTGCCAACTATTTGCCCTCTCCCCAGGTTCCAGAGAGCAGAGTGCCTGCTGGACTGACACCGAGCAGCTCCAGGCAACTGCTCTCAGATGCTGGAAGCTTTGCAGCACACACTCACAGTGATGGGAAGGGCTCGCCGAGATGCTTGGCTATCCCTGCAACAGCAGGAAAGGAGGGGATCCGTGGTTTCTGTGGCACTGGGATCCAGTCCTCACCCCACCAGACCCTCACACAAACTCAGAATAAAGCACTTTGCATTCTTACACCCAAGCATCTACTGTGAGTCTCCAAATCCAACCAGTCCTGAAGTGCATAATACCCTTGTGCACACAGCCATGCAGCAGCCTCCCACACAGAAAGCTGCTCCCCCCAGGTGAAGCACAGTCTGAGGAAAGCCCAGAGGACAGTGGGCTGCTCTTTATGGCCGCAGCACCTCAGAAAACAGGACTCATAGACTTGATTAGAAGACCAGGATGGGCCACTCTGCTTTCCAACACTCCCGTCACAGCTGTGAAGCACAGGGTGGGTTTGTAGCAGCCAGTGCAGCTGCAAAGCTGAGCACTGATGGCAAGGACAATGCAGGGCCAAGCCAGGGGTAGGGCTCGTCACACACAGGTAACTGCCTCAGAAGCTGGAGATGAAAACGTGGCTCCCAGCTGAGGGGAAGCAAAGTGGAAGCAGCAGTTAAGCCAAGCAACATATAAATGGCTCTCACCTCTCCTGAGTCCTGTCCAAACTCAGCAGCATGAGAGTCATTAAATCGCATCCAAACACAATGCTCTGATTAAAGCCAGTCTCCAGCAGGAAGATTTATCATCTCAATTACCAGCAGTGGACACAGCAGTCAAAGCCTCATCATTTTACATGAGCAAAGAGGAAAACAGGAAGAGAATCACTAATATTAGCCCAAGGAAGGTAAACAGCTTGTGAGTAAGATGAAGATTTATCTCTGGAAACACTTGGCCTGGTCCCAGGCCAGATTTGCTGAACAGCCCCCACGCTTTCTGCTGGCTGCAAGGACAGATATTCTGCTGGTCCCCTGGGAACTGCCCATTCCATGGGCCCAGCTGGGCCCCCGCTCCTCCCGGCAGCCCCGGGCAGTGCCAGGTGCCTTCTGCAGCTCCTCACACCCACTGCAAGGTGTCACCTGCACCCCAACACCGCTGCTGCCACCGTGCCGTGTCCCCAGGGGGGCTTTCAGAGTGGGGGACAGCTTGAGGAGGCCACAGGGAGGCAACACCTTGGTGCAGAGGGCTGCCTGTGAGGGAACAGGAGCCAAGCAGGGATCCTAGCATGGGGGCTCCAGCCCCCCGTCCCAACACTGCCCATCCCACCGCGCCAGGCACGGCCTGACAGCTGCTGCACAGCCCGTGCCAAACCCCTCTATCACTCGGAAGGCTGCACCTTTACAACTGCCCTTTCCACCAGAGGATTCAGACATAAATTGTACTTTAAATTCATTATCAGTCATTAATATTTCATTATTACAAAACGTTAAGGATAATGTCACTGGGAGGAATATCTGGGCAGTTAAAATGGATGAGTCAGAGCTCACCACGGGAGAAGTCAGAGCTCTGAAGTCTCCCTGGCTTTTGAAGCGATCCAGCCTGACAGGTTTCCCTGCCGGAAGGGAGCAGCAGCATTTACTGACTTGTTCTGAAATCCTAGCTGCTGCATGTAAATATTGTCCTTCTGATTCTTGTCACCTCATGTTTCCCCTGGAAGCTGAGTTGTGCTGCAATGCTGTGATCCCTCCTCCCCAGCCTCCACAGCATGGCTCCTCAAACGTGAATAGCATCTTCCTGCTCAAGAAGCAACAGACACGCAAAGACCAGAACTCCTGAGGGGTCTCTGGGAGCGAAGCTCCAGCCCACAGACAGACAGGCCTTGGCACAGGTCTGCAGATGTCAGAAGGTGCTTTGCAGCCAAGGCAGCTCCCTGGCACCAGCTGCTGTGGGGTGGCAGAGCACAGCAGGTCCCAGGCTGCCCTGGCGACTTGTGCATCCAAAATGTGGAAAACTTCGAAGAACACAGCAATGCCTTTCTGCTTCCCAGCATGGTGCCTGGAATTGAAGCTCCTTCTTCATCTTCAGGCTCAGAAAAAAGAGGAACATAGAGCCCCCCCTGTGGCCCACAGGGCCAGATCCACCATCGCCAACCAGCACTGAGCCCATGAGCCCAAGCACTATAAAAACACACGGAGGGCAGCGGGATGGCCAGGGCAGCTTCCTACCCACAGTGGAACACCTGCAGGGAAGCAAAACCTGCCCTTTGCTGCTATTATTTTATTTTCATTCCTCAAGAGGAGTTTATTCAGAGTTCCTTTGAGCAACAGGACCCAGATTAGTTTTTTTCTTTCTTAACTGGAGAAGAAAAGACAAACAGAACTTGTACTGCAAGCATCCAAGCCATCACATGTAGGGAAAATAAACTAACAAAACCTGAAGAGGCACCAAGCTGCTCCCTCCTGGCTGTCCCAACAGGGTGCCAGCAGATCTGGCAGTTCCTGTAAATACAGGCTAACAGATAGCACAGCCCTAGGGGAAGGAAGAAACCATCACCGGACTCTCATGGGAAGGTCAGAAAGGAGCTGCAGTGCTGGGGCCTCCCACCCACTCCTTGCTGTGCCTTGCCAAGCCTGCAGCCACACTGAGGGCAGGGGACCAAGCAGGAAGGGCACAGGAGGCCCCCGGCAGGGGTGAGCACCAGGAGACATCAGTGCCATGGGGCTCCTGGCAATGGGGCGTCCACACACAGCATGTGGCTGAACTGGGGGGTGCAGGTGAGGTGAGCAGACTCCCCCAGGAGTCACACCCACTCAGCAGGTGTGAGTGCAGGAAGTGAGCGGCACAGGGATGACTGGCAGAGCTGGCGCCTAGATAACACAAATTTGATTAGTGTTCATCAAATATACTATTTGACCATGCTCCCTTATTAATGCTCGACTCAGGAAGAGTATTTTTAGGCTGTCTAGGGAGATGTCAGACTTGGTGTTGCTGCATTTTTTTTTTACTTCAGTGTTAATTAACACTTGCATCTTGGTCACCTCTGCAGTGAAGGCACCCGTGTTTCCCCCTCTGCCCCACTGTGGTCCCACACACTCTGCTCCACGCAGCACCCTTCCATCTCACCTTCCTCCATCGCCAGGACAGTGATGTTGTGCCACCCTGCTGTCTCCCGGTCCAGCACCTTTCCTGTCACAATGGCCCCTGTGTTGGCATCAATGTCAAACATCCTCTCGGTGTCCGTGCTGCGGTCGATGGCGTACCTGAGACCCAGCAAAAGGCAAAACTGAACAGCTGGATGTGCCAAGCCCAACTCCACCATCAGCCCAGGGATCTAACACACCAGGCCCTGTTATCACCACCCTCACCTTCCCTCTGCTGCAGCACAGCTCTGTCGGGCTGCAAGCCCAGAGCCCTCAAGTAAAATACACTGCATGAAGTAGGACCAAGCACAGACTGTTACAAGGAGGAAAACCTGCTCCAATGAGAACCTTATGCTCAAGATAGACACAAAGATACAGAAATCACAGGCTGGACTCTCCTCATAAGTCTGGAAAGGTTCTGAGCTATAGGTTCAGGAAACACACCAACCCAAACCAAAGAAGGACACCACTGCTTGAGGAGCCCACCTCACCTACCACCTCTGCCCATGATCCTGCCACAGCACCCAGCCAAGTGACAGCCCTGGAGGACACTACAGCAGCACACAGGCAGACTGTGAGCTGGACCCGCAGATAACCCAAACTGCAGCTACAGCAGTTATAAACAGCACAGTCTCCTCTGAGCCCAGCCTGAACCTGTGCACCTGGGGTGAGAATCCTGGCAGCAGAGAGGTGGGCAATGGCCAGCATGCCCACAATCAACACAGCACATCATCCCCAGCAGACCTGAGATCTGCCCTAATCTTCCCAATTTCACAGGAGCAGGCTGAAGAGCTCTGGCTGCTTAACAGAGACCCTTCAGACAGCTCGCACAGCTCTAGTGCTGCCCCAAACAGCCCCCTCTCTCTGGGCACAACAGCCCACCCACTCCCCATGCCACCTCAGGAGAGCATGACTCCCACCCCTGCCCGAAGGACAACACCACAGCTCAGGAGACCCAGGTTTAGCCCTGCACCTTAGCTGTGTCACCACGAGCTCACACAGTCAGTCCCAGTGGCACGTCCTGCATTTCCAGCCATTACACAGGGAATAAACCAAGCTCATATTAAGTTGGGCACAATTAGACAAGTGCTCCTTGGAGGCAGAGGCTGGAAGGGAAGCCCCATCTAGCTGAGGCCCTTGAGCACAGCCAAAACACAAACAACAAACACCACCACTGCAATCAGAAATCCAGAAGGCCTACAAATCACAAACAATACAGCATAATGTTATTGTGTACAGCATCTTTCATACACACTGCATCCCTGAGTGCTCTACAGAATTTAATAATACAAGACAGCAAAGAGTACAAAGGATAAATTACAAAAAGGAGGGCTGTGAATAAATTAAAGGCTTCAGTCACATGTCCAGCAACAGAAGGAAGATAGATGCAGGGACAAAGCACGCTGAAAAACTGATGAGACAGGACAGTACTGAGAGGCCACATCAGACCAGAGGAGCAGAGCAGGATCAGCTCCAGGCTAGAAGCACATTCTGGATGGTGGAGGTGCTCCACACACTGTGGGCAGCTTTTCCCAGCTGCCTGTATCTCACCTGGCATGGTCCAGCTGTGGTCTAAGGGTCCATCATCCACACAGGTCACAGCCAAGGAACCTCTGCATGCAAGGACGACCTTTATGCACAGAGGCATCAATGGCCTCCACCCTTTTCTGTCCCATGCCATGGGGGTGCCTCCTGAGGGGAACCTACACACACAGCTGGGCAACTCTGCCTCTGATGGAGGCATGCACAAAGACATACAGCATCTAAATAGAGTTAAGACAGTACCAGTTTATGTCCCCCAGCTCTCTCCCTTTCAGACAGGGGTTGAGAGAAAAAAATACAACAGCACTTGTTTGTAGGTAAGGAAAAATGTTCAAATTAACTTTCTAAACTGCATCTGTGCACATGCACAATCTAGCATGTTCTGCACCTATGTGGGCCCCCCTGCCCCCTCCTTGCACTGACAGGTGATAGGGATCTGCCACAGAAAGCCAGGTACAAGCCCAGGCATCTCTGAACCAACTGCCAGGGACTTCCTAGTCATCTTGCATTTTCTGCCCCAACTGCCAGCTGGAAACAGCCTCTGCAGGCATGCAGCCAGCTCCAGAAGGGACAGTCACACTGTCTTGGCACGTACTGCAGCCTCACACCCACTCTGCGCTCAATCACTGCAAAGGGAGAGGAGAGGTTTGGCCACTCTGTACACATCAGTCCAATGTACTGCTGGAAGGAGGAACAGAAATCAGAGTGACAACACCCAGTATCTTTCCAATAGCATAGTTGATGCATTTGCACAACTGCTTGCATTGTTCTCCCACATCACCTGACCTCAAACACATCCTGTTCTTCCATTCCACTTTGAATACAGTCAGAGTTCAAGATGGTACTTCACTCTCCACATGCCTTCCCTGCTCCTTGGGTAAGCATATGCCCTGTTTTGTTCCTGTTCATGTCATTGGTGCATAAACAAAGATGTCTGCAAAGACAGCTATGCAGAAAAACCCAGCTAGTGACGGGGACATCACTGAGCCTGGAAACATCTGATACCTGCTGCCTGCAGGGCCAGAGGGCATGAGGCTGGCTGGGCAGCACTCTGCTTCATGCCATTGGTAACCTCTGCTTATGCTTCTAATTGTTTTGCTGCTAAGGTTGTATACTGTAATTTCCAAATTGCTGGGGTCTGACTGTCCATACCCTATGGCAGGGCACAAACCAAACCAGAAATCCAATCCCTTTGTCACCACTGCATTACAGAGAGCTGCCACCTTCTCAACACTGCACTAGGGGAAGGAGACAGAGCTCTGAGTGTTGCCTGCATTTGCCACAAAAGCAGGAAAGCAGGGCTGAGCCTGCTTCTGCAGCCTGTGATTTTGGAGGTGGCCAGTCCAGGTGAGCCTGTAGCTCTCCAGCTGCACAAAGTGCGGAGGAGGCTCTGGGGCACTAGGCTGGCATGGAGATGGGAACTGAGGGGGCACAGGGATGTCCACCCACCCCCCGAAAGCCACAGCCATAACCAGCTCAGAGCTGTGGAGCAACCGATTTCACACAGCCCCAAAGCTCCCTGCCCAGGGCTTGTGGCTCTCCCTGTGCTGGAGCAGCTGGAACAGGCAGCACCCCCTGGGCTCAGCTGGCATCACTTTGTGCAATTCAATCTTTACCAACCAAGAACTCTGTGGACTATCACAAGCCTCCCCCCACCTCTAGTAGCCCAGCTTTGCATTCACCCCTCTCCCTGAAGTCAGATGGGTCTTCTCTCCTGGAAAGGGGCAGCAATTAATCCCTGGGCCATTCAGGTACACAGAGATAGGACACATGCTTGTTCCTTCTAAAGCTGGCTGGTGGTCCATGTCTGGAACCGCAGTCCCCAGCTCTGATTGGGATGCGGACCTTGTAATCCATTTTCCTCTCTTACTCCAGGCACTGCCTGTTGGTTTGGATGTTACAAGTGACTTTAACTTAGACAGCTTTCTTGGAGCTCATCTTTCTTGTGAATGCATTTCTCAGCCAGTTTGCTTCACTTCTCCCCCTGAATGCAGCAAGGAGCACACTATATGCCACATGCTTTGTTAATAGGGAGCTTTTCAGACACTGTGTGAAAAGCTTTTTGTTGTGTTTGTTTTTTTCCTCCTCTCCCTTTTGTGTTGAAGCAGGTTGTAGTTCCTGCTGTGCTGTTGGAGTCTATAAAATGCCCATGTCCAACACATGTCTCTGGATTTGGTGAATGCCAGACAAGAATATCTCTAAGAACCTTAAATCCCAAGCAAAATCTTCCCAGTGCTGATAAAGCCTGGAATGCACACAATCAGAACACAGGCTCCCGCTGCAGAAAGAAAAACAAAAGGCTCCCATACAAACAACCTCACGTAGACACACCGTCCATCACTGTGTTACCTCATACAATGGCTCAGCTGAGAAAAACTGCACAACGTCCAGGAAATGTACAGCAAAAGCCAAACAGTCAACTGGAAACTAAATCCTTTCAGAGAAAGCATGGTTCCAGCTTTTGTAAGGCAACAAACAAGGATGGAATAAAATAAAAAGCACCAGTCATTTAGAAAGGCATTTCCTGCAGGTCTGTGCAACCCCTGACCATGGCACTGCAGGGAGCATGTCCCTTTGTGTCCCCCTGGGAGCTGCCACAGCTGGGTCAGGTCACTCAGAGAGAGAGGAAGCTCTTCAGGTGCCCTGTGCCCAGCTCTCCTCCCACCCAAGCAAGCAGCTGCCAGGGCCTCCCATCCCCACGCAGCTGGCAGGGGGCAGTGAGTGACGCCTTGAGGACACCCCCTTCAACCCTCATGTCTTCATAAAAGGTAATTTTGCAATCCAGCCCAGCTTGTCTGAAAGGGATTTATTCTCACACCAAGCGTCCACATCCCTCTGGAACAAGCAGCTCCCCAGGAGGGCAGGGAGCACCAGGCTGATGTGCCCTCAGCAGCTGCTTCAGGCTGGATGGCGTGGCCAGAGCTGCACAGCCCTGCTTGTGCTGGCCTGGGGATAAGCCAAGGGCTCCTCCTTTCCCAATCGGCTAAAAATACTTCCCAAACCTCGTTATTGGCATCCTGCTGTCAGCAGGACCTGGGAACGCTGACAGAGATGATTTTGCTCTGCTGTCTCTGGCAATCCTTGCTCTTTCCTGCCTCAAGGGGAGTGCATCTAGTCATGACAGAAAGTTGTGGCTCTTCTCTATGCTCAGGGCAGAGCCAACACACAGACCAGAGTCCAGGAGAGAGCAGCCACCACAGAAAGAACCAGGTCTTTGCTCCCACCTCTTGCAGATGAGGATCAGGAAGTTAAAGGGATTTGCTGAACTGCAGTGACTTGAAAAGGTTCATACCAACTTCAAGGAGCTGAGGATCAAATACTGGTTGTACTGTCAGGACCAGCTGCTCTGTCATGTATCAGAGGTGAAGTACAAATGCTGGCTTCTTGTGACTGTACTTTGGAGTAGCACACTTGAAATGTGAGGTGACTAACTGCTGTCTCCTGCTGATGAGTTAGTGTCACATCCTGGCAGGGTGTTGTGGGGTGCTTGCACTAATGTTTGTGCACCCCTTTGAAGCTGGGAACAGCTGCTTAAGTGACAAAGTATTTTATTACATTATCTGGCTAGCCAAAGGACAAGAAAGCAGGAGAGATCCAACCGCACCTTGCTCATGCATCAGGGTGACCAAAATAAACCTGCACCTCCACTTAGTGCATGTTAAAGTGTCGGGTAGGGCTCATCCACCCATGATCCCCTGGCAAGCACAAGGGAGCACAACAAGGGGACGGAGCTGCAGGGCTCGTGACAGTGCTGCAAGAGCAGGGAGGAGTGGAGAGGTGGACGGACAGAGACCAAATGTCACAGGGAGAACACGGGGGACAGAGGATGAGCTACCTGCCTGGGGATAGCTGGAGGAAGGACACATATTTGAATGCATCAAGCCTGACAAGGGAAAACATTGCAATTCGCAAGCTGCAGCAGGCGCCTGGGAGTCCTGTTGGCTGGGCCCTCCTGTCTGAGAATGAGGCATTGTCTTGTCTGGCACCAGGTTTGCTATGAGAGGGACACTTGCATAGCAAAGTTTGGGCTTTAACCCTCTTCCTCCTGCTGAGTACTTGAATCTGTTTCTCTCTGCTCCAAGTTCCCATCACCATCTGCATGGCAGAAGAAAGCCTCCCTCCCCTGCTTTCTTTTGTTCTGTCTGCAAACAATGCAACAAGCTCCATGGGGAAGCAGCACAAAGAAAAAGAGAAAACTAGAATGAGAATAGTTCTGTCCCCAAGGCCCCTTTCATACAACTACAGATCAGAAAGTAAAATCTATGTTCTGTGGCATTGGTAGAAACAGTCAAGTGAAAAAGCTCATGCACACATGTACACACATACAGATGTGTGGGAAGACTGCAGGCATCCAAGAGTGCAAACTGACAGCCATGTGCTCGAGGTGGGCCACAAAGAAAGATCAGATGTGTAGCCTGAATGCAGAGGGCAGCCACATGCTGAGGTGAAGAGATACTTCGAGCACATGTCCAGCAGACAGCACTGACTAGGGGAAGAGGGGCAAGACTCTAGTTCCTGACATGCCAAGGCTCAATTCATTCTCTTTCACCCCAAAGACAACTTTCAGCATTCAGCTCTGTGAGACAATACTGTCTGCTAGCTCCCAGGTATCTGCAGATGGCAGCTTTCCATGTATCAGCTCTTCTCTGAGCTTTCTAAGCATTTCAGTCTTCATACCCAGAAGATCTGACAATACTCCTCACTCCACCTTGAACCAGTGCATTCCCCATGGCTGCCCAGTGCTGGAGCACCTCAAGCAGCTACAGGGGGCATCATCAAATGGAATCAGCACTGTAACCGAGTCCTCCCTGGCCATGTCCTCTTCCATCCCACATCCCTGTCCCTGCTGCGTCCCAGTTTATTGCTACCTGGAACAGGCTCCCTGCAGAGCTTTCAAATGCAAAGCCACTGCTGCTTGTTTGAAGTGAGTGGCTGTGCACAAGGTCCCTGCAGCCCTGCCTCACCTGGCATGGGAACACACGCTTCAAGGAAATTTTCCACACATTGAGGATGTTTTCTGAATATCAGCTTTCCAACCCAACTGCTCATGACTCAGGCCAGTTGGCAGAGCCAGAAGGCCGCTTTGTGCCTTAGGTAATAACAATTTAACAAGGTAACAATCTCTTTAGCGGCAAATTAAACGGAAATAGGAAATGTCCTGTGCAGATAAGCTGCTGCTTGGATTATGTCCCCTGCCCAAATATAAACTCCTCTGATCTCTGATCCCTGTGCACACACGCACACACACAGCCAAGCTGTGGCTCCACATCTCCCAAGCCTCATCTCATTTGCCATCTTTCATTACTGCTCTCTGCCATTTCTGGTCACTTGTCTGGCTTGTGTCAGGTACCATTGCAGAGCTCGTGCTGTCAGCAGCAAGGACATGCAGCACCACCCAACCACCTTCCCTGACACTCCTTTGCCACTCACAAACCCATTGCTTGCCAGTGACGTGTCCATCACCTGTGAGATGGCTGCTCTTGCTTGCCTGCTGCTTGTGCACAGGCTGTCACTCACCTGCCTGCTGCCTGCCCCATAGGTTACACTCATGCACTTGGCCACACATGCAGCACTTGTCATCTTCGCTACCCCCCTCCTCTGCCATCACCTCCCTTCTGCTATGAGCCACCCCAGGCCACATGTCCCTTGCAGGTGACCACAGACCCACCGTTCACGGGAGACAATGCAAGGTTTAAGCAGCTGCTTTACCGGACAGGATGGTTTGCTGTGTCTGGGTCAAGGGCAGTGACCACCCCCACGACAGAGCCAACATGTGCGTCCTCCTGGACCTCCATCAAGTTGGAGGGGGGCCGGAACTCAGGGGGCTCATCGACGTCCAGCACTGAGACCCTCACAATGGTCTGGTCCCGGAAGGTGCCCAGGTCCACAAATCGTGGGTCCACAAACTTGTTGAGGGCCTCCACCACGACAGTGTGCACTTTCTTCGACTCATAGTCGAGAGGCTGAGACAACAGGAGAAGGTTAGCCATAGCCCAGCCTGAGGGCTCCCCCGCTCCCCGTCCTTCACCGGAGACACTGGGGCAGCACCTCCATGGGTGCCGCTCTGCTCTCCTGCTAGCAGTGCCCACACTGAGGGGCTGGAGAAAGAAGTCTCCAGCCCACTCCCCTCAAGGCCCCCAACAGGGCTTTCAGGCTGCAGGAGGCCAGGATTCTCTGGGAAGAGAACACAGACTGTGTGCTGGAAGCGAGTGGGTTTTGATCATTAATCTCCCTGCTGTTATTTTTACAGGGGAGGCAAGCTGAATGCAGTGGCCTTGGTGAATAATCACTCTTTCTTGCCTGCATCAAGTGTTTGCTTGATTGTTTTTCCCACCAAAAGCAGATACGGTCAAAGAGCTGCTGGTCATGTATAGGAATTAGGTGGGCATATTTCTCCCCTAACAGATGCCACCAGTAACAGCTGTAAGCACCCATCCCTGTAGCCCCTGGCACTGTGGCTCCTTCGCAGCCTGCCCTCCCAGACACAGGTCTGCATTTTGCCATCCAGGCAGAACAGAGCCAGGCCTCTCCCTGCATCTGCAAGCACAAAAAATGCAACTGCTACTGCTAGAGCAGTACTCAGAGGAGCATTTATTTCAACTCAAACACAGCAGCAGAGTCCCCAAAGGAATGGGCTCTCCTGCTAGAGATTCATGCCCGCCCAACACAACCAGCTTTACTTCTGTCTCACCTTCTGTACCGTGATGACAGCCTCTTGGGTATTGCTGTCCGTGGTGACTTTGAACATCTCCACCCCTTCCTCATCCTTCACCTGATATGTCATGTCTGTGTTCTCCCCAACGTCAGAGTCCTCTGCCTTCACCCTCCCGATGGCAGTGCCCACAGGGGCAGTTTCAACAATGCTGAACTGATACATCTCTGGAGGAGAAAAAGGTACTAAGGTCACTGCTTCTGCCCTTGAACTCCCTCCAGCCTGCTATGGCCCTTTGCATACCTCAGCAGGGGCACCCTTGGACCATGAGGGCTGCCAGTGTCTGCAGTCCAGAATGCCCTAATAGGAGAAACACACGCCCCAGCCAAAAACAAGGGATGTGGGAAGATAATTGGGCAGCACTGATGTTTCAAGGTGCCAGGTGAAGTAAGGCCTGATTTTACAGAATCACAGAATAGTCATGGTCGGAAAGGAAGTCTGAGATCACCAAGTCCAACCATCACAACAAACAAACAAACAAATAACCCCAAAACTACAAGAGAACCCACCACACAACACACCACCCAAAAACAACCCCCACACAACAAAACCCCAAACAAACACACACCAGACACACTCCACCAAATAACACCCACAAAAATAACACTCTACCATCTTCACCACTAGAGCATGACCTGTGTGGACACTGCCCTGCAATCAGCATTCCTGGATTCTTTGCAAACTTCACCATTTCTAATTTCTAGGAGACGCAGCTAAAGATCTGAGCCTCTTCCAGCTGCAGGACCAAGCTCTCAGGAGACAGCAGAACAGCTGCCTGGACAACATATCTGCCCCCAGCACTGCTCGGAGAGGGGTCAGGAAAGGGCCAGCTCTGCTCTCCCCACCTCTCAGCCCTGCTGACTGCCCGGGCCAGGGGTCCCGTGCAGCTGCCCCTGCACCCCGCAGGGCAGGAGCTGCGTTCCCGCTGCCCCGGCGCTGCCCCCCGCCCGGCGGGACTTACTCTGCGGGAAGCGCGGGGGGTTGTCATTGACATCGGTGACGACGATGGTGACGGTGGTGGATCCAGACAGGCCACCCAGCTGTCCCGCCATGTCCGTGGCGCGGATCACCACCTCGTAGCGGTCCTGCGTCTCGCGGTCCAGGTCAGCCACGGCCGTGCGGATCACACCTGGAACGGCAGCGCGGGCGGGTCCCCGGCACCCGCAAAGACACGGGCTCAGGCTGGAAGGGGCCGCTGGAGACGACCTCATCCAAACCCAGCTCCAGACAGGATCAGCATGCCTGGAGGGCCCCCGGTTTGGTCTGGAGAATGGGAGGGGGGGTGCCAGTGCATTTTAAAAAGAATGCACGGGAGACCTTAAGCTTAACTAAAGGTATGGTGTGTTAGTACTTCTTACGAAGTATCTATTTTTTTAAATAAATGTTTATAGATCTTCAGTAGCCGTCTGAGCTTGGGAAAATGACCAGAACTAAAATGCAAAGGAATGTAAAACATGAAACAGAGAGTAGTAAAACACAGCAAACACTGTGAATGGCAAAAGTCACTTCTTACCTCATCTGGGAGTGTTTAATTTACATTGAAACAAAGCAGAGAAGTATTCTGAAAGAAAGAAATTACTCCTGCCCAGAGGTGGCACCAGGGGCACACACGAATACCAGGAAGGCCATTAGCGGCACATTCTCAGTTCCACCACACCAGCAATACCCCAGGACAGCAAGGAATCAATTTAAAACCCCCTCCAGCTCAGTTTCTTAACATCCCCACAGATTTAGACATTGTCTTCAGTTTCTGTAATTGCTTTCCTCTTCCAGGCTTTTCTGTCCAACTATTAGCTTTACCATCTCCTAGTGTGAACTGCAAAACCCACCTTTGCTTTGTTTCCCCAGTAATTCTGCCTGATGTTGGAGAAGATGTTGGAGGGGGGTTGCCTGGCTGGGCAGTGTGGGTCTGACTTGGAGGGAACAGGAAGCTCCCCCCTTGCCAAGCGAACAGCAGAGACCTATCCAGTTGCTCTCAGCCACTTGCAAGACCTGCTCTGACTCCCTCATTCATTCTGGGGCTGTTCAGAGGAAGCCATTTGACCAGGAGTCCCATCCCACCTCATCAAAGTGGCTTAGTAAGCACTGGACAAGGGAGGGATGGATGCACATCCCTCCAGGCACCCACCTCAGGCTGTGCGCAGGCAGGACTGGCCTTGCACCAGCACCTCCCCAGTCCTGCACGGGACTGGCATCAGCCGGTTGTACTTACAGGCTCTCCTGCAACTCCACTATGAATACAAAACCCTTATTTCTGGGCAAGCACGATCTCATTGAAATTTAAGCAATTCTGTTAATTAACGGGGTCTGAAGCATTTTATAATGAAAATGATTCATGTCAGCACAATAGTGATGAATTGGGATGAGAGGGAAAAAGCTCATGCATTCAACAAGGCTGTAATGACTTAACTGAGCTGCTCGTAATGATATAGCTCATAATACACCATGCAAGATGGGAGAGGAAAGTGCTCAGGAGCTTCCCAGAACACCTCCAAGGTCACCCATCCCAGGAGGGAGCAAGTCCAGGCCACTTGGCACATGCAGAACAGGGCAGAAAAACAGCCCCAGCAGCCTCCAATTATCTTACTGACACAAGGCAGATAAAACCCTTGTCTTTGGCAGGAGTGCAGCAAACACCACTTCCTGCTCTTTGTCCTGGAAAAATGTGGGCAGATGCAGATGGACTGCCCCATACCCCAGGAGCCCCAACAGGATTGTCACTGAGAAAGCTGTTCCCCCTGAATCTGCATGGGCCACACCAGGCTACCACCCCAAGTGTCAAGCTGGTTGTGTCTTTTAGGGTGAGGTATTGCAGGGTCTCCAAGCATAATCCACACCAATTGCTTGGATATGGCACTAGGGGTGCTGCCATAAACACCCACCAGCAGGAAACATGTATGGTCCCATCTCCTGCATAGCCTGTGTCCTCTGGAAACCTGAGCCCCAGGGACTCTGGAAAAGCAGCAGCAAGTTATGGTGGCAGACCTGTTCTCAGGGCACAGAGACAGAAGAGGCAGGGACCTCCACTGCTGTACAAAGAACATGGAAAACTCCTGTCACCTCCCAAGATTCACCTTCTTTGCAGCCAGAAAAACTTCCAAACTTCATCCTTTCCAGACACTGCCAACAAAGCAAGAACAACCTCCAGCTCAGACTCATCTCCCTAGCTCTTGTCAACATCTGTTACAGTTAAATAATAGAGGCACATGGTGGCATACCCTCTGGTACAAGGCACATGTGGCTTTCCAGCATGATCCAGATTAATCAGTATAATTACCAGGCACGAGGACACTCACAGCATCACACAAATACCATCAAATGTGCTCAACAGAAGACACTCTGGGTGATAAAAACAAAGCAGGACAAAGCACTCAACAACTGCCTTCTAGGAATCCCATTGCTTTGGGCTTTGCTCTGCTCTCAAATGCTTCTAGCTCAGATGTTCATGGAGACCCTCTGGGCAGGGCACCTTCCAGCTGAGTGCAGTTGGGAGCAACACACTCCCTGCCGCAAAGCGCAAAGCAGAACAGCATGGGGTAATTTACATAGACAAATCCTCAGGAGGTCCCTGGTCCAACTTACAACTCAAAGCAATCATAAAAGGCAGATGAAATTACTCAGAGCCACATCTACTCAGGTTTTGAGTATCTCCAAAGATGGAAATGCCACCTTCATGGTTATAAGTATTCTTTTCCCAGTATGTGTCTTTTCACTGTACATAGAATGGTGAAGGTTGGAAGAGATCTTAAAGATCATCAAGTTTCAAACTCCCTGCTATGAGCAGGGACACCTCCCACCAGACCAGGCTGCACAAGCCTTATCTAACCTGGCCTTGAATACTGCCAGGGAGGGGGCAGCCACAACCTCCTTGGGCAACCTATTCAAGTATCTTACTACCCTCATGGTGAAGAATTTCTTCCTGATGCCTAGCCTAAATCTCCCCTCTTTCAGTTTAAAACCATTACCCCTTGTCCTTTCACTGCCCTCTCTGGTGAAAAGCCCCTCCCCAGCTTTCCTGAAGCCCCTTCAGGCACTGGAAGGTGCTCTAAGGTTTCCCTGGAGCCTCCTCTTCTCCAGGCTGAACAGCCCCAGCTCTCCCAGTCTGCCTCCATAGTAGATAGGCTCCAACCATTGATAATCTTCGTGGCCCTTCTCCGGACCCTCTCCAACAGCTTCTTGCCCTTTCTGTGCTTCTCTGCAGACTCTCATCACCCATGCTCAAAGCCCATTGTCCCTGAGAACAACTCTGGTGAATAAGGTTCTGGGATGGGGCACAGACCTGCACACAAACATGCACATACTGATATTTCTATTTCCAGGCACTGAGGAGCATTTCTAGCAAAGTGGTGAGAACAGCAGAAAAACACATCCTGCCTCCTGCTGCTGCATCACACAAATCCAACCCTTCATCAGCCCAAGTCAGCACACAGCATATTCCCAGCAACTCCTGTCCCAGCCTACTCTTACTACCCCGGGACAGGGGCTAAGGTCAGTCTCAAACAGGGCCAGGCTGACAGGCAAGGATGAAACAACTCATGACTGCACAAAAATAACCAGTTTCATCCCAGCAGGTCAGTATTTTTTGTCCTGCTCTCCCTGGCACAAATACCTCTAAGCCCTCATGGGCTAAGTCTCCAAATCAGGAGACAGGCTCTAGAACTCAGGAGCTGTTTCAAGTACTCATAAATGCCAGACTGCACTTCAATTAGCCTTCTGAGTCCTTCTGCCTTTTCCTTCCCTGCATGCAGCAGAATGACAGATTTTAAGAACAACCTCTTCCTTTCAGTAAAAAGCAAGATTCTCACGCACTCGCCCAGACTGACACTCCGGGCTTTTAGGAAAGCACCAAATATCACGAGGCCTCCAACACTGCCTGCTGTGATTGCTCTGCACCAGTCAATATTCCTGCAAAGGGATGAACAAGACTGCTGGAACCAAAGGTGCCGGATTGTCCTCCCCTCTAAGGGGTGTTGAGTATTTCCAGTTTTCCCCCGAGGCCGTGGGCACACACTCTGCAGGCAGCAGAGTCTCCAGGCATGGTGGCCAGAGATTGGAAAGGACATAGCAGAGAACACAGGGACAGACACAAGCAGGCAGGCACAGATGCCAGCTGAAGAAAAGCTTTGCCCCTATAAAGGTGAATAATCTGCAGAGCTACAGAGAGCACAGGATGATTTAAAACAACATGAAAATTTGACCTGCAAATTAAAATGCACACTGATGTTTCCTCTCACATAAATGCACTGGGAGTCACATGCTCTCTGTGCCCATCCCAGCATCTGAAAAGTGTAAGTTAGATGATCTTTGTGAGGACAGGGCTCCAGAGCTAGAACAGGAACTAGCACTAAGCCTTGTGCCCAAGGCCTTGCTCTCAGCCCCCACAGCCACACAGCAGCCTTCGCTGAGCAGAGGGGCTCTCTGCAGGGCAAGGAGCACTCACCCAGAGCCAGCACCCACCACCGACGGCAGAAGTGGCTGTTTTCCAGCAGAAGCAGCAAAGCACAGAGAGGTGTTGAGTGCTGTAAGAGCAGAGCCTCCTCCAGCAGCAACAGGGCAGCCACAGCACATGCAGCCCACCAGGTAGAAGGGCAGAGATCAGCTGCACCCTGTCTGCAAACCCAGAACGAACGAGGAAGGCAGCACAAAGCCTAATCATGGCTGATGCCTGCAGGCTTTTACAAGAAGCCTAGGGGATATTCTTGTAGTTGGCACAGAAAATCATGCCTCCAAAGTCTGTGCATACAAAGCTCCCCACTTGTACTCCAAAAGAGCCAGTCTAGACCTTCAACACATGCAGAGCAGGATCTGAGACCAAATTTGGGGCACACAACCCAAACCCACAGGCAGTTTCAGCATCTGAAATTTACTTCTCAAAGCACAAGAGGTAGTGGCTGGTGTACAAAAGAGAACGAAAAGCTCGCATGCATCAGCTGTGCTGCTCCTTCACCATTATTCCAAACTGTGGAAGCTGGAATTGCTCTCCACAGCTTTGCAGATGCCAGCAAATGCCACGCTGCAGATCCCACCATTCCAGTGGGACCATTTAGCTGCTCATCCTCCTCCAAAAAGACATCTGAGACACTGTGGGAATTCAGGGCTTATTGATTGGTAGGACTTGGCATAGCATGGCATCCAGACAGTTTGGGTCTGCTTTGAAAGGTCCATTGAATCTGAAATCCCAGCTGAGTACTACAGTTAGTAACACTGAAGAACAGGAGACAAACTAAGCAACTTACACACAGCCCGTATCCCGTATTCAGGTGTGCAATCCACACTTCTACATGCAACTCTGATACTATGGGAGACAGACAGTGGAAAAATAACTGTTTGTAAAGGCAAGGAAGGAAAAGACAACCTATGCTGGAAGGAGGCATGGGCTTAAGGGGGTGTGCAAGGAAGCATGTGTATGATGGACCTGCGCAGAAAGGCAGAGAGGAAGGGGGAAACAAATTACTCTTCATTATCATATATTATAAGAAATGTAACATGCCAGATTTTTATGGTTCTTTTTATGGCCATTAATAACAATGGTGGCTCTGAGAGTCATGCTGCTGGTGTGGATAATTAAATCTTATGCTCAGGGCAGAAGCCAGGCCAGGATTCCCATGTAGAGCACTAAAAACCTATTCAAGTGCAGAGTGGGAGTGGGATGGGATTTGCCTGGGTGGATGCACTGGCTCCCGGCCAGTACCAAAAAGACACAATGAAAAAACATTCCTCATGGTGCTGCCAGCCCTGTACCTGCCACTCAAGCAGCATGTCCATGCAGGCCAGCATTGACCAAGGGACACATGTCCCACAGGCACGAGGCTGCAGCCAAGGGTACCAAAGGCTACTGCCAGCTCAGACAGTACCAAAGAGCCAGCCTAGGGCCCGCTGTAGCCATCAGATGTTCTGGAAACAGACGTGCTCAAGAGGGGCTGAGGACTCTTCTGCAGACTGTCAGCAGTTTTGCTTTTATGAATCACAAGCAGGCAGAATAGTAAATCAACCCCCACAGTGTATGAAACAACCAGCTTGAGAATTAACACACAAAAAGTCAAGGAATCAAGAAGCTTGGATTCCCAGAGTGACATTAATTCTCACCACAGTCCCACAAGACACATTTTAGTTTATGCCTTAATACAGAGCATTAATGTTGTTGCAGGAAGCTGAGCCTCTGCACGTTCTGGCTTGTGCATTTTGCTCCCAGTAGTTCCTTGTCATTCTAGCAGCCAGGCTTCCACTCACACAAAGCTACTTCAGATTAACAGGATCTCACATGCACCTGAATTTTCAGTTTTTAGCCCACTGTTCATCCATCTACCCCCTTCCCCCTCCAGTAAAACAAAGCAAAGCTGGGAGAAAAGCCAGCCTGAGTTCAGCAGCTCCTGGGCCAGAAGGACGTGCAGCCCCAAGCTTCTTCTTGCACACCCTCCCCACCACACCAGCCTCTGTCCAGGCAATGGCACCTCCCATTGCATACTTCAGCCCTGCTGTCAGGTGTGCATAAGAACTACTTAAATTTGAGCTTTCCTCCAAGGGCAGCCAGGGCTAGGGGCACAGCCAGAGCAGGGACTGGCTTGGCCATGCACACCAGAGTGGTTTTCAGGCAACAGATGGGCTCGTGCAGGTGCAGAGGCTTAGGCACACACACCTTCCTTACAAACTCTTTATGCCAGAGTCCCCAAATTTCACTCTGACATATAAAAAAAAGCCTTAGAAAATGCCTGTTAGCACAGACACGGATCAGCCTGACAGAGACTTGGCACTGCAGTCCAGGGGTTGATCTCAGCCTGTGTCCCTGTGGTGCAGCAAGAGGGTGGGGGGCACTTTGCTGTCCAGCTTTCCAACAAGAGCTGCAGCTACCCAGCCTGCTTGTCCTTTGACTATTTTTCATTACACTGTGGGTACTTTACTGCATGCTTTGTGCCTTAAATACCTCTTATTAGCATTTGAGTGTCTTCTCTCCTTAGAAAGCTTGCAAGGCTTTCATTAAGGGTAATGAGAGTCACACTCCTGGGAGGCAAGGAGAATATATACCCCAACATCCCCTGGTTATGGTCTACTCTAACCAGTATGTCAGGGCATCATCTGCTAGGGATTTATCACAGAGGCATTTTATAACGGGGTCTATTGTAAGTTATTAAGGAATGGAGAGGCTTCTATTAATATTTAATGAAAGAACAGTAGAACATTTATAAACCAATCCCTAATTTGAAGTGTTACCTTTAATCAAAGCCCCGGTGATAACCATGCAGCCTTTGATAAGGCCCCTCTGGTAGCACTTAAACCTTTCATGCTGGAATTTTATGTGCCTGGGGGTGCACTCGTGCTCTGGGCACAGCCCACAGGAGCCCAGGCTCTGGGCTGGCAGGGCAGGGCTTGCTCCTCAGCTGCTGCTGCAGGCCCTGCCCAGAGCCCTCAGGGACTCCAAGCTTCCCCCCGCAGCCAGTGGTGCCCACGGTCTAGGTACCCCCACAACAAAAGCCAGCCCAGGGGGCAGCCCTGCCTGCCTGCCCCACCGGGTGCTGCTCACCTGTTTTACTGTCCACAGTGAAGTGCTGCTCACCTGTTTTACTGTCCACAGTGAAGTGCTGCTCACCTGTTTTACTGTCCACAGTGAAGTGCTGCTCGCCCTCCAGCACGCTGTAGACTACCCGGGCACTGCTCCCGTAGGTGGGGTCATCAGCGTCAGAGGCCATCACCTGCATCACAGAGGTGCCTGCAACAGGATGGAGAGAGAAGTCAGGAAGGAGGTGAGGAGAGCAACACAAACCTTGAGGCCAGGGGCTGGTGGCATGGGAGAGCAGAGGCCAGCACTGATCACTTGGACACACTGATGGCAACAAGAACAGCTGGGTGCAAACACTGCACTGCCTTCCTCCAAGGCCTGAGAGCCTGGACTCCAGACCCTGCTGCAAATGCCCTTTTGTCCTGCTGAGTGGCAGGAGGGACCAGACCTTGGGCCACCCAAGGACTGCTGTCTAGGCAGGACCTGTTCTCTGGGAGGATCACTGGTCTGAACAGCTCAGAGATTTCTCCCAGCAGACTTCTGCTAAACCATCTGGGAAGGAGCTGGACAAGATATCACCACAGATGCCCTTTTCCCATCAGCCCCAAGCAGCAGTCACCTCCAGTCCATAGACAGACCTCCCAGCCAGGGCCTGGTCCACACTGCAGCACATCTCTGCAGCAGACAGATCAGCAACGGCATGACTGCCATGGGAGAGGAAAGGCTTTTTGCTTGCCCACAGCCAGACTCAGCACCAAGTCCTCATGCTCCACACGTAGCAGGGCAGGTGGACTATAAATTGGATAGAAGTCCATCAAACATCTGCAATTAAGTTATTGATTTTCAATGCTGCCTCATTAAACTGGGTGCTTTACTCCAACTGTCCCTGTGATAGCTTTAATTTGACATCATGTTCAATTTGACAAAAGAAGGACCTAGGACATGAGAATGGGGCCAGGAGCAAAGGGGCTACGATCTACAGAGACAACAGAAGGGAAGAAGGAGGGAAAGCCTAATCCTACCTACAGACACCTCTGAAACAGGAGACAGTATGGCCAAAGACCTGTGAGGGCAGGCTGCCCAGTTCCACCTCTAGCACCAGATTCAGGCCAGACACTGTCAGAAACCCTTCTGTTCTGCAGTGCTTCTGTCCATATGCTGCAAAGACAATCTCACAGGCTGGTCTTGGCTAGACCCATGTCATGAATAACCCAGCACCAGGCTTAGTACTAGTTGTCAGCATTTGAGTCTAGACCCATTACATTCCCCAGAAACACAGAGGTCACACACAATCAGAAGCAACCTCTGTTCTCATGTCACAGAGGCCAGAAATGGAGCTGGAACCACCCAGATGGAGGATGAGGAGCTCTAGTCCCCAGTGCCTTCCTCTTCCCCCATTCGGAGACCACAACCCACAACTTGCAGACAAGCCAGGCAGCCAGGATTTGGGCAGGAGATGGCAATGCTGTTGTGAGCAGCTGGGATGCACGTGCTCCTCCCAGTCCATTTTGCTTCTGATCTCCTGGAAAGGGTGTTCACTGAAGAAAATGAGCAGTTACCATGGTTGCTTTTCATTCTCCCTGGCCTTCTTAGAGCTGCAGCTCTGCTGATAACATGAGATTCCCCCCATTGGTCTTCAGTAACAAGCTAGTTTGAGCTGACTTATTTATGCTTTGCTGTCTCAGTAAAGTTATGGTGCATCCCTGCCAGGTACGTCCAGATCACACCACAGCAACACTTGCTCCCTGCCTTGCAAACAGCTTAAGAAATACTATTGTTGCATTTCCTTGAAAGGGTCTGCCCTTCCTGTCCTCACACAACTCTCTCACCAGGAATGAGACAAGGCAGATCACCCCTACACCAGCATCTGCACATCCCCTCAGCTACCCTGTTGTGTTCCCTTGGGAAGTTTCTGATCAGAAAACTGAGAAGGAAGGGATCAGAGAAGGGAAAGTACATGGCACTGGGGTCTCCAAGCACCCCCCTCTCAGCTGCAGCAGAGTCTTTGCAAGGGTTGCTGGAGGTGCCAAAGTCTGAGAATCACAAAAAGCAGCACCTGCCCCTGGCAAAAGGCAGAGTTCCTGTGCCCAGCCTGGCAGCAACCAGCTGAGAGTCCCTGCCTAGTGTCAACATCAGCACCCACTCCTGCTCCTGCAGCACCAATCACCAGAGGCAGAACACATTGAATTTGCACAAACATCCTACACTCCCAAGAACCACTTGCTTTTGCCTCAGCACCTCAGAGGAGAAGGGTCAGGAGATCCAAAACTCATCAACATGTACATGAACCCATCAGATTTCCTCAACTGCACTTGCCCTGTATTCAGCAGAACCTGTGTCAGGGCTGCATGCAGACACAGCAAGCCCTCCCAGACAACACTCTACCCCAGCCATCTCAGTGCTGTCACCCCACAGGTGCCAGCCCAGCGATCACCAAAGCAGGGATTAGCCACTAAAAGTTTGCATCAGGCTCATGCTGCTTCTCCCCAGATGCATTCATTCAATTGCCTAATTTACCCACTAATCCATCCCTATCACACCAACACCTGTGCTCCTTGTGTTCCAGTATTTTCCTGAACATTGCAAAACTGCATCAGTGCCAGAGTTCAACGGGAAGGCAGGATCCACACCCATCCAGAGGAGGGTTTTGTCTCTCCATTTTCAGCTGTGCCCTGGACAAGCCAGGCAGGTTGCTGCTCTCAAGCCTTCCAGTGCCAGCCCTGGCTGCCACATCCCGCCAGGCACTGGAGCAACTGGGCTGCCAGCAGCAGGTCCAGGCTGCTGGGTCCCAGCTGGGAGCCCTGTGATGGCACCAGTGCTTTCCAGTCTGGTGCACGGGGAAACAAAGCAGCATGAGCATTGCAGCAAGGCACCTTCTGCTCAGAGGCAGGAGGATGATAGGCATACTGCCCTCAGGCTGAAGACAGTGACCCCAAGGTGAGGAAGGCTCTGCCCTTCCCCAGCATCCCATTAACAGATGAACAACAGGCAGGGAGGGAACAGTAACCCCACTTTGTGCCTTGACTTCGAGTGTGAAGATTCAATACAGCCTGCTCAAGGTCACCTACGGGATATCAGGAATCTAGGAGTCCCACTTCCCATTATCCTCTTAACCTCCACTTATCTTTTTTCCACCCCTCCCTACCCCTCTCTTTTAATCTGAAGAGCAAAGGTCTTAAATTCCAGTTTAACCTGATCCCCACCCCCCCACCCCGCCTCGTTCCTCTGAGACAAGCCTAGGAGCATTGGCTCCCACCTCCTGGTATTAGTCCCTGCTCTCCCTGCATAGCAGTGCCCACAGCAAGTACAGCACACATGACTTTTAGTTTTCTAGTACGTGCCTTAATCATAATAAATACAATAAATAAAATCTAAGCATCCATCATGTACTGTATAACCCACTTCTCATAACCAGCAATCCTGAAGTCTCTGGGTATGAGATAATTAGACATGTAAAACGAGATAACGATCTCAGTTCCTCCCTTGGCCAGCTCACCCCACAGAACCAGAGGAAACTGACGATTTCACATAAAAATTAACAAGGCAGAGTCCATCCCTCCTTACTCTCCTGCTGCAAAGGTGTGATCCTTTGTGTTTCCCTCCCCCAGAGGAAAGTGGGGCCAAGACCCTCACAATTCCCCCCTGGAGCCCAAACTGGGGACACGGAGCATCCAGCTGACCCGGCACCTGCAGGAGAGGACAAGGGCTCTGGCCACCGGCCGCCCTCTGGCTCGGTGGGCCCTGCCTGGGCTGTCCCCATCCCACACCCTGAGCCATCCTGGAGACTTGCCATGGACATCAGCCAGCCCTTGACTCCAGACCTGCCGAGGGGCAACCAGCAGGAAAAGCCAACACCTGCTGAATTGGACTGTCCCTCTGGGCAGCCTTCATCCCTTTCCTGGCACAGGCAGGAGCCTCCAGCCCAGCTCTGGGGCTGCAGCCTGAACCTCCAAGCCCAGGCTGAGCCCAAAAACCAACTCTACCCATGCCTACAGCACCCATCCCTGCAGATCCCACAAAGAAAGGAAACCAGGGGAGTGCTTTGTCATGCAAAGCCCTGGACTGATGCCAGAGTGCAGCACTCCCATCTCAGGGACCCGGCTGCTGTGGGGGCAGTGGGCAGCTGAGATCTTATAATTAATGCCATTTACTGCTTTTGCCTTGCCCCAACACACACAGTGGCTGATGCAGAAAAAAGGCAGGACATCAGGGGAGAAAATAAATGAGAGGAGCTTAAAAATTACAGGAGAAGAATTGAGTTTCTTGCAATCTCAGGAACATCCAGACTTGGTAGAAAGCCAAATCCAACCCAGAGAAGATTCACTGCAGAGTCCTCAGGCCCTGCAGGTCAAGCCTGAGGGAGTTAACCTGACTGTGGCAGAATAGTTCAAATACACAAGTATGGAAACATCCTTTGGTGTGTCTGGCCAGAGAAACCTACTGCACAAGGCACACCAGCCCCTGGCACCAAGCAGGTAAGTGTGGTGCCTTGGGGAGCAAACCCCATCATTACAAAGAAGGGGCACATGCTGAATGGATGTAGAGAGGGTGTAGCAGGTGCTCAGATGTGCAGGGCTGAGGGCTCAGATCTTGTACCATGACCAGGAGCGCAGCGCTGGAAGGGAAGGGGTAAGTGTCCCCAAGGACCAACAGGCAGGGCAAACCTCAGCTCCCAGCTGCCCCATCTCCTTTCAGATGGACACGAGTGTTTTGAGCACTATCGAGGGAAGAAAAAACAAAACAAAACAAAAACAATCTGACTGACTGCATGTTAAACAAATTGCTTTTCTCTGCTTCCCGCATGGAGATTAAACAATTTCTCGTCACAATAATCACTTCTGCATTCAGCCAGCTTTGTGCTAGAGTCAAGGCTTGACCCCAAGTTTGTCTGTACAGTCAAATAATCTCTAATCTGGACTTGATGCTACACAGAGGAGAGCAAAATGCACCAAGGGAGGAGTGGTGTTTGATGAAAGATTGCACATTTCCCAGCATGTCCCTCACTCTGGGCTCTGCATGCTCCCCAGACAGCCCAGAAGCAAGCTCTGGGTTGCAACACCCTCTCTGTGCAGACAGCAGAGCTGTCTTGCAGGATGCACTGTGTGCTGGATTTGGGCTCCTGCCTGTGTGCAGCAGACAGATGTTAAGCATACCCCAGGGAGCTCAGGAAGGGAGCCCAAAACAGCTAATTTTAGCATCTCTTGTTATAAGGTGAAGCTCCTGCAGTTCCCAAGCAGTTGGCTGATTCCCATCCTACCTTCTTCTGCAGCTCCAAGGTCCCTTACTGTGGTACTGGGCTCTGCTCAACTCAAGACATTTTGGAGTGATCTGCACTGGGGTACTCCTGCAGAAGCCCAGCCTCAGGTGCCAGCACAGAACAGCCTAGAAGCTCTTAGCCCACAGTTTCTTCTTGAGGTTACAGGACAGCAGCAGGGCTGAAACAGGGTTTGCAGTCCAGGCCCCATCCTGCAGACAGGCTGCTCCTTGGACTGCCTGGCAGCAGGCACTGGGGGAGTCAGCGAAACTACTCCCAGGCAGCACCACCAGCCCCTACACCCTTTTGCCAGCCCTGGGGCAGGACAAGGCCCTGCTCCCACTGGGGGCTGAGCAGGGACAGCCCCTTCCCCCCTGCAGCTCCCACTGCCATCCCCACCAGCCCCAGGTCCAACCCAAGCCATCTGCACCCTAGCCCCAGCACAGAGCAAGGGGCAGGTGTGTTGCAAAACACTCCCAGCTACTCTGAGTTTGTGCAGTTCTCTCATTTGTTATTCCCTCTTAGACACTATGAAATCAAATTATTTTCCCTCCCAATTAGTACTGCTTCATTATGCAAATAATGTCCTTTGATCTGCTACTGCTGTCACAGAACGGATCTGACCATACTTGTTTTATTCCTCTTTATGCCCCAGGAAGGTACCCACCTCTGGGATCTGGGACTAAGCTTTTGGCAGGGAATGGGGAGCTGTGTCCGGTAACTGCCATGAGTGAGAGAGAGGAAAAAACCACTCACTAGGGCAGCCCCAAGCACAAGCCCCAGCAAGGTCTGGGAAGGCAAGGAGGGGAAAGGAGGAAGAAAGGGGGTCACCCTATACTCTTCAGGCTGGGCAGCAGAGCTAAGGCTGTCAGAGGAGCAGAGACAGGGAAATAACAGGTCCCTGCAAACATGCTCCAAGCTGGAGTAGCCCTGTCCCTGGGATGGCTTCATCCCAGCCCCTTTCCCAGCAGAGAGCACAGTTGAACCAGAAACACTGATAATCTGGGAAAACATCTGCACCCAAATGGAGCTGAGACCAGGCAAGTTTGCCAGCTGGTCCCCAGGCTTCAACCTTGATCCTGATGTATTAATTGCCAATCCAAGCTCTCCCCAGGCTGCCCAGCCTTCCCAACTTGGCCAGCACAGAGGATCACCTCCATCCACATTCAGGAAGGCAGCAAGGCATGTTACACATTCTGTCTTATGGAACACCCTCAGGTCTAGGAGGTCCAGCTCAGAAACAGCAAACATCTCCACTGATACCAACCACAAAAAATGCCAGAGGGTTAAGGAAACAACTTCTCAGGTTTGCTTGTTCATGCTTTCACAGGATGTGTCCATCCCATCCTTTATGCTACCTGTTCCTGGGCATAGTACTGGTAAACCAAGGGAGAACTGGGAGGGAGCTGGGGACTTGCAGCAGCACGTGGGTGCCACCCTCCAGCTCCATATTCACACTGCAGGGGACCATGTGGTAGCACAGCTTGAAGATGCTGCGTGAAGCTCTCCCTGCCCTGTTAGCTGGGCCATCTCCAGGGCAGGCTGCTGCAGGAGCCCTTCCACTCCCTGGGATCAACAGGCTACAGAAAACTCCGAGGTTGCCTCAGGCAGACAGCCCTCAGCCTGGTAAGCAGAGCACGCTCTTGGCTCCATCTCCCCTCTCTGAGCATGCAGCTTGGAAGCACAGCCCACGCTGTTCACAGCACTTCTCTTTACTTTTAACTTCTGAGTGTTTTAATTTGCAGGAATTGCCTCCTTTAATGTTGTGAAACCGTGTTTCTTTCTCCCTCTGATCTCCAGTTTCGCATAGAAACTGTCTCCTTTGATATGTCTTGTTCACATCAGTCTGATCAGGCAGCTCTATAATTGTTAGTGATTTTCAAAGAACTGGGTTCCTTGTCTAATACTCAGAGTTGAGAATTCATTCCTTTTTAAATGTTGTTAAAGCAAAATAGATTAATTTAATTTCTTTCTTCCCTTTGGGAACAGGATGCCTCCTGCTTTGCTGCCCACATGCTGTCTTTCATTTCTACAGAAGCACATGGCTATAGTGCAAGGGGTCAGTCTCTGACTCAGGAAAGGATTTGTGCAGGTAATTGGAAGAGGAAGGAGAGCTTGGGCTGACTCAGGAGAGCTTGCTCTCCACCCATCTCTACCCAGAAGCCCAGGCAGCAGCAGCAGCTCTGCTGGTGTGGGCAATTCCTGCACCTCTCTACCTGCTGAGGTCCGAGCACCAGTCTCGCAATACACTGCACATCGATACCGAGAGCCAGAGCTGTGTTCCGAGGCAGCAGAACCCTGAGCACCACTCCCTGCACCCTGCTTCCAGGATGGTCTTCATCAGCCAGACCCTTCTGCACAGCCACATAGGACCCGGTGGGTCCCCGACCTGCCCCCCCAGCTGCTCTCCTCCTCAGAGCTTGCTGCCCTCCTGGCACTGTCGCTATCCCCCTGCTGACAGTGCTGGGGACCTGCCTTATCTTTGATGTTACTCAGCCTTCTGCAGAACTTGGGCTCCTACCTTGATGCAGCCTTTGGAGAACAGTGATTGGAGAGCAGCCCACACAGCTGGCTGCAGGCTCTCCCAGGCAACAGGGACAACAGCCAGCCCAGCAGGGACAGGGACTTGGTGACACCGGGCGGTGCAGCCAGCCAGCCTCACCCCCTGGGCTGGAGCTGTGCTGAGCAGCATGGGAACCCACCACCGGGCCAGCACAGGGAGGAAGGGTAGAAACACTACAGCTCATGCATCACCTCCCTGCATCCCTCCCAACACTCAGGTGAGTGCAGAGCTCACTGTCCCCTTCTGTCTCCCCTGGGGGAGACAGACTCACACAGACTGGTGGCACATGTCCCAGCCCAGCCCTCAGCACTTCAGTGAGGCTGATCATCAATGGACTTAAAGACACCTGCTGGCCAAGAGGATGGGCAGGACAACAGTGACATGGGGAAGCCGCGGTTCTGTCACAGGGAACACGAGTTCCCCTGTCTCAGCCATAAGCCAGGTGAGTGGCTGGGCAGTACTGCATGGGGGTGTGCAAGGGGAGGGATGGCAGGGCAGTCACTGGGCTTTGGAGCAGCAAAGCAGCACACAGAGGACGGCCTGAGGGGCTGGGGCACAAGCAGGGAGCGAGTAACACTGCACAGTCTCATCTGAGCCAGAGGTAGGCATGAGCCCCTCATTATGCAAGGGTTCAGAATCTCCCCCAGTGTGTGGGAGAGAAGGGGCTGTGCAAAACCAGGGTAGTAACTGCACAGCAGGCAGCTGGCACAGCTCAGGACCTGCCTCCAGGGCAGAGCTCAGGGCTGAGACTGAGCGCTCAGCCACAGCCTGGCAATCAGCTCAAAGGATTTATTCACTTGTTTTCCTTAAGCCATCTTATTTATTTTTCCCTTTTGGCTTGCTAGCTGTGGTCTCAACTGGAATCCCTAGGATTTGCAGGCAGTTTTGTGGGGCACTGTGGGCTAAAGGTTTGACAGGAGAGATGCACGGGTTTCCCATCCCACTTGCTCCCACCCAGACCTACCGACAGGGGACAGCTCAGCCACGCTGCCGATGTAGGGCCCCTCCAGGAACCGGGGCTCGCTGTCATTGATGTCCTGCACCTTGATGATGAACTCTGACTCTGGCTCCAGCAGCTGGTCCGTCTGCCGGTCACGGGCCTGAGCCCGCAGTGTATAGAAGGTTTTCTGCTCCCGGTCCAGGCGCTCGGTGGCATGGATGTCACCTGTGATCTCATCAATGAGGAAGATAGTCCCTGCGCCCTCCCCGGAGATAGTGTACTTGATGGAGCCGTCCCCCTCATCTGAGTCCGAGTGGATCTGCCAGGGAAAGAGGAAGAGGGTGGGAACAGGCTGGGGCCATGCTTGTCCCCACACAGCTAAGACCACACAGGTGTGGAGCCCCTGGTGCAAAGTGCTCATGGTCCCTGTGTGATGCCCATCTGCTCCCTCTGCTACTGCTGCACTGGAGAGCAGCACAGGGCACCACCAAAGGATGCCTGTGCATGGAGGAAGGCCCAATAAACTGCAGCTTCAGTCCTGACTATGTCATCATATTCTTGGCAGATCACAAATCCTGTAGTAGCCACCCACACCACAGACCAAGGGACAAACCCCACCACTACAGGGTTAGGGAAATGCTGGAAAAGGGAAGGACAGCTTAACAGTGCTCCAGAAGAGGCTTCCCTGTGCAGGACCCTGGCAGTGTAGGATCACCTCTCCCAAGATGACAGCCAACTGGGGTGTAAGGCAGCTCAGCACCAGTGTCCCAGCAGCCATCCCATCTTCCCAGCCAGCTGCCCAAAGCCCACCCTTACCCTGCCCAGCTTCAGCCCCCTCCGCCTTCTGGGCAGTTGCTGCTGGCACTTCTCCCTGCCCAGGAGCTCACGCACCCTCTGCACACCAGTACTGGGCTGACAGGGCCCTGCAAGGGGGGGACAACCCCCACATCACACCCAGAGTACCCACCCGAGCAAACTCTGCAGGAGAACATGGCAAACCAGGCTTGTATTCAGGATGAAAAGAAGCCCCTGGGGAAGATGCTTTTGTAGCCAATCTCCGATTCATTTTCTAATTAAGAATACATTTGAAATTAGGAAAAGAAAGGGTAAACAGCAGCTCCCCATGGACCTGGAGCTGACTGGAATCCAGGCTAGACGTCCAGAGATAATTTTATTGGTGGCATTAAACTGAGTTATGAGGTTTTTACAATCCAGCCACTTATGAGAAATCTATTAACAGTAACTGGACAGGCAGAATGCATCTTGACAGAGAGCAGCATGGGCATTAATTGGGACAATCCATAACAGGACAGGCCTCCGGAAAGGTTTCATCAGCTGCTTTCATTTGCTTCCTACAATTTCTGCTTAGAATCAGCAAAGTTGTGTTCATGCCCCTCCACCCCCAAATGAAAGTCGTCCATTAATCAGCTAATGAAATATGAAAATGTTTATGGGCCATTCAATCTTCCAAACTGCAGTTCTATAATCCACCTTTCAGACATACAGCTCTACCAGCAAGAATTTATACCAGAGCTGCCTCTTTTTTATGGTGCCTTCATTATGTTTGTCTTGTTAGATGCAGTTTATGTATTTATTTCATAAGTGAGAGGCCCACGCATTAGACAGTTCAATGCATTTTTACACAGCATTTTCATATCACCACCCATGCTGAAACACCTCCCAGGGCTTGCCTGGGAAGGAGACCCTCACTCAGCTAGCGAGTGGGGCTGAGCCCAGGAGGGCTCTGGGGCAGGAGCATCCTGCCCTAGCCCTCCATGCTAGAGAGCTTGCAGCCCCCTCCACTTTATAATCCTCTCCCTAATGGTTCACTGCTACTCCACTAGAGATCAAGCTTGTCAGAAAGAAAGAGATGCACCTGGTCTGTACAGAAACCTGTATTTTTCTGCTGAACACCAGGCTTGTGATTAATAATTAGGCCAGAGATAAGCCACCCAGCACCTCTTCCCAGAACCACATGAGCTCTCAGCACATTCTATTTACATATTTCCTCATTGCTGACTGCTTGGATGAGACACCAGCACCCCTGCAAACTGGAACACTGGGAAGAAAAATGGAGCCTGGGCTCAGGGAGCTGTAGAGATTGATTTACAAGGAAAGATTAAAAGAGCTAAATCTGTGCTGCTTGACTAAACAACAACTAATGGGGAGGGCTGGATAACAGTCTAAAGACATCTGAGCGGTGATGCCAGATCCTGGGGGTGCTCTGTCCTGCCCAGGCAGGTGTGGAGACCCTGCTGCCACTTGCATGGCTGGCAAGGGAAGCTGGGAGGCCCAGGCAGGACATGGAGCCCCGGGCCTGCTATGCCTTCCCCCCAGGAGCAGAGGGGTCCCCCCACTGCCCACTCGGCTCCTCTGGCCAAGGACACAAGTTCCTGCAGCCACCAGGGCCATCCCATGGGGTACACAAGGCTAGTCTGTTCAGTCTGCTGAACAGGGAACTAGTTCCCTTGTCCTAAAAAGCTACAACCAGGAATTTTGCAAAGCCATTAATTACTTACTAAGAATTAAATCAAATTAATGTGAACAGAAGTGCACATTCCTTATTAAAAGCGATTAAACAGAAAGTGGGGATACAGAAATAAAGAACAACTGTGGGGCTGGAAAAGAAAGAAAATCACATAAAAACTAGCCTGTAATAAAGGCTCAGTCTGTTTGCTCCAACTCATAAAGCCCAAGTTCATCAATTTTCTTTAAATATTAGCAACTTAATTAAATCTGCTTTTTTCCCTTTAATCCTCTGCTCTATCTAAAATAGATCTGTCCACATGTTGAAGTTTGTAACTAGTGCTGACCCCATAATTCTATTTTAAAAAAACCCAAAGAAATCCACATCAAACTGACAGCAGCCTCAGGGGAAATTACAGTTCAGAAGAAGGATTAGCTTGAGAACCCAGATTTTATGGAAATGGTATCAGCCCTTTGAAAACCACACGTAGGTGTGCAAGAGGCCTCCGTGGAGGACAGGCCCCCGCTGCAGCACCGGGAGCAGCAGGTCCCCTACAGGAAGGCTCTGGACCCACCAGCAGTGCCGGGAAGGCTGGCACACTGTCCCAGGAAACCAGGGGCCACCCCAGCCCTGCCAGGCACCCCAGCTTCTCCCAGCGCCAGGTTGCTTTCATCCCACAGGAGCAATATCGACAGGGAATGGCATTCCCAGCAGACTGGCTGTTCATTCTGAGAGGGACAGGTGATGCGGTGAATGATGTGGAAAGGGGCTGTAAAATGGTTTAGTTGTAGGTTCCTGGGTTCCTGTTGGAGATGGGGCGGTTGCTAGGCTACCTCTGGAGTTTGACAGGGCCTGGTGCTCCGAGTCACTTCCCAGGGGAGCTGTGAATTAGCTGTAACTGCATTGAGCATCGTGGTGGAGAAGTGCAGCTTTTGAGTGTGTGCTGAAATGGACACAAATCACCACTGAAATCCCACCTGGCCCCTCGCCAAGAAGCCCATTTTCAAGCCTCCTCCAGACTCATGACCAGACAGCTGAGGCCATCAGACAGCCCTGCTGCATGAGCTCTTGGGCACTTTCCTTTGGGGAGGGCCTGTGTGCCCACAGGGCAGCGCTAGCTGGCCTGCAGCATGCTCTTTTAGTTCCAACAGCTAGCCCTGCCTTCATCAGTATGCAAACAACACATGGGAGCCACAGGTCAGCTTCTCCACAGCTCCCAGAAAAGTATGAAGCCCAGCAGCTCCAAGGCAAAGCACTCCTTCAGCCTCAAGACACCAGGAGTGGAGGAAGCAGAGGTTCATGTCTAGCCTCCACACACCACACTGTGCAGGTCAGCCTGAGATACATAAACCCCACAGCAACCTCGCTCTGTCCACAAGCAAGCAGGATTTCCACGCTGCAACTAGAGAAGGACATCTCTGCCAGCCCCAGTCTGCAGAGATAATTAGGTAGGAAACAGCCACTGTAGCCTGCAGGTCCTACAGAGCAGAGCCTTTCCAGGACCCAGGGGGAGATACGGGGAAGGGCCACAAAAGAAAACCAAGCACATTATCCCCCTGCTGAAAGGGCCACAGGACCAGAGATGGACCACCTGCAGGAAGTCAGGGTTGCACCTGTGGCAGCAACTGCAGGGCAGGAAGGCCCTTGGTGCTACAGCAGCACTTTGGCTCCCATGACATGGGAGGGACCAGCATGAGCAGATGCCCATGTTGTCTGGTGTGCACATGCACTCCAGCCCAGCAGGTCCTCCCACAGAGGTGAGGCTGAGCCTTCCCCACTTTCCCTACCACACCCAGAGCTGCACTTCTTGCACCCAACCCAAACAGGAGAACCCAGCACACAACCAGAACAATGTGAATTTTGGTGTCCTCCTGCCCTTGAGTCTCTGGGAGCACATTAACTTCACCACTGCCCGGCAGGGACCAACTGGGCTCATGCCATCCCAATCTGTAGACTTCTCTAAGCAGGCCCCCACGAGCAGCCCTCACGCAGGCCCTCTTCCCCCCCCGCTGGGCCGTGCTGCCAGCCTGCCCAGCTCAGCCCGCCGAGGCACAGCGGCACCTTACCTTCCCCACATACAGCGGCTCCGTGCCTGTGTACTCCTCCACCACAAAGAACTGGTTCCAGACCCAGCCACGCTTCACTCGCCCGCTGGCCAGCAGCGCAGGGGGCCCTGGCTGCCCCGGGCCTGCGCCCTCCACCGCGGCCCAGGCCCCCAGCTCCTGCACGGCACAGAACAGCAGCAGCACGGTCCACGAGAAGCCCTGCAGACCCTTCGCCATCGCACTCTAGGAGGCTGCATGAGCAGCAGCTTTTGGACAGGCAACCAGCATCCGGTAGGGAAGAGGAGTAAGGTCCAGAGCAGCAGCCCGGGGCTCCGCAGCCGACGACGAGCCCCCCGGCTGCTGCAGGCCGCGGCCTGTCACTCCTGTCACCGCAGCCGTCCCGGAGCGCCCGCGGCCCGCACGGGAGCTATCGGTGCTGGTGCCTCACGGGCTGCTCCCGGGGCTCCGCAGGAGAGCCGGGCAGCTGGCATTTGTCCCCGGGGACAGGCAGAGCTGCAGGGCTCCGAGCGGGGCTGCCGCCCACCCCGCCGCTGGGCAGGGGCGCCCGCCGCCGTCATTCACGGGAAGAGGAGGGAAGCTTTTCCACCCGCGGTTTCAGAGGAGTTCACAGGATGAGCTGCTGTGGCTGAAGTCTGCCTGTCCTGCGGTGGCCCTGGACTACTGCCCGACAAGTCTGGCGGCACAGGTGCCTGTGCCACAGGTGCGTTTCACAAGCCCATTTGTAACTCCCATCTTCAGGGGGGTGACCTCCCAGCACCTGGTGAGGGGTCCTTGGCCCAGCTGATGCTGGTCGCTTCCATCCTCTGCTGGCTCACGCAGGGAGGTGCAGGGCAGCCGGCAGCATCCTCAGGAGCCTGGAAAAGGCCAAGATGTCAGTGCTGGTGTGAGAGCAGGGCTCCATGCTGCCCTCGCAGCCTTGGTCAGTATCTCCCACCCTGCCCTGCCCCAGGTGCCCCACAGCAGAGCCCAGACCTGCAGGTCCTGCTCTAGACCCTGGAAGGGAGGACAGCACGCTGAAGAACTCTCATCACTCTGGACATCTGCTCCAGCAGGCCCCCCAAGACCACAGAGCCCCACTGTCAAGGGCACCTGCTCACTACGAGAAAAGCATCTGTTCAAGGACTTGCTCCTGGCTGACTTTAAAGCCAACAGTTTAAGAAAGGGCTCTGGAGTACACTTCAAGCCACCCACAAAGCACTAAGGATGAAGACATGAGTACCTGTGGCCAAGGCCAGATTGCATTCAGACAGTACCTGGGGCAAACAGGCTTGATCAGGAGATGAGGATGCAGCATCCATCTCTCCCTGCACCAATACCCTGAGCTTCCACCAGAGCCCTGTGATCCGCCACAGCTAGATCTTGCTCAGAGAACACACACATCTTCACCAGTTCCCAGAATTTATCTCCTCTCATATTCTAAATAGGAGGGGGAAAGACGATGAAGGGAAAGAGGGACAATCCTAGACTAGACAGCCATCTACTCCCCACAGAAGGGGAACTGCATGATTCTAAACAGTTCAGAGTAGGAGCAGCAGACAAGTATTTTCCTGGCTCTTCCTAGCACTAACTGGGCTGTTTCACAAACGTACCCAGTGAGCTGCACCACCAGTTCTGCAGCTGCCTGCCTGGACAAACACTGTGACACGTGGAGCACGAGCGCCAGGCGTTGTTCTGCACTGCCTATTCATGGCACATGCAATTGCACAGATCCATTCACACACAAGGGCTCACACTCGTTTTATCCCATGACTAGCTAAGAACACTCATTACACACTAGTGCTCTCTTTTGTCCATATTTGTGCATCGTTTGGATGTACACATGCTATATTCCATGCACATGTCAGCTGTCATTTGTGCAAGTCCCATGCACTTCATGCTCCAAGAAGCACAGGGTCTCTGGTGTATTTTTATGATAGCAATCATGGTACAGAAGCACAAACATTCCTCCCCACCCCTCTTCCCTGCCAGACTGCTTCTTATTAAGACATATCCACCCCAGCCACGTGAGGTTGTTGGCAATGACATGACTGGCAGTCAGGTCTCCTCACACAGAAGCCACTCCACTGCTCCCAAAGGGCTGCCTGCTCTCGCCAATCTGGTGAGAACCCCTATCACCAGACATCAAAATATTCAACATCAGAGATGATACTTTGGAGACTGAGATGACTTGCAGATGGGTGATGGACTGAGTTGTTCCTTCCCACTCTTAGAAGTCTCACAGGGTAAAGTAACTGCAGCCTGCATTGATCCAGCACAGATACAAAGGTCCCACTCTGGAGCAACAGAGCTGAGGCTGCCCCACCAGCAGCAGCATTCAGAGCAGGGCATTAACAATGACAGCCACAGGACACATACAAACCTCGTTTATCACACTTAGGTAGATATATAGAAGGTCTATATAACAAAATACAGTGTACCACTGCCACAAACAGCATCTCTTTGATTTCTCACATCTGGGAAATTTCTGGCTATTTTGGAATAAGTTCCTCAGAGAGACAGAGATATCAATAAACTGAACAGCACAAGCTGTGCCAGAGCTAGAGCTTCAGGCCAGCACTCAGGGCAAACAGTTAGTGCAGGAAGAACATCTATCCAGCATCTCTGTCCTTGCCACTCTGCACCACTTTTGCAGGCAATGCCTCCAGCTGTGTCCAAAGTTTGAGCACAAACAGGTTGTACCTGGTAAATGCAACAGATAACCTGACAAATAGTCCATTTGCACATGTTCTCAAGGACTACCACGTAAGCAGAGCCTTGGAGAGAGGCAGTCACCAGCTGCTGAAGTCTCCTACTCTGCCCACCCTGACACCCTCATGGCATCCAGGCTATTTCACGCTGGTTTATTAAGCCCTGCCAGAAGCCTGACAAGGCAGCAATGCCACACCAGAGTGCAGATGTGCAACCACTGAAGACCTCCTCCTCCTGAACACTGAGGAGGCTGAAAGCAGCCAGCCCAGTGGTGCCAATCCAGGCACTATGAGTAATGTCAGCATCCAAGGGCCTGGAGGCAGCAGGAGAGTGCCCAGGCTCCCGGTACACAGCTGGCAGGCAGCAGCACCACTGGCTCCGCGAGGGCAGTGGGAGCCACCCTCACCCCTCCCTGCACCCTTTCACACCGGAGTGGCAGCTGCAAGCTGCTGATTTCCTCCCTGTCCCGACGACCCAAGCCCCATTCTGGAGCCAGCCCGACACACATGCAAGGGTGGCACTGCTGCCCGTTCAGAAACGGGCACTGCGCCCATTCTTGCAGCCTTGCCAGGGCTACAGCACATAAGCCAAAGTAGCTAAATCCTAAATGGTAACAACAAACCAGCAAAAGCAGCAATTTAAACACACACTGAAACATGGCAGATGAAGAAGCCAGGGCAAAGCTGCTGCAGCACGTGAGTCCAGCTCCAGCAGCTGCTCCGGCCGGTGGCCAGCCTGGCCATGGGTCCCAAGGCAACTTGCCCAGCCCTGCTGTCCCCCAACCCGGCTGTTCCCCACGAGGGCAGCTCCTGCCAGGGCGAGGGGAGCCCTGCTGGGCACCACAGGCTGGGCTGCAGTTGCTGTGGGAACCACAACCTTGTCTTCAGAGCCCCAGCCATTATGCTGCTTTATACATTTAACAGATTTCTCATCCTGCTGCTTCATCTGAACTACTGTGGCTTGATGGTGGTTGTCTCATGTCCAAAGTTGAGCTGTTGGCATGGGCAGCAGAGGAGGTGGCATCACCCCAACTGCCTTGGTGCGCGCCTATAAAACACTTGGGTCCCCAGCCCTTGGCTCCCAAAGCGACCCAGAAGCACTGACAGAGACATCTGTGGCACGGCTCACTGCCACTACCTGGACCTTTCCTCCCCACCCATAAATCCTCAGCCTGTTTCTCTGCTGTCACAGCTTCAGGCCACAGCTACGGTCAGTGCCATGTCTTGGTGTGCCCACCTTTCTTTCCGGCTGTCTCATCACAGACCACTTCCAGAGGCAGCAGACCCAAGAGCCCCAGCTTGTGTCCTTGCAGCAGGATCCAAAGTACCCCAAGGCTGCAGAGCACCACAGAAAGTCCCATACACAGGAACCAAGACCAGCACAACATTTATTTCCCAGTGTTGTTGAAGACCTTTCACCAACAGCTGGAAGTGCCACTTCTCTCTGCCACACGTGAGCAGCAGAACCATAACCAACCGGCGGAGCAGCCGGCAGGCACGGGGCTCATGGGCCCGGGCTGTGCCAGCCTGGCTGCCCCACACGCAATGAAGCACCAGACTCTGGCATCACCCCAAGCTGATGCCTTCCCCGCTGCTGCTCCCCTCTCCCCACCCCGCACGAGCTTGTGCATTTTGTCGGTGTGCGTTTGGCACAGCCATACTGTACATCATGTTGACAGTAGAAATTACATCCTGAGCTTATGTTTTACACTGTGCTCTGTCAGAACTCACCACAGCCCAGTGATCAGGACAAATTGAATAGCATCCCGTCCATGTCAATATTTATTTCATTTTACAAACGCAGGCTGATGCAAGGAAAAGCAGGCAGGGGGAGGGGGAGGACACAGGCAGGCAACTGCACACAAAGACAGCACTGCCCAATACATCACAGCCCTACCCCTCCAAACTGTACAGCCCTTCCATTCTCTGCCAGCATCTCCTGACCCCAATGTGCCTTTGCCTGAGAGCTCAGGGGTGAGCCCAAAGGGCTCTGCCATCCCCAGCACTCAGCAGCAACAGCAGAGACCAGGGAGCTCAGCACAGGGTCCAGGACCATCCCCACACACCAGCTGGGTGAGCTGCAAGAGAACAGCTGAGGCCACATGCAAACAACATCTTCAGGACCACTCAGTGCCAGTCTAAATTCTGCATCCACCAGGAGTTCACCTGCGTCTCCCCTGAGAGCATGGACATCGTGACAGCCCAACCTCAGACAGACCTCACTGGGAGACAGGGCAGGAAAAAGCCTGTGACTGCTTCAACAGCAGTTCTTCTCTAATACTGCCAACAATGCAGCATGCCGTGTGTAACCTCTCCTGCTAAACAGAATTCAGATCCACTCAATCCTCCCCTTCCCAGGACAAGGAACAGGCTGGCTGGAGCCCTCTGTATTGGAGGCAATACAAGCATGGCAAGGCCACTGCAAAGCTTTAAGATGGTTCATAATGTCCAGACTTAGGGCTAAGACATGAACTCAGGCTCTCTGGAGCTCACTTTCTCCACTGGATATTGTAAGACAAGATGAGGCAAAGACACTTTTTTCTTTTACAAACTTCTCAAAATCTAGAGATGAGGAAGGAGGAAATCTTGCCACATAAGATAGTAACCAACTCCAGCCTAGGCCACATGGCCAGCGTGTCACACACAAGCATCCAGATCCCACACGCTGCCTCTGACAACACACCTTAGTACCACACCATATTGCACCATGGCCAAGCACCCAAGTATATCGCTGTAACTTCCCACATGCAAGAGGCATTTTACAATTACCCCTTTGGGCTGGACAGGGGAAAGTGAGGGCATCCAGCCCTCAGCCCTATGGGAAGTGCTCTGCAGATGTAAAACACTAAGGACACAACCTGGTTGCTGCTCCAGCTCCCTGTGCACCCCTGCAGGACCCACAGGCAGCATAAACAAGTGTCTCTGGCTGCAACACATTCACACGCATTGCTAATTCTGCAGGGAACAACAACGCTGGTGAGAGCAGAGGCAGGGGATGCCCACTCACATCACAATGGATTGGGATCATAGCCACTGCACTGCAAGTTCCCATTCCAAAGTAGATCACATCAGTGATGTGGCATTTAAGATCCAATATCTGGATTAAAGTTGGACAATGTTTCAGAAAACTGTGGTGCCACAGAGAGCAACTGCAAGCTAGGTAGGTTTTCCTCCCTGCGAGCTCTGGAACTCCCTGAGCACCCCTCTGCTGAAACACATTCTGCAGAAAGCACACTCTGAATTCAGTGTCCTTTCCAAAACCTCAGTGCCTTTTGCCAGCTAAGTGAGAGATGGCTAGAGATACTGATCTGGTTGGCACACAGCATCACAGTGTGTACAAATGCTAGAGATAAGTGGCCAAGGGATTCAAAACTGTAGAGGCTTTTGAAAGAGGATATTTAAATTACTTTCATTTTTATTTAGGCAGTGAAAAGCTTCTGTAACCACATGAACACATCCCATGTGCAGCTCCAGACTGTGCAAAGCAATGTTTGATAGCAATCTGCCTTTCAGCCAGTCTTCAGCCCTGATACAGAGCACAGAAGACAGGCAGATAATGATAATATCAAGTTTTCTCACTAGCCCCAGCTTTGACAAGAGGGCAGAAAGCCCATTATACTCAGTAAAAGTTTAGTCCTGCTTGTTCTTGAAAGAAATCTCTGGGCTTCCACTGTTTCCTTGGAATTATTCTCCCACAGCAGGGGACTTATTCCTCTGCTTTTCTTCTCAGATAAATTTGCACACAGTCCAGATAAAGTTGTTTTTTCTAGAGCAATTTCTACCTACACAATGCTCAGCACTGCATGGCTAAATATCTGTTTTCTCCATTCTCCTTAAGTAGCTTTAAGTTTAATTATTGTCCCTTTTGCTGCTGCCTTGAGAAATTCTAATAGAAAAGTGCAGCAGCTGTCAGAGTAGGAGCTATTCCCAACCTCTTGACTTCACAGGTTCAGTCACTTTCTGCTATCAGACACACTGGAAGGAACAGTTTGTTAAAGCTCTCACACAAACATTGTTTGTAAAATAGTATTTTCAAAGTTTCAGATATTTTTTTCCTCCAAATCTTCTTTAGTCCAAGTTTCAAAGAAATTTTAATTGCAAAGAAAAAACTTAAAGTCTGCCTTAGGGAACAGGGTTTTACAGACGTAAGAGTCTCGCTCTGCAGCAATTCTTTTCCAAATATGGAGTTTTCATGCTTTGTCTACACGAATATAATATTTTTAATTTGCCTTTACAAATAATCTGAGAGGAAGTGGAAGCAAAGGCATCTTCCTGTGGCCCTGAACATATCCATGTTTTCCTCTGTCCAGGCCCTGGAGAACCCACCTCTAAGCTCGGCAGGCTGGAGCCCAGCAAGCCCCGGGCAGCCCAGCACAGCTCTGGGGGCTCTGAGGAGCCAGGCAGAGCAACTGGCCTCCAGGACACTCTGCTGGCCCAGCAGAGCATGCAAGAGCTCTGAGTGCCAAGGAGCAGGCAGATGGGAGAACCCACAGCCCCAGAGAGGACTGCTGCCTGTGTCCAGAGCCTGGGACCTGCCTGACCCCAGAGACAGCAGCCACTGTTTCCCCATTCTGAATTTCACCCTCCGAGCCCTTAAGCACACCAGGTCCCATCCTGCCATCAGCACAGAAAAGCAGGACAAGACCTGAGGGAGCTGCACCACAGGTCTCACCTGCAGCTTTAGCAGGTGTCACAGGACACTCAAGTTGTGCAGCACAGATTAGAAGGAGGTACCAACTTTCTGCTGCAGTTACTTTAGGCCAAAAGCAGCTTGAAGAAGCAAGCGGCTTCCTCAGCACCTCAGGACAAGGTCTGCAGAAAGAAACAGCTGTCAGAAAGGTGCTAGAATGAGAGCAATTAGTCTCTTTAATGCCGATTTCAGCCTGATCACAAACCACAAGTGCCACCCCCACAGCTCAGAGGTGTTAAGTGCTATTTCACTTCCACAGGTAAAACAGGCAAGTTTTGCCAAAAGGTGCTCACTGCCTTGCAGACACTACAAAGTCAGGTATAACCCACAGGGCCAATCTTGGCACTCCTTCTGCACACTGCCAGATGTCCAGAGGGATACAGTGAAACCATTTATTGTCTCCCAAGGGCTCACTTGGCAGATTCAGAAGAAACCAGCACAGCTCTCGTGTTCCTCCCACCCCGAGCCCCTCTTGCACCCACAACTCAACTTCCCTGCTGCAGAAAGAGGTAAATGAGACAAGTTTATGCCCAGTCCATCAGCCAGGTCAGTGCTGGCCCAGCGTTCATGGCCCCACAAAGCAGTCCTGACCCTGCCAGGGCAAACAGCCCAGTGAGAAGAATCCACGTGGAAACCAGCAGAGAGAACCCTTCTCCCCACTCCCTGCCACAGCCTGAACCTCCACCCTTCCAGGCACAGCTGAGGGCAGAGGTGCCCCAACACCACAGCTCTGCAAGGAAAAACCAAGTAAGGGACATAAGAGGGTAGAACCCCTTTCCCCAGAGGGACCAGTCCCTCAGGAATGGGGTTGAGTCACAATGGGAAGCCCTGGAGACAAGGACTCCCCCAGGGGACACTGGCCTCCCCGGGGCCTCTCGCAGCAGAACAGCCATACGTGGCTGCACTACAGACTAAACTTCACTTGAATGCAAAACCCGAAGCCTTTAGCATCCTGTCTGGTAGAATCAAATTTTTATATCCTTTCATGCCTGGTAAATTCTGTTCACAAAGAACAAGAAAAAAGGAAGTACAAGCCTTAATAAATGCTGTAAGAGCAGGGCGCTCACACGAAGTCCCAGCCCAGCATAGCTCCTGGATAGTCTAGGCAATAGTTTATTTTTCTCTCCAGTATCATTTTCCCAGCTTGATCTCTACTGTTGCAGTATAATGGTTTCACCCCATTAGCCTTGCTTAAAAAAAGTGATCCCAGGACTGTGAGTGTTATTGCCCACATAAATCAGGAAGCTTTGAATACGGAGCACCTTTAAATAAACAGCTGATGGGAGTGAAGTTCCAGGATCATTATTAATAGCTTTTCATTTCTGTGTCCGCTGTGCTGTGACATTCTTTCCCAGCAGAAAGCCTCTGCTTCCTATCCCCAGTACATCTGATCCCATGAGTCCTCCAGTCAGAATGAATGACTGTACCTTTGTGTTAATTACAGAGCCCATTCCACAAACAAGATACTAATATTAACTAGCAAGAGGAGGAAAGTTTGCAGAGCTGGAGCAATGGGACAGTCTGAAGAGGCACACCAGCCCCACAGAGAAGAGTGCTGGCCCTCTCACCCCCCACTGAGGAAGGGCAGATCCTGTCCGTACTCACAGGTGCTGGTCAAAGACTCTCCCTGGCCAGATCCATTTTACTTTTCACTAGCATTCCAGGGAGGAATCACTCTCCTCCTCCATCTTTAGCTATTAGGGGGGTCTCCTGAGAGCTGCAGTCAGGTGCACAGCAGCCCAGCAGATGAGAGCTCTGAATGGGCAGATCTAAGGGCAGCCACAGCTAACACCAAAGAAGGGCAAGCCACCCATTCCCCTCTCCCTGGGTGATTAGCCCAGGATGGCACTAGACCCCTCAACAAGGGGCACCTTGGCCACCTCTCTGGGAGCCCAGGCTCTGCTGTGTGCTGCCAGCACTGTCACACAGGCCCTCCCTGTCTGGAGTCCCAAAATCTTCATCCCTAGAACCCAAGCAGAGTTGCCAACACTGCAGCTGTGTCAGCAAATGACCTAATTCCCCAGGTCTGTTGCTCAGAAGAGAGGCCAAGTTTCTCCTTGAGAAGGGTGTTCAGGTTCTCTGAGCCACTTTGCCCAAAGAAAGAAGGAGATGGTCCTGCTGGTGGTCAGTCCCAAAACAGACACCAACACCAGTGCAAGCAAGAAGCCTCCACAGTGGCCAGCAGTGCCCAGGAAGAGGCTGGTGTGGGCTTTATGGCTTCCTTGCTCTTCCTGCCCTTCACTGCAGAGAGAGAACTGAGGGTCCTGCTGTTACACTCCCCCCAGGTTAATTTTCATGTTCTTGAATAATGACATCACATACAGGTCATGCTGCTCAAAGAGAATAGGTAGGGTAAGCAAACATGCCAGAAAGGCCTGTTGCTTCAGAGACCTTTGCTGTGTATAAATCAAAAGGGCTGCAGGCAGCAGCCAACTCCAGGAACAAGTACAGCTTGGGGAAAGAGCAAGCAGTAGGCATTAAACCCAAAAGCTGTGTCAGGACACAAGCACTGACACAGGCATGGCAAAAGGTTCAGCCACAGCCACAGTGGAAACAAGCCTCAGAACTGTGGAGTATGGCTGAGCAAGGCCAAGAGAGACCACTACAGACTGGATACATTTATTGGAGGACTTTAAGAGGAAAAAAAGTATTACATCTGTCTTCTGATTTCAGAGCCCTTCCCTAGCTACAGTCTGAATCATTGATGTGATGGACTAGTGCAGCAGAGCCACCTGCTTATGACAAACCAACAAGAATACCTTAAGTTTTTGGGTATGATTCTGCAAGCCAGATACAGCACTAGCCTTCCCTCTGCAAGAAACCTCGAGTACTTTGTCAGGTGAAAAAATAAATTGATTCCTCTTCCACCCCCTCCAACACTGTATTTGCAGACTGTGGACCAGGATCCAGCATTCCTACAGGACCTTTAAGCAGAGGAAATGTAGTGGGCACAATGTATGCAAAGCAAGACAGCCTCAGTGTGTCACTAGAAATGCTCTTTTCAAACCAACAGACTTCAGCATCTCACTGAAGCATCAGCTCTCAGCAGAGGCCAAATGTGCAAATTGCAGTTGAAAACAGGAACATTTCTGAGAGCTCGAAGCACATGAACACAGCCACCCAGAACAGAACTTGCAAGTAGCTTCACTTGTCACTACCAAGCCAATGGCACAACAAGGGAGAGACAGACTGGGAGCTCTGGGAAAACCACTCTGCTCAGTTCAAGTGATAACAGGGAGATTAACTGGCCAATTCCTCCATCAGGCATAAGGGTTCAGGGTTTTTGGTGTGTAACTCCATCAAACAAGACCAGCATCTTTACCTCTGACATTCCAGGATAGGCACAGGACACAGCGTGGGGCTTTGTAGAAGTCGTATTTCACAATCAAGCTCTTTTCCTCTGCCAGTCCTGGCAATGGAGACTATGAGAATCTTCTCCCTCCAGCACACAGGCTTTGAAGGGACTTTCCTGATATATCTGCACAAAGCAGGGACCTTGGGGCCTTGTATGTAGGTTCTCATGTTACTATTATCAAAAGGAATAAAGAGGGGCACAATGAAGTAAGAGGCAGCAAAGCAGCCCAGGGAACAAAGGGAGAAAGAGAGAGAGATTACAGTAGCAACAGGGCAGACAGAAAAGCAAATGGACAAAGTGCACGTGAAAGAAGAGAGCTAAGGAGAGAGATGCATACACGTGAGCAAGTAGGATCGTGCTGCAACACGTGTGTGTGTGTGTGTGTGCACAGGAGGGGGCACAGAAACCTGGGCAGGCAGGTGTGGGCAAAGGCAGCTCCGAGTTCTTCAGCCCAGCTGCAGCCAGACTTGCCTGCTGTGGCAAGACCCCCACCCCCAGAACACCCCAGTGCACGGGCAGGACTCCTCTGACCCACTTCACCCAGCACACAGCCCAACAGCCACTTGGTCCTAGTGACAGTGAAAGATCTTCACAACCAAAAAAATGGGAAGAAGCTGAGTCTCCTCACCATGAGCAGCTGTCCTTTCCCCAAAGCAGCTGCACGCTTAGAGGGGCAGAACCAGCAGCAAACACACACACATTCCCACATGGAAGCATGGCTTTCCCTGCCTTTGCCATTGCACACACCTTGTCCATTCGCACCCTGCTCCGTCACTGCACTGCAGACCCTCGCTGTCTCTCCCCTTACTCCCTGGGCTGTTTCACTTCCTCCTCCCTCCCCACATTGCTCTCTACCTCATTTTATGACAATCACATTAGAACTCACGCACTTAGCCCTGCAGTCCCCTGTGTAGGCCCAAGCACAAGCAGGTCCATCTGGAACCCACCACCCCCAGCAGCCAGATGCAAAAGTGCTGAAACCCCAAACTGCCCCAGCATCCCTGCCCACCTGTGCTGCACGTGCCTCTGCGTGCTGCCACACCAGCCTCCAGGCCCCCACCACACCTGACACCATGGGAGGTAAACAGTGGACAGGCTGAAGTCAACTGGGAGTGCTGCAATCCTTCTTCATGTTCTCACGTCCAAAGAACCACCCTTCTCAGGCTGCTGGGCTGGCAGCAGCCTCAGGCAGAGTTTGGGCAGCCAAAGCCAAGCAGTGCCCAACCAAAAAACCACTCTCCCCCATGTTGGACTCAGAGCTGTACACATCTCTTGCCACCCACCTGTCCCACCAGACTTCACAATGAATTGACACCAAAACTCACACCTGCACATGCAGTCACTGTGATTCAAAAACAGTTTAAGAAGAAACAGCTGCCCTGAGCACGGCTGATTCAAACTTCTGAGAGGTTCAAGACTAAGCCAGACACCAGCATTGCATCTGTGTGGTCCACAGCCCCCTGTGGTGGGGTGCACCAAAGGCACTAGCTCCTGAGGCAGCTTTCCTCATCCTGGTGCACAGAAGCAGACAGACCTCACACATAAAACCACATAAAGCATACAAACTTATTGAACACTTCACACACCACTAGAAAAGGAGAAAGAAAACTGTCATTGCTATTTCCAAATATACTTGGGAGACACCAGATAGCATAGTGATGGACTAGCTATGAAAAGACCCAGATGAGTTTCAGTACCAGCCTTTGATCACTCATAAGGGAAACATAAATGCTGCCTTGTGGAAGCCAGGACCAGACATTGTGTCCTCCCTCTTCCCTAGCCCAGCCTGATGCTTCATAGAATCATAGAACTATTCAGGCTGGAAAAGACCCTTGGGATCAGCGAGTCCAACCATCATCCCCACTCTACAAAGTTCTCCCCTACACCATATCCACCAACACCAAATCCAAACAACCCTTATTTCTGTACCACAGCAGCTTCTCACAATCACGACAGTGCTTGGTATAAGCAACACAGACTCAGTTGCAGGATTTTCTGGTTCTGGGACACCCTGGAGTTCAGAAAAGGCCTTCCAAGCACCAAACCTGACTGGATTCTGTGCTCAGGCACTGAAGGGAGGTATTCAGCAGCAGCCACAGCCCCCTGAGAGTGGTCAGATCAGATCCTGTCCTGCCAGCTCCACCACTGCCATGAACTGAGGCTAATTCACAGCAGCTTGGCTACCAGCTCCTGGCACAGCAGGCCTTGGTGAGCCTCTGCCACCAGACCACAGGACAAAGGCCACATCTCCCACTGCACTGCCCAGGTCTAATAAGGGCTCTTTTGTAAAGGTCTCCAGGCACCTTCCTACACTGCAGGCACCCAAAGGGAATGTGCAATAAAAGGTGTTTAACAGTCTCTGTACTGGGTGGGTCTGGCTGGGATGGAGCTAATTTGCTTTATAGCAGCTCATATGGTGCCATGTTTTAGATTTGTGACCGAAGCAATGCTAAGAACACATTCATGTTTTAGCTATTGCTGGTCAGCACTTGCAGAGGACCAAGGCCTCCTCTGTTTGTCACTGTGTCCTCCCTTCCTCAAACCCAGTAAACAGACTGGGGGTGCACGAGACACTGGGAGGGGACACAACCAGGCAGGTGACCCAAACTGACCAAAGAGATATCCCCTGCCATCTAATGTCATGCCCAGCAATAAAAACGGAGAGGAGGGAGCTCAGGGAGTTTGGCCACCTTTTAAGCTACTTACCAGGGTTAACCTGTAACAGTCCCAAAACACATGGCAGCACCGTTGCTGGCCATGCCAAAGCAGACTGACCCTGTTCCAAATGCACTAACCAGAAAGCAGCAGCCATGGCACAGTGAGAAGCTGCCACTCCCCCTGCCCAATGCTTTGAGCCTCTCAGTCCTATGATGTGAGCTCACATCTCCTGTCCTGGAGCAGCCCAGCACCACCAGCACATCCACCTGTCACCTCCCAGTGAAGCACCCTCCACCCATCTCTAATTCACCAAAGCACATCAGCCCCTAGGTGCAAAACCAACTCAAGTCTGACAGGATGGATCCAGCACACCTCCCAGCCAGACACAAGTCTTCCATGGCACAAAAATGTAAACAGCTTTTTCACACAACGTCCATAAATGCTCACCTGTGGGTGCAACTCCAGCTGGGGAAGGTTCAGTGCTTGCATTTCACTTCATGCCTCCACTACACGTGGTAGAAAGGAAGGGAGCAGCAGCATCTGCCAGCACCAGGCAGCCCTCTAGGCAGGGCTTCACAAGCCCAGCTCACAAGCTCCTGTGTGCCTCAGCTAATCCACTGCCAAGTCCTGGGCAAGGCAGAGCAAGTCCGTGTCTACATCCACAGGGTCAGCCAGTCCCTGGTCACTCACTGCGCGCCGGGGGCTCGTCCCCTGCCCGCGCTCCCAGCAGACCAGGCGCCGGCACCAACCTCTGCCACCGGCCAGCGAGGCCGCTGGTGCCTCGCACAGCCAGGGCTGGGCCAGGGCTGGGCCAGGGCTGGGCCAGGGGAAACCCAGCCCGGGCTTCACCTGAGACATCAGCCTGGGCGGCAGCGCAGCGAGGAGGGGCCGGGGCAGGACACGTCCCTTCTCAGCCTCGCTGAGCTATTGCCCGGCGGAGGATCCCGGCTCTAACACCATCTCTCACAGCACCTTTCCAATTAATTGGGTAATGGGCACGTAGGCTGCGCACACCAAAGGAGGCCGCAGGGCTCCCTCTGCCGGCCCGGGAGCGGCCCCGGGACCCCGGAGCGGCCCCGGGAGCCCAGCCCGGCCCCGCGGACAGGGCGGCTGGAGCGGGAGGTCACGTCAGGAACCATCACCCCACGGAGAGCAGCTCAGGAGGGCCACCGCAAACAGCTGCTCAGCCAGCTTTTAAAGGTTCAAGCAGGGCTGTGGTTTCTTAAGGACTCTGCTGACGTCCAGCTGTTCTACCCGTGCCTGCTGTCAAAAGGTTCAGCTGCATTTCAGCAGCGGGAGGGCAACCAAGCTCAGCAGGCTGGTAAACCCGAGCTCCAAAAGGAATGCCTCACCAGTACGTCCTCAACCTTCTCGATTCTAGTGGCAGAGAAAACAATTCCCTCTCCCACACATGCACAACACCATCACCAACAGCCTCGTGCCTTGTCAGGGCCACAACAGGGGAAAAAAATGTGGTTTAATATTGTGCTTTTTTTTTTTTTTTTTTTTTTAAGTAGAGCAAATACAGAAGGATTCAAGGCCAAGGGTAACACAGGAGTTTGGTAGCAGCCTGGGAGAGATAGTGTCCTGTTCCAGGTTAATGAGTGTATTTGGTCACGTTTAGTATGTGCTCATCTCAAACTACAACCCTCTAGAGAGGAGGATGGGGTGCTGGTAGTGGAGAGGAAGAGGTGCTCTGAGCTTAGGAACCACTTTTAATGACAAGGGATTACTGGAGAAACAGCATTTTGGGGATTTGGGATTCCAGGAAGAAGCTGCAGGCAGAAGCAGAGGGAGATAATCCCAGTGTGACAGAGATGCAAGGAAGCAGGACTGGAAAAGGGAATGTACCATCCCTGGGCACTCACAGAAGCTGCTGTCTGGCACAGGGCACCCTGCACAGGGGGAACAGCCACCCCCCAGCAGAAAGCAGCTGCCAGAACAGGGCCTGGCCCAAGGTTCCCAGCACCCTCCTGCCCTGGGATAGCCAGACCACAAGGCTTCTAAGCTTCTGGAGCAGCCAAACCTTCATCTGTCCCTCCTGACTCTGGTCCACGCACGGGCTCAGACCGAGAGGTGCAATCTGCCCCACAGCCCATGACCAGGAAGCCCAGGCCCCCCAGCCCCAAGCGGCCTGTGAATGAAGAGGCAGCCAGGGAGATTCAAACTCTGCCAGGGGAGGCAGCAAGGGGAGGAGACATGGGATGGGAGAATGGCCCAAGGTACCCAACTCCAGTGCCTGGCCGGTGGGCACAGGGCCTCGGACCCTCGAGAAGCTGGGGTCTGCCTGCATACAGCTTCTGAGCACCAAACCACAGGGAAGGGCAGCAGGGCTCAAGAAAGAGGATGACACAGATGTGTGCCACCAGCAGAGGCTGTGCTGAGTTCCCCGGTGCTGCTGGGGACACACAAAGATCCCCTGGCTGCCCCCACAAACCTACGGCTGCAGTGCACAGGCAGGACTGTATGCTGTAAGGGATTGCATACAGCACATCTGCAAGAACAAGCTCTCTCCTGGCAGACCAGTATCAGGACCACACCACACACTCCTGCTCTGACTCAGTTTTTTGCAATCAAAACCCCAGGGAAATGTAACTTACCAAAGTAGTGTTTCAATCCTGTCCTTGCTCCTGCAGCTGCTGTTTCCGAATGTCTCACATTCTCACTCTGGGGCTGTACACACCTTTCTCCATGCATGTGCACACCACTACCTGCCTGTGCCCATGTTCACAAATCAGCTTTTGCTGAAAGGAATTCAGAGCTTTTGAGGCTCCATTTATTGCCCAAGATGTTTCTATGGTGACTCCCTTCACAGCCCATCATTGGCTGCAGAAAGCTTCTGGCCATCATCAGCTTCAGGTGAGTTAAGGACCTCAAGCCTCAAGTCACCTGCAGTAATTAATACCACCAGCTACAGTTAATTAGGAAAACATGAACAAAAACTCACCTGAAGTAGCAATGGTGAGTAAGACAATGTCAGCAAGTAAAGAGGAGTGATCCCAAATCTCCTTTCCCTCAGTTTCTCTGGAGTACTGCAGCAACAAGGAGCAACAAAGAGGGTGGGGGTATCTGCAAAAGGGTGCTGGACACATAGTTCTACTGTTGTGATTCCCTGGAGACTTCCCAATGAGAAAGGCTCACAGAGATGCTGTACCCTGAGCACAGGACCACTTCACCCTATGCAGTGGCTGGCCCTGGCACACCCCAGACCAGTGGCACGATATTCTCATCTCTGCTTGGTAAGCACCTGGCTAAATGATTCTGCAAGGAAGCTGTGGATCTGTGGCTGTTGCTGGCAAACATCAGGCTCAGCACACACAGCTTCCACCACCAGCCAGTCAGGGACAAATTCAGCAGCGGGACAGCAGGGACAGAGTGTGTGAGGCAGACAAGGTAGCTTGCTATTTGTAGAGCAGATCCTGCACACAACAGCTTAAGAGTAGTGTTAATAGGTGCTTTGCCCCCAGTCTCAATCCTGCAGTGAGAGAGCTAGGTGTGTAAGCTCCTCACAATAGATCCAAAATTAGGAAGTGCAGCACTGAGTCGAGTCAAAATTGAATGAGCTCTGTTTGGCTTATTTTCCCAGGCTCATTGATGGCACAGCTAGAGTGAGTGGCAAGGATGTGAGAAAAAGCAGGGCAGCAGAGTGGGGGACAGCACACAGAGGAGGTGAGTGCAGATCCCACGGATCAGCACAGCAGGGCAGGACTGGGAATCCAGAGAAGTGCTCCTCTTGCTGCAGAGGGGCTGGATCAGCTCAGCGAGGGGGCACGCTGAGACACAGTTGGAAGATAAAAAAGCCATGTCCAGAGCACTAGGCACAGGCAGTCCCAGACCAACCCATGCACTGTGAACAGTCTGGTTTGCCTGACGTGCACCAGAAAACATTAACAGCACAGGGAGCTCTGCAGCTACCACATGCCAATGCCCACAGTGTCCCACAGGCTCTCAAAGGGAAAAAGAGAAGGTCCTGTAATTCTGCCAAAGAGCCAGGGACACCCATTTGCAGGGAGAACTCAAACCACACTGCAAGAGGATGAGAGAAACAGCATCACCAAGAAGAAAACCCATAGCTTCCATAGGAAAAGAACCTACATCCCCTGCAGGCAACCAGGACAGATTGCTGAAGAAGACATCCTCTTTGGCTACCCAGACATTGCACTGCAGAACCAGCACTGAAGTGCCATCCAACAACCCTTCCCCAACAGAACTATCTTCTCTCAGCTCCAGCACAAAAGGCAATGAAAAGAAAGAAAAATGAAGGAGGCACAGAACCAGACTACAGTAAAGTCTTGACTAGTCTCTAAACACGGTTGTTGCAAAAGAAAAGACTGAAAATTACTGTAATGTGCTGTATTCCTTTTATGGCCTTTGTAAATACTAAAAAGTCATGATTAAATGAAAAAGAAATTGTGCCAGCAGCAACAGAGAGACCCTCCGCACCTATCTGAAGCAGAAACCAACCCACAGACTGGATGTAACTGCAAATACAGATGCCCCACAAGGCTGAGCAAGTAGTGGGCACCCAACCCATCTGGGTGAATGGGTGAGTCCCAGTCCTAACCCCTGAAATGAGCTCCCCACATACCAGGCCTGTGCAGGAGTTGGGAAGGCTGATAGGCAGCGATTTGCTGCCAAAACCCCACCAAAAAGACCCAGCTTTCCTGCTGGGGTGGAGCAGGGACTGTGAGTCACAAGCAGCATGGCTCACAGGGACATGCAGACGTCAGCCCTGCAAATGCTCAAGGAGCCAAATCCTGAAGCCCAGGGCAGAGCCACACGCAGGCATCACCCCAGGACAAGGTAAACCAGTGGGAGCTCTGCAAGCTGGAGACCAAACAGCTGGTGCTAAGGGTGCACGGCAGGATCTCTTGGGGCTACCAACAGGGTCTGAGACAAAGCTGGGTACATTTCTCCCTATCAGCCACCCTTCCCTGCAAAGAAGTGCCGTGGAATAAACTGGTGGCAGAGACAAAGCAAGCAGCCAGGCTCTGTGCACTATGTCCACCCACCACCTTGGGCAAGGAATCTTGTTGGGACTCACACCCACCTAATCTTTACATGTAATTTTTCAAAAAAGCAGATCACTTAAAATGGCCTGTGCCTCAGGATACGTATGGACTTATCTGCAGAGAACTGTCATTGCTTGTAAACCCAAACACAGTTGCATAACCATATGGTTAAAAGATAATGACACAAATTCATACATGGTTTTATTCTTACGTACAAACTCTGGTTAGCAACCCGATGTCGAAAGAACACAAGTATCACCACAGTACTTCTTCAGTCTGTTTTTCTTTACTTTTCAAATACGGACTTTCAGAATACAAAAATAATTATATGAAAAATATGTAATTATACTTTAAAGGAATAACATCAGATCAAATACCACCTAAGGCCCAATTTTGTTTCAAAGCGTCCATGAACAATATAATACTTCTAACAAAATAAAGTCCATGGGTAGCAAAAGGGATTGCAAACAAACATTCCTCCATGATAGTTGCAACCAAATTTTACTACTATGGGCTAGTGATTAGAAACACAAAAGTAAAATTTGTTAGGAAAAAAAGCCTGCCAGATCAATATAATTTTTGAAGTACAAAACCCCAAAAAGCTGATCAGACAATATGCACAACAAACCATAATTTATGAGTCCATTCTGAGAATCCTTACACACAAGGAACTATGGATTTTTCAAATATGATATTGCATTTTAAATAATGAAAATATCATATTATTTTATACATAGCTAGGAAAGGTAGGATTTAAACTTTTATTTTTAGCCCATGAACAGCTTTTTATTCTTTCTTTTTTTTTTTCTGGAAGCCTGCTGGCTTCTTCTGAAGAGTTTTAAAATTGACCTTGTTTCAGTAGCCGTTTCTCTATCCTAGGTATGAAATCACCATGTCATATTATAAAGTGTCAATGCACCAAAAAGCAGAGAGCATTTTTTTTGCCTTTTTTTTTTAGGCAGGAGCAAAGTGGACTCTTTTTACTTATGAAACAGCACATACTTTTTTCTTTCACAAGCTCACCAGTTTCAGCATTGTATGATTCAGCAACCAGCATTTCATCCAGAGTCAAGCCTCACTTGCTCTGACCCCCACCTTCCTGGAGCAAAGCAGTGTATGTGATACAAGAGTTGGTACAGAATCTGGGCCATCTTATTCAGATTTTAGTGGGCTCTACCCTCTGCTGCACTCAGGTGACTGTACTGTCAACATTTTCAGCCATTTCATCAATGAGCAGCAGAACTCCCTTTGGCCTTGAACACACAAACACAGCAGAAGTACAGGAAATCTGTTTCAGACTTCGTTCCACTTCCCCTGTGATGTGATACCCAAAACATTTACTCTAAAATGGTTATTTTTAAAAGCCAAAGAAGCAATTTCTTGTCAGCATCTGAAAACTGATGTACCAGGATCATGATCTCCAACCCTGGTAATTGTGTGCTGCAAATACTCCTTACCCAGTGCTAATGAAAGAGGTGGAGAGCATCCACCAGCCTCCTGAGGGAAAACCAGGCAAAGCCCAGGCTCTGTCTGAGCTGGCCACAAGATCTACAAGGCTGCAGGCTTCAGTCAGTCTTGAACATCAGGTACTTGGAAGAGATAGAAACAGGTCCCAAAGAAACAGTTATCATCTGACTTCCTTAGTGGCATGCAAAGTATGGTACTGGCAGTCCTTGCAACACACGGTATCTTAACAGCAGAGTCCCAGCCCAGCAGCAGGGACAAAGTGAGGCAGATCTCCCCATTTATTTCCTCAGGCCACACAAGCAAGATCTGCAGAACAGGGCTGTGCTGGAGCAGTCCTTCTTAGCCTTCCCAGATCCAAAGGCTTCCCCGAGTTTCACTGCACTGTCTTAAGAAGTTGTGCCTGAACTCCGAGCCTGCCCCTCCTTGCTGCTGTCCACACCATGACCCCTGTGACTGGTCTTGTTCACACATAACATGAGGTTAGAAGAAAAGACAACACAGATGCCCCCAGATTGTAAGGGGTGTTACAACTGCCAGAAACAGCACAAAAAAGAGAGCAGGAAAAAACTAAGAGGCACCCCCTGCCCCGCTCCCTGCGCTCGGCCCGGCAGCCGCGCCGGGCAGGCAGAGCAGCAGACGTGGCTGCAGCACTTGCTCCCAGAAGGCCTGTGCACAGCCATTTGGGAACCACATTTTACATCAGGAAAGTGCTAGTTTTAGCACAGTTATTTTTAGTTTGTTGTCAGAAAAACGTGGCTCTAGAAAGAGATGTTACCCTGCCTGATAAAAGGACCTGGGCCGTCAGGCATCTCAGCTGCACGTTCACACACATCCCCAATAAAAGCTCCTGTGGTAACTAGCACGAAGGGCTCTTGTCTCAATAAGAAAAATGGGGAGATAGCTCTTGAGCAGAAAGAAGCAGAAACAGGATGTTTTAAAACCCACCGGTATCAAAAAAGACCTGTAGTTCCGTAAGCACCTGAGCACTTAGTTGAAGGGTATGTTGAAGCCCTGCTGCCGGCGCTGGAGCCCTGGGAACCACGCGCAAAGCACCCGGGCAGCGATGCCCAAAGGGGCATAAAACCTCTTGGCTGCACCCGCCCTCCGACACCGGGGCGGCCCAACGCTCCCAGCCCGGGGCGCTTCCCGGGGCAGCCCGGGGGGCCGGGGCAGGGCCGAGCCCCACGCACCTGCGGGGAGCGCCCGCTGCGGCCCCGCCAAGCGGCAGCAAAGTTTGCAGCGCGGGGAGAGACGGAGAAGTTGGGCTCCCCCGCGATGCCCGCCCCGCCGAGCCCGCTGCCCGCGCCGGTTCTTACCTGGGGCGGCGGCCGCGGCGGCCCCTCCATGCGGGGCGCTCGGCCTCCCGCGGCATCCCGCACGGCGCGGAGCGGGGAGCGCCGGTAGCAGAGCAGAGAGCCCCGGCAGCGGAGAAGAGAGCCCCGGTAGCGGAGAAGAGAGCCCCGGTAGCGGGCAGGGAGCAGAGAGCCCCGGCAGCGGAGCAGGGAGCCCCGGCAGCGGAGCAGGGAGCCCCGGCAGCGGGCACGGAGCGGGGAGCCCCGGCAGCGGAGCGGGGAGCCCCGGTAGCGGAGCAGGGAGCCCCGGCAGCGGGCACGGAGCGGGGAGCCCCGGTAGCGGGCAGGGAGCAGAGAGCCCCGGTAGCGGAGCAGGGAGCCCCGGTAGCGGAGCAGAGAGCCCCGGCAGCGGGCACGGAGCAAGGAGCCCCGCAGCGGGCACGAGCCCCGAGCGGCGCGCGGAGCCGGCGGTGGCAGCGCGGCAGGCGCCAGGCGGGGCGCGGCCGGGGTGCTCGGAGCCGCCCGCCGCCCCTCGCCTCCTGCGCTCCCTCCCTGCCTTCCCTCCTTCCCCGCCAGCCCAGCCCAGCCTCTGCTGGAGACTCTGAGAATGCAGCGCCGGGTCCGCGCCCGGGCAACCAGCCCTGGGGACCTCCCTTGTGGCCCGCCCGGCTCCGCGCCCGCCTGCGGGTGCTGCCCCCCGCCGGCTCTCGCCCCGGCCCCGGGGGCAGCCTCCCCCCCCAGCCCGGGCTGCCGCGGCTCCCGGGGGGTCGGGCCCTCTCCCCCGCGCTGGCACCGCCCTGGCCATCGGCGTCGCCTCCGCTGAGCCCGGTGCCGTGTCTGCCCGGCGGCCGCCCTGGAGCTGCGGTGCCGGGGGCACGTCTTGTCTCCGCAGCTCAGCCCCGGCCCCTCCGAGCACCAGCGCCAGGCGGTGCCCAGGGCTGAGAACGCACAAACTCTGTGCATGGGAGCACAGCACTGGGCTAGGGCGTCCAGCAGGTTAGGGAGACCCCAGCCCATCCTTCCCTGCACCTCTAGTAGGGCCAGATCCCGATGGGCTCCACTGAGATGGCAGCTTGGCAGGAGCTCCAGAAGGGGCTCTGGGCACCGCTGGGGCTGGCTGACCCTCTCCTGAAGTGCACATGGACAGCCCTGGCAGCTGGCGTCTTCAGCACACACCTCAGGTCTTAGCTGTCTCCTCCAGAGCCTTCTTGAACCATGGTGGGCACCATCCGGGCTCAGCAGCTCTCCAGGGTTACAGGGGCAGGAGTGCTGCCAATGGGACCCTGAAGAAGACCTAGAAAATGCTACACACCAGCCTCTTCATACATGGAAGTATCTAGAAATGTCCTCAGTCCCAGTGTAAGAGTCTCCCAGCTGCAGGCATTGCTGTCAAAGTAGATCCCACTTGTGCCTGATGCTCTTGTTGGTAAAGGAGCAAAGCCTTGTAGCACAGCTGCTACACTGCTAACACTGGCTGCAGAGCCCCTGCTCAATGCCACGGCAGCCCTGGGATAGCTGCTAGGCTCTTGTGCCAACATTGACACAGGCTCTGGGAACACCCCAATCCTTTCCCTGGGAGCTGCCTCTCACAGTTCCCTAGCAGTGCAGATGAAGCTGAGCCCACCTGACAGAAAATGTCCAATAAGCCAGTGTGATGCTGGGTGCATGTGTTTCCACCACTTTTCTGTTGTTGTGGTGCCCTTTACTGACCTGTTGTTGCTAAGATCCCCTTACCTTGAAGCCAGGGAAGGTTTGTCTCTCATGCCATCACCCTTTACCCCATTTCACAGCTGCTTCATGCCTGATCTAGTTGAACATGACCCTGCGCACTGCAGGGGGCAGGACCAGATGGCCTTTAAAGGTCCCTTCCAACCCAAACTATTCTATGCTTCTGTGGCTCTGCCCTCATGCTGCTGTCCTGCAAGGTGCTGCTGGGGGCTGCCAGGCCTGCCCTGACCCAGCTCCCACGACCCCCAGAGTGTGGCTGTGTCAAGTTGCGTTATGACAGTCCTTCCATGAGGCCTGGAATCAGCAACGTCATGGACTATGCCCAGGTCACACAGTGGCACCAGCCAGGAGCTACCCCATGCACTGTGGGGCAGGGATGAGGGAGGATGCAAAGCAGGGGAACAAGGAGCCCCTGTGACTTGATTACCCCTTGGTGAGCATCTCCCCTTGTGCCAGCACTGACCACAGCCACCACAGCCCTCTACTGCAGCCTCTCCCAAAAGTCAACATGTCACTTTCATGTCATGTCTCATGTTCTCAGTGGCAGGAAGGATGGATGCTGCCATCCTCCATATCTCCATGGGAATTTAGTCCCTATCTGGCTTCTTTCCTCTTATTCCCATCATTGCTGTATCCCAGCATTCAAGTAGCTCTTTTGTATTTCTTAGCTCTCCTCTACCTGCAACACTCTTCCCTTATTCTGATATCCTCTCCCCATCTCATTGAGCTCCTTTGCTTTGTTCTCTCCCTATCTCTCCCTTTATTTCTGGTAGTGACTTGTTCCTTTTCTTGTTGTGATTTGCCTTCTCTGCTCTGTCCCTTCCACTCATCTATTCTCCTTATCTTTTTTTTTGCTCATTCCTCTTCCTTTTCCCAGTCTTTGCACACCCCCCCCCCTTTCTTCTGTGTGCCTTTGTCTGTAAGGAGTTGAAAGTTAAAAGCTTTTCCAACTTGATCCTGAGCAGCTTTCCCTGGTACTTTCATCTCCACAATACATTTGTAAAACTGCTCAGACTGAAGAGCCATGACATGAACAACTAAAGAAATACCAGAAAAAAATCAGGACTCCCAACATGGGACAGAAATTTGCCTTCTCCAAGAAAATATCCCTGGTTCACCAGCACTGAGGTTATCTCTCCACAGTTCCTGTGAACACAACATAAAAACTGTTTACCAAGATTTCCTTTTCCTGGCCTCATCCTCCTCCCTGGTGACTGCAGTGCTGGGAGGGGTAGACATGGGGGTGCTTGAGATCTCCCCATCACCTCCCTGCCCACCCTCCCCTCCTGCTGGCAGCTCCCACCAGTTTGTGTTCCTGCTGTATCACAAAACACTAGCCAGAGGGAAGAGTTGATCACACCAGGAAAGATGCTCTGGCTCTTATCCAGTCCTGCTCCCTGCTCCTCCTTTATGCAGATGGCAGAAACCTGGCAAACTGTCCCTGCTGTCCCAGCCCCTCTGAGCAGCTGAAGGGAGTTCTTTCTTACCACTTTCTCATGTGTTCTGTGCAGGGTCCAGCATTGTCTGGGGTAGCGCAGCTGCAGACAATGCCCTCAGGAAAATTCAGGGAAGAAGTCCTTTCAAGTCACTGCCTTCTTGGTGCTCCTGTGCAGTCTGTGCTTCACAGAGTTCATGTGTGAGCACAGAAGTATAGTTGATCTTACCTGTGACCAGTGGCAGGCAATTCCAGAGTTACTAATATGGATCTGGATTCTGTCACATGGAGCAAGTTGAAGTGCTGTTTACTTGGAAATTTTTTGCTGAGCAGCCCTTGAATTCTGTATATTCTCACAACTATATGACAGATTAATCTTGCTAAATCCTCCTACTCCTTCCCTATTGGAAAAATAGATTCAGCACAGGACAAGCTCTGTGACTCACCTCTGTTGGCAGAGCCAGCTCCCATTAATCTTAACTCCCTGTCTAACGTCCACGTTTGGCTGGCAGGCAATCCATCTCCAGTCCAGCTCTGTCCAGGATCCAGCTCCCGTCAGTCAGAGCCTCCCTAACCATGGGTGCCTGGCAGGGGTTCTCCCTGCTGAGACAGGGGTAGTCTGCAGCCCACTGCCCAGGGTGACAGCAGGGGACAGAGTCTGGAATGGATGCTGGCTTGCTAGACAAAGCAGTACCTGGCTGCAGTGGCAGCTGGGCTCAGCATCTGCCCAGCAGACCTGATTTCATTTTCTGACCCCAACTAACCTAGTAATGGCAAAACAGAGATTCACATACCTGTCTCACTCTTCATGGGGTGTGGGATTCAGTCGGCTGCCCTCCAAATTCATGCTGAAAGGAGCTGAACAAGGAGTGCTGGGACAGGCAGACAGGGCTTTGCTCTCAGAGCTGTAGCTCAGGATGCCATGAAGGCTGCATGGAGACAAGTCCTGCCAGATTGCCTGCAGAAGGTCCCTGGGTGGTCACATTTGTCCCTGCTGTGCTTAGCAGCCACCTTTTGCAAGCAGCATGTCCTTGCCTCACACTGTCAGTCTCTTGGGGGCTGAAATGTGGGATGCCACATTACATGCCCAGACTGCCTCTTGCCTTTTTCTGGGCGCTGCTCTGGCCCAGGTCTAGAAAGATGGACCCCGCAGGCTGGTTGCACCACATGGCTTTCTTCATGCCCCATGGCTAGGAAGAGGCCTCTGCATCCCATAAAAGGCCTGGCACTGTGATTCCTGATGGAGATAGAGGCAAAAGCTGAAGGCAGCAAGTCTGTGCTCACAGAAGTCCTGCAGAGCTGGGGACACTCCTCAGTCCATGTGCCCAGGCAGAGCTGACAACATGGTTGGCAGGAGCACAGCCCAGTGCTGCCGCAAGTTTGCTGGGCACAGCCCTGCCTTGCTGAGGCTTGGGTGCTGCTTCAAGTCTTCCCTGGGAGCACTCCCATTGTTCCACACATCTAGGCACTGCCCGTCACCAGAGCCTGACAGCTCTCCCCATCTTTATTCTCCCCAAGTACTGTATCGTTTGCAGACTCTGTGGTGTCAGCCTAGTGATTAGATTCCAATGCCTTTATGAATAATTTGTTGCACAATCACAAAGCAAATATTTAATTGAACTTTATGTAAAATTGCTTCTGCCTCTGAGCATTGAACCACAGGTTTGGGATAGGGTATCATGCGACCCCACATCAGGCCCCAGGAGGCTGGGGAAGCCAGCAGCAGCCTGCCAGGCCCTTGCCCAGCTGAGCCTGCAGCAGGGGCTCCTGCGCTGGCCCCTACAGCTGCCACAGAGGCACCAGCTGCAGGATTGCCATCAAGATCCCTTCCCTTGGGAGCGTGTCCTGGGGCACTAGCAGGAGAAGGTGTCTTCCTCAGCTGAGCAGAAGCATGAACCAGCTGGAGCATTCCCACTGTGTGGCCAGTGCTACACTGGAGGAGCCCAGCGTGAAGCACGTCACTGCAGAGAACATCTTTGTGACAAGTTGTTGGCAGCCAGGTTCCAGCACAAGGATAAGGACAAATGGAAAGACACTGGCTTTCCTTCTTTCTAGTCTATTTCCTTCCAGAACAAGTCTGCAGTATGCAGATGGGAAACTTGCATTGCAGCTGACACCTAAAGGGAGCAAATGCCTTCGCTCACTGACCAGAGCACCAGTCTGAATTGACACCAGGAGCTTTGGCACCAGGGCGCCCATCCCAGCAGAGGCTCCTCAGGACACTCTAGGACCAGTGGTCTGTGCAGTACTCTGTGCACTGTGACATCACCTGCAGGCTCAGCTGGGAGGGTCTGAATGGATGGGCTCTGGACACACCTCAGATTGGCCATGGCATCAGCTCTGTAGGGAAAAACATCTGTATCAGCAAAAGCAACAGAACTGGACGAAATCCTAATTTACCATGGTCTGTAAAAGAGGCTGAAGTGACTATTTCCAGTGAGGCGAATTTAAAATTGAAAGAGGAAAATGAGTGCATTGAAGAGATCAGAAGCTCCTTTGCAAGGGCATATCTGGTGCAGGTAATTGCTAACTGACCTGAAGGGGCTCTTGAAATCGACCTAATGCAGCAGATTCTGCAGCTCTGGGGCCGGGGACGTGGAGCCCTCAGCTGGGTGTGCAGCAGGACAGGACAGGCTGCAGTGCAGTTTGGGGCTAGCAAGGGAAAATGCAAGGTGTGCAGCCAGGGAGATGTTGTGGAAGACCATGATGGCTTGCATGGTGCTCACCCCCACACGCATTCTAATCCCCACCAGAGTATATACAGCTGGAAGGGGACCAGGAAACTTGTCCTTACATGGGGCAGGCCTGCTTGCAGTGATGGGGGTAAGGAGGGCTCAGAGCCCAGCCTGCAGTGGCTGTGCTGACACACTGGAAGGGCTGGGTGAGAAGTCTGCTCAGGTGGGCTCAGCAGCTGAGGCCTTGGATCTGGACCATGAGGTGGGAGCTGGAGTCTCAGCTCCAGTGCTGGAGGGTGCAGAAATGCAATGTTGCCTGCTGAGAGGAGTACATGGTTATTAGTTTTTCTGGACAGACCATAGTAAAGAACAGCAATTCCCCATGGGATATCTCCTTCTCCAGCAGCACTTTGCTGTCTCTCAGCTCAGCTTGGGCAGCCCCTTTGGTCAGCTCTTGCTTTTATGGCTAGATGAAGCAGCACAACTTACCCTTTAGCTCCCAGCCACATGCTCCTTGTTGCCAGCTCACCCCAGGACCGGGTCCATTAGCTGCTGCCTCTGGCAGCTCCCTTTGCTTCCCAGCCCTTGTTGCTCTTCACTCACAGGTGTTAACAGTCCCTTTCAAGATGCACCATTCTGCTTCCTCTGCAACCCAGGCATTTCTTTAATAAATAGCATTTGTACTAGCTCTGTCATGTCTATTTGGCTTTGAACTCTTATCTCCACTGCTGGTTGTGCCTGCCATGAAACGCTGCCACTCAGCCTACAGAAAGTAGTGGTTAGGGCAGTTATTTGTAGCAGTCGTTCAACATTTGCCTTGCTGGTCCAGTCTCAGGCTACGGCCTAAAGAGAGCCCAACGGCAAGTCTTTGGCTCTGTTCATGGGCAGGCAAACAGTGTGACTGAGAGGTGAGCCAGGGAGAACCACCCCCTGCTGTGGGACCTGTTTGCACAATGCCCTTCCATTGGTGGCACAGGCACTCATTTTTGCTCCAGAGACCTACAGCTAGATGCACAGCTCACCACCTAGGCACTGCAAGAGAGAGGGTAACTAAAGCTATGCCCTATATGTTAAAATGTTAGTATTTGCAAACTGTGCAATTCTGTCTTCCCTACTACTTTTCAAATGGCCTGGTATAGGTATTTTTAGAATAGATTCAAACATAGTCCATCATGCCCTTTGTGCACATAACTAGATGTTCACCTGTTTCGCTGTTGTACACCTGCCTTTCCTTTTTCCAAGGGTACCCACCTACTAACCTGCCTTGAAATTGTCTTTGTCCTACAGTTAGCTGTGGCACAGAATGGCTGAACGGCATCACAGTTCTTGCCACTTCACAGGGTAAAGTCTATGAGCTGTTCTTACTGGCCAAAAGTCCCTCTGAGCCATGGCTGTGGCTGCAGCTTTTACAAGCACATTCTGAATCACATTTTGCAGGCTTTTACAAGGATATGGCTTAGGACCACATTTGTTGTAACTTGGAATTTCCTGGGAAATACTCCTACTTTCTGTAGGTGTTTTATATCCGTTGCCAGCGATGGTTTCTCCTCTCCAATGGGTGGTCCTCTGGGTGGGCAGAGGAGTCCTCTTGCCCAGCAAACTTCCGCTGTTGCAGCTTCTGGCTCTTGTACATGCATTTGACTTCTATGCTGTATGCAGAATTCTGCACATTATTTTGTGTTCACAGTTCTCACAGATCCTCAGCTCCAAGGTTTTACTGCAGGTCTCTAATTCTGTCACATATCGATCGACTGTTTCTGCTTGCATAAAAAGGATTGGAAATGTTAAAATGATTCATTGTTTTGTGGGATACACAGGCACATTTAGTCATTTTTACATTTTTCTCTTACACATTCCTTTCTTCCTCCCACCCTAGGCACAGAGCTTTCCTGTTAGTGCTTCTTTCATCTGCACTAATTGCTGTTAAGTGGATCTCAAACTGCCTGATGGTTTCCGTTCTCTACTGCATCCCAGCAGGGAAGGATTTAATGCTGGACCCTGTGACATGCTTGTTAGTTCTTCCAAGCGCTCCTGGAAACCACTAAAGTTCCTACTTAAATTTTGTCAGAACCACCTTGCAAAGAGAAGTGTATATTTATATGGAAAAGATTGCTTCCCTCGGGGCTGCTACTGAACCAGCCCTGACAGAAGTGACTTAGCTTACTGAACAGTGAATCACAGGGGGTTAAAAATAATTTCCCAGAGTATCTTTCTGTGCCTCTTGTCCTGAGAACTAGCAACACTTGACATTGTGCAAGCACAGACCACAGAGACCACTGATGGCTGCACACCCCCTGGGATGTGGGAAGTCTCATCTGCTTTCTGACGCCCTGGAGTTCAGCGCACGCTGGCAGAGCCTGGCAGCAGTCTGCTCTGCACGCAGCAGAGGTGAGCAAGCCAACAGCTCTGCATGGCCATTGCTCACCACGCTGAAAGTTCTTCCTTCCTCTATCAGGATCTGGAGACAACAGCCCACAGCACAAAGGCATCCCCCCATGCTGGGGAGCCGCCTCCTTGCAGAGCAGCAGCCTGGCAGGGCAGCTGGGGCAAAGCCCATTGCCCCTGGGTGCTCTGGCAGCCTCCACCTCCAGGATGCCAGCATCTGGAAGGCCATGCCTAGCTAGGGCTGTGGAATGTTCCTTAGGGAACACTTGAGATTGCCTTTACAGAAACAGGAGCAGCCTGCACCATGGCCCTTGGGCAGGGATGAGGAGCAGGCTACACATGCCACTTCCTTCTCTTCAACTTCAAACACACTACCAGACCTAAATTATTCACTTGTAATCCCTGGAGCTGGCAGCAGCTCAGAGAGGAACAAGCTCAGGTGATAAGACAGAAGAATGAAAAAAAAAAAAAGAACCCATTAAATTAAAAAACCTCTAAGAGTCATAAAATGTAAAACTATATTCAGGACAGGAGCCAGGCCAGGCCAGGGAAGCTGGGTACAAGCAGGGTCTGACACTAGCAGCTCTCTGGGCATGAGGGGGGTACCACAAAAGATGGGGAACGTGAAGCTGAGAAGGCTGGTGGGGCTTGGTGGTCCTGGGTGCTCAGCTCTGTTACCTCTTTAAACTCCTCATGGTCCTTTGCCCTCCATGTAGATGGAATGAAAAAAGAGCAGGACACACAGGCAGGGGGAATAGAGCCATGCTCAGTGTCCAACCCAGGCAGAGAGCAGGGGACTTTCCTCTCCCCCTGCTCAGCCACGCACCTGGCCCAGTCTCCCCAGAAAAGGTGCTGGTGATCCCCAAAGCCAAGGTGTGGAGCAGCTGTGTCACAATGCCAGCAGCACCTAGCAGCCCAGGGACACAACAGCATACTTGGAAAGCTCTTGTTTACTGGGATCTAATGCAGTTACAAAGCCAGCTGAAAACAGAGAGCAGCTCCTGGCAAGGCACAGGCTGCAGAGAGCTGGAATGAAATGCATTTAAAATGTCTAGCTCCACCACCCTGGCTGCCCCTGCGCCTACCAGCTTCGGTCTGCTCCTGCAGTGAGTGCTCCATCATCTCTGAAACAAACTGCATTGATCAGGGAGAAACACTCTCATCTCATGCCCCAGCACAGCTCCCCAGGAGGCAGCACCCCTCCCCACCCCACCCAGCACCCGTGGGAGCTGCTGCCTGGCCCTGTGCCACGCAGAAGCACCTACAGCCAGTGGCACCTGCAGTGCAGCACAGCAAGCCCAGGCCCCACACCTCTGCCATACCTCAGCTATGCAAAAGCAAGAGGGGCTGATGACAGGGTGGTGGGGACCCACTAGCTCAGCCCTTCCCAGAACCTCTGGGAATAGCTTCAGGAGACACAGGAGAGATTATTATGTCCTGGCTCAGTCTCGTTGGGTCTGCAGTCACAGAGCTTGATGACACCACAGGGAATATCTCCAGGCTGAGTGTCATCCAGGCTGGTGGGCAGCTCTCCCTTCACTCCCACCTGCTGCCAGTGGCACATTGCTCATGGTTGTGGGGAGGACAGAGAGCAGCAGTGCAGACCCTGACCATGTCTGCCAGCAGATCCCTGATGCCACATGCTCAGTGCCTTGGCAGAGCTCTGCAGGGTGGAGGTGAATACTCAGGGAGGACTGTGCCTCACAGCACTTGGGAGAAGTGGTGGCTTTAGAGTCTCTAGGGCCTTGTGCATCCTATTGTTGCAGCCTACCAGCTCTCCATCCCCCATACTCTGGACCCAGACCCAGGCTGAGCTTTGTGTTTCCAGCCTCTTGCAACATACTTCAAGCTGCCTGAGCTGACTCAAATCCCAGGACTCCCATCTGCACACCTGAGAGGAGAAAAGGGGCTGCAGGCACTGCCAGGGTTGCACCAACCTGGCTTGGAAGGGGCAGGCTAGGACTGTTACTCACCAAGCCTCTGCACATGGAGCAGTTGAACCTCCCTTGGCTGCACCTCCCAGGGAAGGCTGCCCAGCACTGCAGGGAGCACAGAGCACTGCTCAGAAGAGCAGCCAGATAGGAAGGTCTGGGTGAGGCTGATAACAGCTGTAGCTTGGCTCCTCTCCCTGGCAGGCCTGCATGGGACACACAAATACCAGTGTCTGGTGCTCCAGGAAAAGGGGGACACACGTGTCCTGAGGCCAGGCTGGCATCTCTGTCCGTGGGAGTCCCCAGCACAGCACCTCCTGCTAGAACCTCCCCAGGGAGTGCAGAGTGAACACTCACCCCCACGGTGTAGGGGGGTGGGAGGTGCATACCCTGGCACCACCAGCTGCTCCACAGGTACTGAGCCAGGTTCCTGCAACTGGAACAGAGTTGGGAGCGGTGGCACAGGGGGAGAAGCCAGCACCTCTTCCCTAGTGGGGCCCAAGGAATTTGTCTCTGCCCTAAGGTGGAGTGAAGGACATGGAGTGACTGGTCCTGAACCACCAGCAAGTTGACTTGCTAGGAAGGTGAAAAGACCGCAATGATGGTACTGGGGAAGGAGGAGAGTGTGAAGATTGTGATCAGTCACAAAACAATCTCTAAAGCCCAAGGTCCAGCACTTGGCTTTTTTTTCATGCAAACCTCTCTGCACCTTTGTTATCAGCAAATCTGGAACCAACCTCTATCCCCTGCAAGTAAGGAAGGAGGTGACAGAGATCAGCAAGGCATTGCAAAATTGGTTCCATGTGCACAGGAGGCCTTTGAAGGAACAAGCAGTGGCCCATCAGTGCCCAAACTCTTGGGAGGTACTGTCCTTGGCTGTAGAAGCAGTACAGGTCTTTCTTTGGGCATCTTGATATTTCGGGCCATGAACATCCCAGGCAGGCTTCCCCCTACCTGCTGGGATGCCCCTCTCTTTTCCCAGCTTTTCCAGATCTGGGCAACAAGGCTGCAGCTCCTAGCCTGGCTCCATGGCAGAAGCCATGCTCAACTCCTGCCTGGCAGCTCCAGGGAAGGCGGGAGAAGCAAGGAGCACACGATGCTGAGGCAGGCAGCACCTGTCCCCTGCAGGTGGGGCTGCAGGTGACATTTCGCCACCCACCAGAGACTTTTCTTCCTGCACAAGGCCAGTGACTTGGTTCTGCAGCAGCCCTGTGCTGCCACCCGGGCCCCAGAAGAGCTGCATCCTCCCTGTTGGTGCTAGACCCTGCTCACCCCACCCTCTGCCAGGATTGGGTGGCCTGGGGGTGTGTGGGTCCCAGCACCCCCTCCCACCCCCACTGCTGCAGAGCAGAGCTAGGCAAACAGCTGGTCAGGAACAAAGCCCTTTCCCAAGTGGGCTGGACTGCCTTGCCTGCAACTAAATATTCAGAGGCACTATGCACTAGCCCTTTGATCAGCAATTTATCTTTCCATGCCACAAGTTTCCTGGAGCCTGGCGTTTCCACCCCATGCTCAGCCCAGGCCCTAGGAGCCTGGGAGACAGGTGTGAGGAATTAGCTATAGGGATTAATACTCTGACAGGAACCAGCACCAAAAGCAGGGGACAGAGTAGAATGTTTATTACATTTGAAGCAAAGCAAACATGTGGCCTACTTACATATCTAGAGAGAATTAATTGGGGAGCTCCACAAAGCAGCAGATTCTAAATTAGAAACATTTTCACCAACTTCAGCCCATTCATCTTATTTCACACCATGCCTGTCAGCTCAGCCTGAACACCACAGGCAGCCCCACAAGCTGCTCCCTGGTGGCCCAGGGGGAGTGTCAGCAGCCAGCCCCAGGGGGAATACATGCCTAAACCCATGGGAAGCATGTGGGGTGGAGCAGAAACACAGGCCTTGAATGGAAATCAAACTCAGATCCTTGAGGATGGCTTCAGAGCTGCGAGTGCCACCAGCTCTCATCTGCAAGGGTGTCCAGAGTGCTCTGCTCCAGGGAAGGGCAGAGACAGCAGAGATGCCAAGTGCCTGCCCTGTGCTCCTCCTCCCCCTTCACTTGCTGCCAGCCAGCAGAGTGGGATCATTTCTCCAAAAAGTCACCTACTGCCTTGCTGGAATGAGTGTTAAAAGAGCCAGTGGAGATGGCTGGACAATAGCTGAAAAGGAGTATCTATTCCTGAAGATGCAGTTTAAGTCAGACCTCAGCTACTATCATCTCACAACTCTCCTACCCTTCACAGTGATCAGAGGTGGATGGAATCAGAGGTGGGACCAAATCCTCACAGCACCCACCTGTGCAAATGAGAGCACTCCCAGGAAGGTGTCTGCAGGGTTCCAGACACAGTCAAAATGGTTTCCATAGGTAGCAGCAAAAGTCTGGCCAAAGAGTCCTTTTAGCCCATGTTGTCTTCACAGTGGCCAGGAGCAACTACCTAGAGCAGAACAGGAACACGGCAATCAGATGTGATGCTCTTCCTGACACTCTCCCAGACTGAACAATTTTCAGCTCAAAGAGACATATCCCAATTTGTACTCAGTCTTTCCCACAAAATATTCAGAAGTGGGATGCCTCAGGAGCTAGTGTGCTGCCAGGGGCTTCAGAGATGCACATAACTGTCTTGCCTCAGCTGACAGGGCCAGACAAGCTTCATCCCATGGCAGGGCTTCCCATAAACCTGCTTTTAGCAGCTGTAGCAACCTGCATGGACATCCGTGCTGTCTGGTTCAGCAAGCCCACCATAGTCCACACTGGTGTGTGTGCTGAGGGCAGAGCCCACCAGACACCTTGGCCCAGATGTGGCATGTCCCACGTATCATTCCCATCCAGCTGCTGCCTTGTTCCTGCTGGCTCTGAGGGTGCAGGGAAGGCCAAGGCTTCTGGAGGGGCCCCAGGTGAGGAGCACCTACCCAGCCTGGTCCCACGACAGGCCAGCTTTCCACCCCTCACTGCTGCTCTAGCCCCCACTCTGCACCTGGCTGGCTGGAAATTTAGAGAAAGAGTTTGTTCAAATGGCATTCCTAATTAGCAAAGAAAAAGTGTCAGTATCGTTAATGCATTCCAAACAGTTTGGCACACTGGCACCATGTGAAAGCAGCAATAGGGCAGAGACCAAGGTGGCAGAATCAAGGCAGGGCCCAGGCTGAGCCTAGCTCAATTTTGCAGATGCTCAGCAGCAAAACAGCACTGTGTCTACCCCAGCACTGCTCTCCCTAGAACAGCAACCAGTAAAAGTTGGATCAGGACAGGTTTGTGTCTGTGTGTACAAACACACACGTGTGGTAGGGAATCACAATGACAGAAACTACCCAGCACGGGAATTTCCGGACAGGAGAGGGAAACTGGTAGAAAGGAACTGAGGCAGGGGCATGGGGGCAGCAATAAAACCAAATGTAATGTGGATGAATTATTTACTGCAAGAAACAATTGTGAGGTCACTCACTCTGGCTCTGTGTATCCTAAATAGGGTCTGCAGTGTTTCTCACATCTCCCTAGTGTGCCAAGCGCTTTTTTTATGATGGGATGCATGAGGCTGGGGTAATCTTGTAAGAGACTTGAGATCAGTTTAGTATTGATCATGTGCTGAATCTAAAGGCTTTCCACATTCGTCTGCTGCTATGAGGTGATAGTTCAGCTGGGACCTGGGTGCCTGCACACCAGAACCACCTCACTGGGGAGCACCCTGTGGCTGGACGGGTGCTGAGCAGCACAGGGGCAGGACACCATGCTGGAGCCCAGTTTATGAGCCAGCCAAGTCAGATGCCTACTCCCCACTGAGCCCTGGGATGAAGTCCCCCCAATAGATCAGTCTCCTGTGCTTCTCTGATCACTGAGGCTGGATGGCTGTAGATTGTAGTGGATCACATGCTCATCTAATAGGAGCATAGGCCAACAGAAAAAGGGTGACAGGACACAGAAAGCGGTTTGCAGAGACCCGCATGTAATGCCAACACCCTGCACCACAGTGACAGCACCTGGCTCCGACCCCAGTGAGGTGTCAGGTGCCACTGCAGGGCAGCCATAGCACCTGCCCCTGTCCCTAGCCCCTCAACAGCTCTCACACAGGTGCCACCAGGAGCCATTGCCTCCTGCATGGAGCAGTCGGCCTTGGGGATGGAGGAGGGGGCTCTGAGCCACCGGCGCTTCTCAGGATGCTGCACACAGGGCTAGAAACAGAACAAGCCCTCCTGAGCAGGCAGAGGCTCCTGCAGCCCCTCACCTGGCAAGGTGGGCTTGGAGCACAGCTGAAGCACTAAAGGCCTTACCTTAGGCAGACCATGCCAGCAAGAGCCTGGAAGAGCTTTAGACTCTGTCTTCTAGGCAGAGTACTGTAAGGGGTGAGCCTGGGCTCCAGAGCAATGGCCTGGCAGCAGGACAGTTGCTGTGACATGCCCACAGATGCGACAGGAAGAGGCAATTCAGGCAAATGTATTACATTACAATGAGGTTTTACGTTTTTTCTTCTAATAATATGCATATTGCAAATTGTTATGAAGTCAATAAAGCTACGAGCCATGCTGTCCAAAAGACAACCTGCTTTATGACGCTAAAATATAAACTTATAAAGTGTTTTTTACAAAACTAATGCAAGTTAAATGCATGATAAATCTCCTGATTTACTGAAATATATTTGCAAGGTAGAAAAAAAATTACTCTTCCAGGCCCATATTTACTCAACAAAAGACCTACATTCAAGTAACTTAGAGTAGGTCACTGGCACTCTCACAGATGTTGTGTGGCTGACAGCAAGGCTACAAAGAGGCTCTCTTAAGCAGCCAAGAGCACAGAAATTGTAAGGACATACTTTAAAGAATCTGGTGCTTCTTTAAAATCCCCAGACAAAATTACGAGTCCAAAAATCCATTCTGCAAACCGATCAACTGGGATGAAGTGGGGCTGAGCTTTTGTATAGCTGCCCACGGGTGAAAAAGTGCTGAGAGGCACTGCCCAGTGGGGACCTCAGTGCACTGCACTTAGATGCAGATCTAAAAATCCAGGCAGTGATAAGGCAGCAAATTCTTTTGCTGCTGCTGCAGCTGCTGTTGCTTTGTTTTCAATACCTGCAGCTAAGCATTTAACCTTTACATTGATAGAATGACCTAAATATGTTCTTCCAGGCTGGTCGGCAGCAGGGCTGTCTCACAGTGAGCAGAGAAATGCCTTTCCTTTCAGCTTGGCAAATCAATATGCTGTGTGGCTTGGCAGACTTGCAGGTGTCCCCTGCTCAGATCACATGGAAGGGTCTCAAAGATGGGATACAAACATTTCTCCATATGGCCAGGACTAACAGAGAGATGGGCACAAGCCTCCAGTTTCTTGGCAAGCAGGAGACAAACCGCTCACAATCTAGAAACCATGTAGTTGTTCCACCTGGGAGGCTGTCTCTGGCTGTTGCTGTCCCAAGCCTGTGGCTCTGCCAGCAGCTGAGACACCCGTTCCGCATCCTAGGATTTTAGATGGCACAGAAAGAGTTACAGGAAGGGGCGGCAGAGTAATCGCAAGTTAATATGATCCCATGTTTTTTATTACTCTTAGAGTATTAAATTGATAGCCTGGTACCAAAGGCCAGAAGTGTCACCTCTCAACAAGATGAAACCTATGTAGCCTGTTGATGGAGGAAAGCCGCAAGATTTATAATGGCATCCATAAAATTAACGTTTGGATGAGCATGTGGGAGAAGACAGACCATGAATTGCAGCAGCAGGTTGGCAAGTACCTGCTGCCCCTGCATTTAGAGCCCAGCAGACACCATGGACTGGGTGCAGTCTCTTGCCTGGCTTAGCAGGGCCCCAGAGCCACTCTATTGCCAGGAAGGGGCTGCCAGGGAGCTTTTGGGAGATGGTGGTATTTTGATAGTGTGAAAAGGGCAGGAGCAGGCTACATCCCACGTCCCCTCAGAGGATCACTCCCTGGCCCTAGTAGTGGAAGCATCTCCCCTCAGTTTGACTTGAACCAGAGCAGAAGGCTCAGACCCTCTTTCCACCCCCAGCTTTCTGCACAGCTCGGTCTGTGCTGTCTGAACAAGCACCGAATCTGGCAAGGAAATGGGACCTAGGGAACATGTTTTTCCAAAGATCACAGATTAGGGAGTCCAAGATACGTACTATTGTGCCAGGAGCCACAAAATGGTGACCCCAGGCACATCTCACTGTGCCAGGGAGGCCAAGAGGCCCAGAGAAGACCTTACCTCTCTCTTGCTGCCCCCGGACTCCATCCCCTCATCCAGGTGCACGCAGCTGTCCCTCAGCACAGCAGAGACGCGGGACAACCAGCAGCTTTCAGGGTGTGCAGCAAGGAGATAATCTCTGTGTGCACATCACAGTGTGAGCACAAGGCACTGGTGACACATGGGCCCGGTCCATGTTCCATTACCACTGCTTGTAGAGTCAGGGTCTTGTCACCTCTGAGCCTCTCTGCCCTTCCTCTGCACAGTGTGGGCAATAGTCTGGCCCTAACACAGCAGCAGGGACACTGTGGATGTGCTGGGATAGCACGGTACTCACGGCCACACAGTTAGCCAGGCTGTCCAATCCTGCATTGCACAGCACACACTTCCACATGTAGATACCATGGCATGTTGCAACCTTGCGTATGCTCAGCCACAGGCACTGTGCTGCAGGCTCACACACCCGGTGTGTGTGCAACCACAGTGCAAACAGAGCCATGACCACTGCTGCCTGCCGTGTGACTGCCTTGCAATTAAAGGAATGTTTATACAGGAATAAATCTGTGTTAATGAGGTGAATCTACTCCTGCCTTGACAGGCTCTGAAACAAGGCTAGGAACCTGGGGGAAGGTTCAAATGTACCCTGTTCCCTGCCAGCAGCTAGGCCAGGGAAGAGAAGTGGGCAGGAAGCAGGGAGCAAACTCAGGCAGCTGGGTGGCTGCAGGCAGGAGCCCCCATTTCTGTGATTCACTTGTCTGGCTCCCCTCACAAGCTAAAGCAGGAGAGATGAGACCATGCCAGGCTTACTCAAGGTCAGGAGCTGTTTGAGCAAGGGGACTGCACCCAGCTCGAAGATTCAGGAAAAGCACAAGTGACTGGAACAGAGTGGGGACACACTGCTTTGGGCTCTTCCACCTTGACAGCCTGCTCAAGAGTCCTTTGCTGAAGGTAGCAGCAGGGGCTATGCAGGAAGAATTCCCTATGCAGGTCATCCTCCCTCTCTGCTCCTCAGAAACACAGCACTAATCCCTTCCTACACGGGAAACCACGGAGACACAGAATCCAATTAGCTTGAAATCCTGCTCTGACTCCTGCACAGCATCTCCCTCTGTAGAGCTATGGAGCCGCAGAGATCCCTGGCACACGAGGACTGCAGTGGGTCCGGCGGGCAGGGATGGCTCTGGAGCTGCAGCACCAGCCCCGGCCCACGCGAGGAGCGAGAGCCTTTCCCGCGCCCTCGCCTGGCTCCCTCAGCGGCCCCGGGGCAGGTGAGGGCCGGGGCGGGAGCCAGAGCCTCCAGGCTGGAGCATCTGCCACCAGCCTTACCTCTTAGAGGGAGGAAAATGAACTGAAGTCTCTGGGCTGCTGGGGGGCCAGGGTGGCACAAAGCGCAGTGCCAGGGCGCATCTCCTCAACGCTGCAACCCCCAGAGCAGCTCTGTGCCTGGAGGGCCCTTTAGCAACAGCCAGACGCAGGTCACCCCCAGCTCCCTGCTCCTGCAGAGACTGGCCCTGTCCTGCTGGCTCTCAGGAATGATCTGGGGGACAAAGCAGGTCCCAGCTTCAGAAAGACTCAAAGAGGTAATGCTCCCACGGGCAGGCGTGGTGCAGGGGGCCAGTGGTGCTGACTGTGCTACACCCTGGCTCCTCCTGTGGCAACAAGTCCCCTGTGCCTGGTACTGCCATGTCTGCCGTACTCATGCTCTTCCTCACACCCACGGTACATTACCTGCTTTGCATTTTACAGCAGCAACTTAACAGTATTAATTCATTGTGTTCCATCTTTAACAAACACCATTATCATATCACCAGCCAGGATTATGCAAATCCTGGGAAAGGAATTATTTCTCTCCCCAAAGTCACCTTGATTTATCAGTTTTAGCCCAAAATGAAACAGAAGTTGCTTTGGATGAACTGTTGAACACATGACCACACAGGGGATGTGACACTCCCATAGCACAGAACGCACATCCCGGCACAGCTGTGCCTGATGTCTTCTGGCCATTTCACATCTTCACTCATGCTGCCCTAAACTGGGCTCTGCCAGGCCACCACTGTCCTTGCAAGGTCAGAGGGAAACTTGGAAAGGGACTACATCCTCCTGGCCTTGAGAATCCACAGGAAAAGTATTCCCAGATGTAGCCAGTCCTGCCCACCTCCCAGGTGGGACAGTCCCTCTCAGCAGACACGCTCCTTCTCAGAGGCAGCCCCTGCTCTGCTGCGGATGGGGACGAGACCAGCGGCTGGGATGGCGGGTGCAAAGCTAGAGGAGGAATGCAATGGCAGAGACAGAAACAGGGAAGGCAATTCAATTTTCAGAGGCTGTCCCACCAATTCAGCTCAGAGAGATGATAAGAAACCCATTTCCAGCGATAGGCACCCTAATCCCCAGCCATCCTGCATTTCCATTTCCAAGAGGTGCTATTTCCAACAGGGAGGCATTTTACCATCTCGGTTTGCCAGAAGGGACAGCAATGGATTAAATAATAATTTTTCCAGCACTATTAACTCTTTCTGTGCCTACTTCTGCCACTTGTGCAAGCACTAGTGGTACAGGGCAGCAGAATGGCTGTGTCCCAGAACAGAACAGAGCTAGAGGCCTCTCACAGGCCTGCAGCCTGAAGAGACAGGGAAGAGGGGAAATACTGAACTGCACTCAACTGTGGGACAAGAGTCATGCGGCAAAGCCTACACCCACCGTTAAAACCATTAGATAAATCCAAAGTGCTGCAAGACTGACTTAAAACTACCTTTGCAAGAACACAGGCACATAAAGAAGGGAGAAACCACGGAGCGATGGCTGTGCCTCCCACGTGCCCACCGTGTGACCGGCATCTCCACAGTTTAAGCACTGTGGTGCATGTACAGCCTTTGCCTTCAGGTTACCAGGGAGAAGAAAGGCAAAAGCAGTTAAGATGCAGCAAAGAGTGCATTGGCTGAAGAAGGACTGACTGTCACAGAAACACATACAGATCACTGGTAAATAACCTGTCTTCAGAAGGGCCACTCTTGGCACTGGGCAACAGCTGCCATCTCCAACACGCTGTTTTCCCCCATTGCTGTATCCTGGGGCTGCTCAGGACCAGCCTCTCCAAGGACACTTGCAGCCTGTTCCCAGCAGTCCTACACATCTTACAAGAGCCACTTAACTTCCAGCATCAAGCAGGACTTCTGCCACTGGGAAGCCACTAAGCTACAGCATTCCTTGGATGCCAGCACAGCCTTTCCCCAGGTGCCTGCAGCCAATCCTCTTCCCCCTTTCACTGCCCTCACTCTGTGCTGAGGTCTCTGATGTTAGGGCTTCTGCCCATCGCCTGTCCTGCAGGCAGCTGAGGGCCCTCAAGCCCCCCAGAAGCCCTGCTTCTGTAGCACAACTACTTGCCCACACAGCAGCTGCCTCCCCTCCCAGACATCAAAGTTCTCCTCACAGTGCAGGAATAAAGCCCAAACATTCTGACTTAGCCCCTTCAAACCTCCACCTTGACTCCTGCTGTGAACAGAACCAGGGAGTTTGGTTGGATAGCCTGGCCACAGACCCGGTAAGGTCCTGGTGCAAAGCTTGCAAGAGGGAGCACGAAGTCACACTGTAGTCAGAGCCCTCCCACCCTTCTGCATGGCTCCAGCACCAACCACAACTGTCCATTCATCACCCAGTAAATAAATGGAAATTTAAGGGCTCATGGCTCTGTAACACAGAAAACAATTCCCTGTGCGTTTTAACGGTGCCGTAATTTATTGGATCAGAAATTATGAATGGCAGCAGAAGGGAGCTGAGCCCAGCACATGGGGGAGTGCTGATGCAGTGGAAGCCAGAGAGAGATGCATAGCTGAGGGGAGAGTCTGGGAAAGCTCCCAGGATTGTTGTTGCATGGGGACAGGGGAATACCACCGTCTATAAAGACCAATTCCCCCCCAGACCTTGCCACCTCACTGTTCAGTGTAGGATTTGTAGCAGAGTCTTCTGCAAGAATCATCCATGTGAGGCAGAGCAGAGCTGAGCACTGTGCCAGCTCTGCCTGTTCCCTGTGCTCCCGAGAGGCACACCTTGTGCTTCCCATGCAGCCCTTGCTGGTGGCTTTGCAAATCCAAGGCACAAGCAAGAAATGCAAAAAATTCTTCATCCCCAGGGGAAGAGGAGCACCTGGTGGAAAGACAGAGTAAACATGAGCATTACTGCTCCTCCCCCGTATAATCTCCCAGCTCTGGAGTTAGAGCAGCATTCAGCAGTAATTGAAACCAGGCTCTTTAACACAGGTGCCAATTACTGCCTGTTAATGCAAGGAGCTCTGATAGATAAAGCAATTACCCAGCTCCGCTAGCCTGGAAAGCACAAGAGGAGATGGTAGGGCTACTTATGCTAGTGTGGGTCTTGCAGGACAGTGCTGTGCTCCAGCAGACCCTCTTGCAGCAATAGACAAGACAAATTCTTGCCCTCCTGCTCTCCAGCTGCACACCCTGTGGGCTGGCACTGGGCCCTTGCCCCATGGAAAGGTAATGACATCCTGGGAGTCATCAGGCAAAGCACGGCCAGCAGCTCCCCTTTATTCAGCACTGGTAAGGCCACACCTGGAGCACTGTGCCCAGTGCTGGGCTCAGCAGCACAACAGACACATGCACATACTGCAGAGTCCAGCAGAAGGCTACAGAGATGACAGGACTGGAACACCTCATGTGAAGAAAGGCTGATAGAGCATGGACTGCTCAGGGTGGAGAGGGCTTGAGGGGGGGTGTGTGGGTGTGGGTGTGTGGGTGGGTGTGTATGTGGATAAACACTTGAAGGGCGGGGTGATAAGAGGATGAAGCCAGGCTCTCTTCAGTGGTGCCTCAGTGGGTGATGACAAGAGAGCTGACCTACCTGGGTCAGCAGGGACTGTCTTTGTGGGACTCTTTGTTCTACACAGAGTACCCTTTGTTTCCTGTACAGTCTCAGTAGGGGATGTGCTGGTAGCAAGCTCAGACACATGGCTGGGAAGCAACGAGTGGGAGCCGGCTGGCAAGATTCCCCCCTGCATGGCGCTGCGAGTCAGATATGGTGCCCACTTCTCTAAATGGATTTTGAAAAAACAGAGGATGCACAGAATAATTACAAATGTGATTTGCAGGCTGGAGAAAACACTTGCCAGGGACAGAATGAGAGAGTTCAGTCTGTTATCTCACCAAAAATGGAGCCTGAGATGTGATCTGATTATAAGCACTTCACAGACAAAAAACGCTTGGTGTGAAAGAGCTCTTTAACTTTGTTAGTAAAGGAAACTGGGGCCTGTAGTCAAGCAAACTGCAAACAGGAAACACGGCACTGGGCCATGCTACCTGAGAAGTGCCATCTGCTCTGCCTGTTTGGATCCTCCTCCCTGTCATGGAAGATGCATCAGCTGAGAGACACTGTGTTCTTTACAGGCAAAACAGAATAATGTTATTACTTACTTGGAGTTACACAAGGGCCCTAGATAAATTAATGGTCACTTCAGGCCTTAAAAATCTATGAACAGCAGGCACAAGCTACAGACAGTGCAGCATAAGGAAGCACCCTTGACGCCTGTCAGGAACAGGGAGCTCTCCTGCCTGATGGGCCCATGTGCCTGTAGAGAGCAGGAACAGCCCTGGGCATCTCAGGTCTACAAGCAGCCACTGGTCTCACCCAGCACCCGGGGACAGATCCAGGAATGTCAGTGCTTCCCAGCCTGGGCCTGTCTCTGCCTAAACTCACCACAGGCAGCACTGCTGCATGGGATGGCTGCAGGCCTGGCCAGGGTCACCCCTCCTCTGTGGGGCTGCTGCAAGGACAGACATGGAGAATATTCTCCCAAGGCCTCTCCCCACATGAGCTCTTCTCTCACTCCACTGTACCTGCTGCCCACAGTAAGGGCCATTGCTTGCCTCCCCTGGCTGCACTGTGGCCAGGGAGCTGCAGCCTCTGAGCCAAGTGCAGCTGGAAGTGTGAGGAAGATTAATGAACCAAAGAGAATGAGGTACAGGAGGATTAGAGCAACAAAGGGAATCCAACCCCAGGCTGCAGATGTGGGAGAGTCAGGGGAGAGACAGGGCACATGTAGAGAACTTCAGCAGCATCAGAAGGAAGCCAAAGACTTGTAACCCAGTGCAGAAGCTATGTTGGTTTTGCAGGATCCACTGTCCCACAGGGAATTACTCTGGCAGAGAGTGCTGGGCAGGAGCAGTACCTATTTCCATGGGATATGCAGAGGTCAAGAAGAGGTTCAAGACCTCCCAAAAGTTGGGAGTATTCCCTGTCTGCAGATCTTAATAGCAAGACCAGCCTGGGTCTGTCTCAGAGTCTGGACAACCAGCCCTCAGCCCTGCCAGCACAGTGACAGAGCAGTGCACTGTATGGTCTTGCAGCCAAGCCCTCATATTTCAGTCCTGGCTTCAATGTCACCAGCCTTAACTTGCCAGAAATTGCAAGTCAAATCCTCAAAACCTCATCAAGTTTCTAAAACCATGCCTACTTTCCTTCCTAGGGGACTTAGAGCCTTCAAGATCATTGGGATCTCCAGGGCCTGGATCTCCATTCTACCTGGGGAGTTCCACGAGAAACCTTCAACATCTAGAAGCAAAGCAGCACAGGACAAGGAACACAACACTTTTCAGCTCCATTTATACAGTGTATTACATCCCCGTGGCAGGTGGATCTGCCTTGGCCAGGGTGGTGGAGAGGTGCTGAAACATGAGAATTACTAGGCTGAGACCAGGACAGTGGCTCTTAGCATGTTCATGATGATGGTTCCAATTAGTGCAATTACAGAGCTTGGCTGCACCTTCCTGCCTGTGATTTTCATTAACAATTGCATGGTCAATTCTGCTGTTTTTCACTGGGCAAGTAGCCAGAAGCTGGCAGCAGCCTCTGCTCCTGGCAAGGTCCAGAGAAGGGCAGGTACAGACTGCTCTCCTGGGAGGCCAGGCTGGCAACAAAGGCCCAGCGAGGCATTCAGAGGTCCTGGCTCCTGGCAGCAAGGAGACTGTTTGGAAGGAGGGAGGTGAGTGGCACAGCTACCCGTCCTCCTGGAGAAGCACACTCCTTCCAGGCTTTACTGCACTCAGCACAACCAGTCCCTCACAGGCAATACCATCACAGACACCATCACTTCCAAGTCCCAGACACAGCTGCATCACCTTTCCTAATGCAAAGCAAGCCAAGCAGATCATTCCCCCCCAAACACAACTCCCCAAGCAACTGCAGGACACAACTTCCCAGGTTAGCATGACTCCAGAAAACTGAAACATTGGCAAGTACAGGGTGCAGACTAGGAGCAAAGGTTCTTCCCACTTCCTTGGATTGCAGAGACCCAAGGCTGTGAACATCAAAATCCACATAATCCAATGCTGAAAAAAAATAGCCCTCGTGCAGAAGAAGAGCTATAGAGTTAGGGATGATTATTTGCCACTGCAGAGATCCCACATGAGTGTGAGCCCTTTACAGCCCCAGGTTGGGCGATAACCAGCCTTCCAGCCATTTGCAACCTGAACTGCTCTTTCCCCACCTCACTAGGCATCAACCACAAACCGTGAAATAAAAGCTACAGATATTCAGGTGAAACAAGAAATTAAGCACAGCTTAAGGCAGCCCCACTGCAGGGCACCAGGCCCTGTGTCACTGCTCTGCCTTGCTACCTCTGTGTGCTTTGGGGCCAGGCTGGCTCTCCCACAGTAAGCTTGCCGGAGATACCTTGTTTGCTGGGCAGAGGACCAGAGGAGTGCAGAGGGCTCTGCAGAGACATCTTCTCCTTGCCTTCAGGATGTTTACTGTAATGAAATTTCAGCAGGAAGCCAAGCAGCTGTTCTTAGAATAAAGAGGTCACCCAGGGGAATGGGTAGGGGCAAAATCAGCACACATGTAGCACCTGGTCTTACAGGCAAGAGAAGAGTTTGCAGAAGGAGTGCAGCACCTCTGAGATTCGTTCCGCTTTGCTTCTGCTGGTTAATTAGTTCAAACACCATCAATATTCAATCTCAGCCCTCTATTTCCTGTGCATGGGTCCCCACAGCATGGATACACGTGTGCCCCCCCAGCAGAAGGGCTCGTGCTGAGCACACAGAGGTCTCCCCAGCACCGCAGTGCTCACGAGTGGCTCCGGCAGAGCCCAACTGCGCCACAGTGACTGCACAGAAACCTGCGTCTCCCACCCTCCAAAGCAGCCCGACTCTGGGCTCTCTGATGACCCCTGAACTTCCCTGCTCCTCTCAGAAGGCTCCAAAGATCACACTGTGGCACAAAGGAGCCTCAGAAAGGCAGGAGTCTGCACACCTGTGCCTGCACACAGCGCTGCCCTCACCTGCCTTCCCAGTTCCAAGCTCACTGCACTGACTCAAATTGGAAACAGCTTCAGCAATGACAAGAGGCCTTGACTGCATCTGTACAAGACCAAAGAGCTGTACAGCCACCCAGAGTGACTTCCAGAGGCAAACAGGATCCTACTGGTACTCCCAGCTCCCAATCCCCACTACCATCTTCTCTATACTTCTATCCTGTCTCCTCAATAGACTCCAACTCTACCTCTTTGTGGCTAGAGAATGCACTTCCCTGCTATCACTACAAGATAGTACTTTCTCATTCTTTTTGTGCCACTGCTGCAGCATCCCTATCTCCTCCTTTCAGTCCTTCATCCTTGCCTCCTTTTCCATTTCTGGCACTTTCAGTGCACAGTAAGGTTTTTCCTTACATGAAAGAGGGTGCGCAGGGGTTCTTTCTTCCTGACATTAAATGTCAGTACCCATTCAAGCCAGTTGGATAGTGTTCAACAGACAAACTGTGCTGATTCTTCAACATTCTGCTGGACTACACTGCACCAGCATACAGTCCCACCTCACCCCTCCTGAGCTTGCCACAGCTCTATCATATTCCATAGAAGCCACCAAGCACCCTAGTTCTTCTTCTGAGTAAAACCACATCCAGGTGTGGGGTGACTCAGCTTGAAAGCAGGAGTATAATTTCAGCAAAAGTGAGGATGGGTCCCACCAACTTCCCTTACAGACATATTCCAGGAACTGACCCTAGGACATGAGTAGAGAGACCTCACCTAGGACACATACCCTCAAGCCCTGAGGCTTCCAGGGAGGGGAGCCAGGGAGTATGTAGACACAAAGGAGCCCCACATGCTCAGTGGAGTTGCCTAGGGAGGAACGTTGCCATTTTCCCAAAGAGTCACAAAGCTTTTACCCCCTCCTTCTTGACACTTCCTGCATGGACCCCTGCCAAAGCCTTTTTACTCTGCTCACTGATCTACCCTAGACTTGCTGCTTGCACTAGCAAGTGCAAGGCAGAGCAGAGCTGGAGTATCAAAATTTCTCAGGCTCTCAAGGAGTCAGAGTCTCAAGGAAGGGGGGCACTCAGGAGAGCATCAGGCCCTTCAAATGGAGGACCTTCCTCCTATCAGCTTCACGGTGGATTCAAATGGGCTCTCCTGCAGCTCTCCATACAGCCAGTGCTTCCACTCTGTTTCTAAAGTATTTCTTGGCCAGAGTGTGTACTAATGCAGACAAGAACAGAGTGCTCTGCCCTGCACCACAGAATCACAAAATCACTGAATTATTGAGGCTGGAAAAGACCTCTGAGATCATCAAGTCCAGCCTATGACCTAACACCACCACATCAGCTAGACCATGGCACTAAGTGCCACATTCAGCCTTTCCTTAAACACCTCCAGGGATGGTGACTCCACCACTTCCCTGGGCAGTCCATTCCAATGTCTGATCACTCTTTCCATGAGGAAGTGCTTCCTGATATCCAACCTGCTTGGAGCAGCTTCAGGCCAGGCCCTCTCATCCTGTCACTGGTTGCCTGGGAAAAGAGCCTGACCCCACCTGACCACAACCTCCCTTCAGGTAGTTGAAGAGAGTGAGAAGGTCCCCCCTGAGTCTCTTCTCTGGGTTAAACAACTCCAGTTCCCTCAGCCTCTCCTCATAAGACTTTCCCTCTAGTCCCTTCACCAGCCTCATTAACTCCTCTGGACCTGTTCCAGCATCTCAAGATCCTTCTTGAAGTGAGGGGCACAGAACTGGACACAGGACTCAAGACAAGGCCTCCCAAGTGCTGAGTACAGGGGGGAAAATCACATCCTCAGTCCTGCTGGCCACACCGTTCCTGATACAAGCCAGGATGCCACTGGCCTTCTAGGCCACCTGGGCACACTGCTGGCTCATGTTCAACCTGCTGTCTACCACTGCTCCCAGGTCCCTCTCCAGCCACTTTTTCCCTAGCTGTAGCACTGGAGGGGGTTATTGTGGCCAAAGTGTAGGACTGGGCACTTGGGTCTTTTTGAACCAAGACACATGACAGTCTCCACTAGAAGTCCTCACCCAGTGAGCCTCAGAGCCAGCACAGCTGAGGCCTGGGTGAAGCTCTGGAGGAGCCCTGCAGACACAGCAGTCACTGAAAGCAAAACCAGAGGGGAACAAGCAGCAGGGAGGTAAAAAATTGACATAAAAGCATTCATCAACAGATATTCTATCCCTACCTTGTTGTTTTTCCAAATGTAGGGAACGGAAGTGCTTCTGGAAGGCTCAGAAGTGCCATGGACAGGGGAAGAAAGGAGACAGCTCTGGTGAACAGGATGGCTGTGCCCCTCTGCTTTACAGCCCATCTTGACCATGTGGCAGGTTCCATTCAGCAGGATTTGCCCACCCTCTGTCATGGTGCTCCTGCCAGCGCTGGCAGAGCGACACGGGCAGCGGACCTGGGTGAGCCAAAGCGGAGCAGAAAGAGCTCGGACCAAGAAATGCTGGCACATGGGGTGTGGGGAGTGGGGAACATACACACTGTGCTCCCCCCTTTGCAAAGTTTAGACTCGCACCAGAACCTGTTACAAAAGCAAGATAAAGCCACAAACAAGAGGATCCTTTCATTTTCCTTCCATGTTTCCCAGGCAACACCAAGCGCTCAGCGACAGTGCAGAGTGCAAAGCCCCCTCTGTTCAGTCAGTTCATGGCAGGAAGACGAAGAGACTGGAGCAGAGCTGCTCACTGCTTCTTGCTTGGTAACCCCAGCCACGCAGCTGCAGCAGTGACATTTATACCAAACACTGCACTGTTTTTAAATGCAGACCTCTATGCCGGAGCTCTGAAACTCCACTGAAGAAGGAGTTTCCATTCCTAAATTAGAGATCTACAGCTACCCCTGCGTATGTGGCTGGGAGTGCATGACAGCACCGTGAAGGAGGTGCACATAAACCTCAGCAGGAATGCTCCAGGCTAGAGAAAGCAATTTAGATCCGGGACTGTTGCTCAAACACACTGATGCAGAGATGCTAAAAACAAACAAACAAACAAAAACAAAAACCAAAACCCAAACAGCTCAGCTGTGGCAGAGAGGCCTTGAGCAGACTCTCAAAATTGGTCAAGCTGTTTGGCTTCCGACTGGACTCCCAAGATCTTCTCTTCAACTAAGGGGCAGGACCACGTCTTTAATGCATAGCTGGGCACTTACGTTTAGCATTCCTGCTGGGCACAGGGTTTTGTTAGCATTCCTGCTTTGGTCACTTGTGCACTGAGGTGCTGAAGGCTGAGCAGGGTCTATTCTCACCTCTTTGTAGCATGCTGGGACCAGCCCACAAGCCCTCACCTCAAAGTCCTGACTCAAGGCTAGTACACAGATGGACCTCTGCTTGTGATACAATGCTTCACCTAGCTGTTCAAGTAGAAGCTAAAGGAACACAGATTCAGTGGCTAAATCATATGCAAGGTGACTTGAAGACTCCCAGCACTAGAAGACTCCCAAAGCTACCAGGGCTCAAGAAGGAACTGCATTTTCCAATTACGCCCACCCAGGGGTTTGTGCCTTCTCTCTCTGATGAGTTACCATGCAAACTTTTCTAGGCCTCAAATGAGCCCTGAGGATGCTGTGAAACAGCTGCCCCTTTCCACCTTATTCCAGCAACTTCTCCAGGTTCCCCAACAGGATATCTGTCCCCAGATTTTACACACAGAACAGTTATTTAGAGTCTAAACAGATATGCTGATTCTAAGCTCTGTATCTTGGCCAGTTTTGCAGGAACAGCTCTTCACTGCTAGTTCCTCTTATGCTCTCTCTTACAATTTGAGAAGCTTATCATGAGGTGTTTGATGCAGACTACTATCCATCCTCTTCACATTCTTCCACTTGAACATCTGCTATTGAACTCGTGACCTACATCTAGCAATTAATCTGGTATCCAGCACCATTAATAGACAAACATATCCCAGAAAAGCTAAAACATCAATAGAGATCTGGTTGCTATTTTTGTCCTTAAATCATCTACAATAGGGAGAACAGATTGTCAGTGTATGTTCTCTCTCTTTTTATGAAAAGCCAAGAGGCAACTTCCTTCCTGCACTACTCCTAAAAGAAGTTAGGACATAAAAAAACAAAGGTTGAAGGGATGAAGGGAGAAACAAGTGGCAAAAACAGAGATCCTGCCTGTTCTGCACCACCAATAGTGAGGGCATATTCAACTCTACCCCAGTGAGGTTTCTGCAGAAGGAACTGCACAAGGGAAAAGTCATATAAAGACAGCAAAACAGCAATGCAGAAGCAGAGGACCTTGCTGTATTGGAGTCCTGGGCAGGAATCCTTGCAGGACCACCTTCAGCCAGTCCCAAACTGCCACTGAATGAAAAACCTTTCCATTCTAGCACTGAAGATCCAGAAAATCAGCAGAAACACTTCAGCATGAGCTGGTTAGGGTCTCCTTGCTGTTTGCTGGCCACAAAAGCACCTGCAGAATATCCCCTACCATGCACCTCCTTGCATCACAAGACAGATGAACGAAGCCCAGTCAGTTTTGCAAACAAACTGGACTACTTGTATCATGCCCTGGGGCAAAATCATGAAGCAACAGACAGTTTTATGTTCTGACTTCCAGGTTTTTCATATCTTCAACTTTGAAAAGAACAACATTTTACTTAATAAGGAAACATACATCTACCTAGCCTGACTGGGAACAATCAGCTAGCAACTTTCTAGGGAGGCGTGCAGAACTTACCCCTTGTTCCAAAAGCTGTTCTGAGCTTATCTCATGGGAGTGAATTACAGTGTCATGAAAAACTTGTGTCTAGATCAGAAATGCTAACTGGGGACGCCAGGTTTAGGGTACCCCCTCTAGCTAGAGGAGGAGGTGAAACTCGAAGCAGTAGACTGGAGGTCTACAGTTCCCAAGTGCTTGCATTGGCACAACCAAATTTCACCTTCAGGCACCACATGTGGTACAAGTCCTGGCCTGTGAACAAAGTTGCCTTTACCTTGGATTTACAGGGACCTGAAATCCCAGTCTGAGAATTACACAGTAGAGGGATGCCTGAGATTCAGTTCCAGGAGGGTGGGAAGTGAAATGCAAGGAGCAGCTGTGGTCTTGCTCAACAGCTCACATGCAGAAAGCACCGCCCCGCTTCACGTACCAAGTATCCAGAGCCGGGATCACCTCCAGTGGGGTCAACAGGGTGAATCCTGCTGGAAGCATCACAAGTTCCAGCTATTGGAAAATGCAGCTAGGGACAAACCAAGCCATTTTCAGCTCCAGGCATCCCACTTGATGCACAAGACCTCTTGGTGCAGCAGCCTGGCCTGGAACTGCTGGCTCAGTAGCTTTACATGAGATAGATGCACCACCTGCTGTCTGCTCTGAAGCAAGTTACCCATGTCTATTAGAACATCATTAAAGATGGTCATTACCAACAGAAGTTTCCTTCTTTAGAACCAGTTTTTTGCCAGACATACTTTTGATTAAAGTCATCAAGAAAAACTTTGTATCAAAAAACTACGAAGCAAGATCAACAGAGGGACAGTTTAGTCAAAATAGTTCAGATTCTCACACAGAATATGAGAACTTCAGTTTAGTACCCAGCTCCTCTCAGGAGATGGATCACACTGTTAAACTTTGGGAAACTCTCAAGTTATTTCCACTCCAACAACTCCAGAAGCTAGCATCGAACAAAACTTTCAAAGAGGTGAAAATTCTGCCATGCAAAACACCAGCCACCTGCTCAACACCACTTGTGGCTTAGCAGAAAGGAAAAAGATACATCTTAAATTCTGTACCATTCCCCTTTCCTGGACAAGGCTGCAGCACTAACTGATCCAATCCAATGGAGCAAAGAGATAAGATTCCTACAAAAAGCCACAATACTAAAAGTCTTCTTAGGACATGGTGTCTTGTTCACACATGAAGGCAGAGGAGTCAGTGTGCTCTCCTGGCTGGCACAAATACAACTTAACCATCAACAAATAATCCCTGACCCAGGCTTCAAACACTGTCCCTTACAGAAGATGTTTTGTTTCTGTAGCCAGTGCTATCCCTCCTTATTCCCTCCCCATTACCCACTTTTTAGCACTCTACCTACCCAGGTCAGCCTTTTGCAGAAGTATCTGCATGAGAGTCCAGCAAATACCCCCAAGGAGAGGCACACAGCACCAGCACAAACCCCTGTGCGTTGAACTGTGTGGACTTGTAGATGAACATGAAGAGCCCCCCAGCAATGAGCAGAACCACCAGCAGCAATGCCAACCTCTGGATAAGAGCAAACACAAAGTCACTACAGACTCCTGGAGCTGATCAGAGATAGACACCTCTCTTCATCCACAGAACTGCATTCTGCCTCTACTTACACATTTATTGTACATGCAGTGCCTATTTCCCTGGGCCTGACCTTCTCACTCCCTAAAGCATTGCATGGGACCCTTCCCATCTCCTCCAGCTTGAAGGGCAGTGAAAAAAGCAGGATGAAGAGAATGGCAGAGCATTTGGTCATCAGATAGCTGTAAAGATCAAAATACACTGTCACTGTTCTGTAAGGTCATTCCCAGCAAAGTACTATTAGGAACCAGATCACTCACTTCTACATTGCTACCAGCAAGCTATGTGGGACCCTGCGTGCCAGCCCCACCAAGCCATACACCCACTGAAGAAACTGACTGTGACAAAGCACTTCCTTAACCCCACCACACGGCTGTTGGGGAAGATGGTGTTTGTACTCACAGGGAGACAGTGACATATAGGAAGCTCCAGTTACTCAGCCCAATATCCAAGGAAGTTGACAGAGCTACAGAATCAGAGAAAAAAATCCTGAAGTTAACTATCTTCCACTACAAAAAAAAAACCAACAAAAACCCAACCCAAACAAACAAACCACAAAACAACAACAAAACTAACCCAAAAAACACAACCCCTGCTACTTGACCACAACACAGAGCTGAGCAGACCCAGAAAAAAGCCCAAACGTTTTTCTTAGGCTAACTCTACAGAACCAACACAGCTCAGATATCCTTAACTCTTTATGTTTCTGTCCTGCTCCCCGTGATTTAAGTTGTCTGGAAACAATTCTCATCTGCAGCCCCTGCAGTCTGTTCTCCCTTGTGTTTACACTTCCTGCCACAAGAAGCAGTTTTACTAATCCAGTGGCATCCTATGCTGAAAGCTGGTATTGCCACAGGTGGAGAAAGTAGTTTTCAAGAAACCATGGTGCATGTTATGTAAAGTATTGCAAACCTTGCCAGGGATCTTCGAGCAGATTTTGTTCTGTGAGAGACAGCATGAGGACAACGGAACCAACATAACCTACAGCCAAAGAACTGGAGTAGCTAGAGTTCTGAACTCTTGAGGAGGAGCTTCACTCCGTGGTCTCAGCTTAGAGCAGTTTCTGTGTCATGTATGACAAACTTCTGTATCTTTATCTAAAGTTCCAACCAGAGACAGCTCCAGACATAACGTAATGGCTTGATAGCAACATTAAATAGGAAAAAAAACCCACAAGAAAACTTGCAGAGGCAACTCGTGAAGGTCCAAGATTCTCACTGTAGGTTCCCCCGGGCCAGCGGCTCCTCCACGCTCCAACCAGCGTGTTCCGGCCAGGGAAGGCGGCCCGAGCCGGCCCAGGAACCCGCCGGCACACGCAGCTCCCGAGGAGCCCGAGGGCACCGGTGGGGCCAAATCTGCGCGGGACCCCCCTCAGCCCCCGCCCGCCCTACCTGCGGGGCCCGCCCGGGGGAGCGCGGCGCGGGGCCGCGGCGAGGGCCGCGCGGCGGGGATGAGCCGGGCGGGAAGGGGAAGCGCTGCGGGACCGGGAGCCGCCGCCCCGCGCCTCCATCAGCTCTTGCAGAAGGCGATGCCGACGGAGAAGCGGTAGCGCAGCAGCACCCGCGGCCGCGCAGCCCCCGGGCCGCGCCGGGCCCCGCCGGGACGGGGGGGCTGAGGGGGCGGCGGGGGGGCCGCGCGGGGGGGCGGGGCGCGCGCTGGGGAAGGGGCCGCGGCGCGGGGGGCGCGGGGGGCGGCGGAGACGCCCCGGGGCGGGTCCCGAGCGGAAGGAGGCGGCGGCACCGGGAGCAGCGCTACGTTCTTATTGTCACTCGTACAAAAGTCGCGCGGCGCCCCGGTCCCGCCCCGGCCCCGCCCGCGCCGCCGGTGCCCGCCGCGGGCACGAGCAGCCGCCGCGGGCACGAGCAGCCGCCGCGGGCACGAGCAGCCGCCGTCAGCCGTAGTGGTACACGAAGTCGTAGCTGCTCGGCTCCTTCGGGATGGGCGGCGGCGCCTCGGGGATCTGGATGTTCTCCAGGTCCAGGAGCCGCAGCTTCATCTCCATGCTCAGCAGGGTGTCCAGGTCACTTTTGGTCAGCTCGCTGGACATGTCCTTCCCCAGGAGCGCGTTGAGGCCATCGATCCAGATACAGTACTGCGGATAGAAGGGATGAAGTGACAGGTCGTGTGGAATCTCTCCCTCCATGCAAAAATTAAGAGATTCTCCTGCACAGTTCCAAAACAGGAATCACGGGAAGGAGTTAACCTACGGTGGAAAAAACCCAGCCCCCAAACAGCACCCACCGGGATCTCCAATGGAAATTAGAGGCCAAGGGGCAGCATGAGCCCGTGGCTCTAGGAGAGGGCCAAGGGTTTCTATTGTGCCATAGCAACTGGTTTAGACATCAGCCTCTTATAGAACAGGGAAATGGGAACAACTGGCTGCACAGGAGGAGAAAAAGTAACAGTGCAGGCTGAGGGAAACCAGTGTAGGGTTTGGGTTTGTTTGTTTTTTTTCTAAAAAAAGAGAAAGATAACTGAAAAAAATTTAAAAGGAAGAACCACATTAGGCATTGACACCATTTTCTAAGAATGAACCTGGGGAGAGACATCCCACTAAAGTCGTTAATGAGAAGCAACTGATCCTTCTTAATCTCTGAAGTTAATTGATTTATATTGTACTGCTTAATAGCTGTTTCTTACCTCATATTTATTAGGTGCAATGAAGTTCAAGGTCTCATCAGGATCATATAATATCGAGAAGGCCAATTCTAACACTTCCTGAATGGAAAAGGATCTTCACTCATCAACTGAACAAAACATCATAGCACCTTCTCCCTGTGAACCCCACAAGAGCAGCTGCCTCACTGCACCCCCCACACCCCCCAGGTCTGAGCAACTGCACAACCCGTAGCAGCACCGAGCAGCCACAGATGAGCACTAGGAAAAGGCCCAGATGTGAGGTGGGTTTTGCAAACTATACAGCATAGGAAGCCATTTGCTCCTGCTGCTTGCTTTCAGTCTTCAACTCTTCAATGCTACACAGTAACATTGAATATTACTTACAAGCAAAAAGGGAGCACTTACCTTACTCTGTTTCAGTGCACTTTTTTCCTTCATGTGTGGACAATCCTTGCCAGTGACAATGGCTTTGATGTCTGCAACTGGAACTAACAGTGAAAAAGTAAAACAAGAAATCTAACCACGAAAAGACAGAACTTTGTTTTTCCTTTGCAAATGAGCATCATTCCTGTTTCTGTAGCTTATTACTGCAGTTTTCCAAAACACATTACCAGTAACACATCCCTACAGTTGGCTGTTACAAGAAATACCAAGCAATTCCAAGACTCAAAGGATTTTGGCAAGGACCAAAAGTTTACCTCACCTCAGCTGGGGCTTCAACCACAGCTCTTTTTCTCTCGTCTCTAGGATGATACTCCTAACAGTTGAGGACAGAACATTGCACAGTGTGCTCGGAGCAGTAATTGGGACTTACTTTTTTCCTGTAAAGATTCAAAGGTGACTTCCCCTTGGGCATTATCTTCCAGATCTCCATAGTGTAGCACCTTGTGATTCAGAGCCAGGCGACAATACCAAAATCTTTCTGGAATACACATCAAGTAGACTAAGCTGAGCAAGACCATGCACTTAAGGTCCTACAGTCACTACACTCTAGTCTCTGCACCCAAGCTCTGTGCTGCCAGTTCCTCACACCTCATCCTGTTCATGAGGGCACAGCTAGATTCTTAGAAACATCTGTTCCATTCCAAACTACTGCCTGGTATAGACAGCCCAGGTAACCAGCTTTCCTTTCTGGCAACACGCCTGCTAATCCATTAAATCTTACTTGCTTAAAGTTCTTCATATGAAAAATCACAGTAGACACTGTTACCTTGTCTTCTGCGATTGCCAATTTTTCGAAAGCTACTTCCCTCACAAAGCCTGTTCAGGCGCTGTTGCTTTATCAGCTCCAAGATCTCAGGTTGGATTTTCTCTCTCAATTCCCTGGCAATCAAATATGGAAGAGTAAGCAGAAAACTGAGATAATGGCAAGAACAGAAGGCAACTTTTTGCTAGGCACTCACACAATAGGTGGTGACTGGAAGTCATCTTGGCTCATCCTCTCAGACTGGCGTAGTCGCAGAATCTCAGAATAGCTCAGGCTGCGCAGTTTGCTCTTGAACTGGTCCAAAGAGTTTGGTTTAGAGGGGAGAGCCCGTGTGATCTGTTCCCTCACAACCTGCATAACCTAAGGAAGTTGAGCAGCGAGAGAAGCAAGTCATATTCTTGCTATTTAATGGCATCAGAGAAGCAGGGCACAGATCAGTGGCAGCAAAGGACTGGCATGGAATAACTGGGGCCAGGGGTGTCAATGTACTAGTGACTTTGAAGATTCAGGAGAACAAAGAATGAGCTCAGGTCATACCAAATAAAACTTGAGCCATCTTCCCTTACAGCCCACATCAATGCCCTGTCATACCTTCTTGTGCCCTACTCTTTAAACAAGTGTACAGGCTGACAGAACACATGCTGTTCTGCAAAAGGTTCTACAAAAATACCACTTCTTCACTCTGACCTTATTAAAGTCTTCTGCTGTAGCCCTCATTTCTTTCCAGGTCTTGTTCAATAGCTGAATGCAGATGGCAAATAGCTCCTCAAATGCACGGTCATGGGTGAAAAACATGGGGTGATAGTCATTCCGGCCTTCATTGGCTTCAGGAAGAAAGAGAAACCACAACCATGTGAGCATATTGCACAAGAGCAACTAAGAGCAACTAAAATGCACTACAGCAACAGAAACATAAGGGTGTTACAACAGTATTAACTCAAAGAGATTAAGACAGTTCAGTGCTTTGTCTCCAGCCAGCCTACGCCAGGAATGGCAGCTATCCTGCTGCAAGCCTCTCTGACTCAAGTGCCCTTTTCATACTAGTCCCCCCAAATGACTGCTTGCAGTTGTTTCCCACTTTCCTTTGGCAGAATCTCTTATAGTGGTTAATTGTCTCAGAATGCTGTTTCAAAACTGTCAGAGCTTCTTCATTTTTCTCAAGTTCATTATGGTTTCTAGAGTGTTTTTTTTATACAGCACCCTGCTGAAGTTTCAGGAAGGTGAAGCCTTCCACTTGCGTCAGTTCTTCAGGAGAACCAGGGTGCACACACCAAAATGTATTCCTTTGATATTGGTATTATCACTGGGACATGGACGCTGCAACTCCAAGCTTCCCCTATCCTTACATGTCTGTAAGGCAGAAGTGAGATCAAGGTACAAGTGCTTGTAAAAGCTGGTCAGCCTGAAGGCTGCTTCCAGAAGTATCAGCCCAGCAACTTGGAAAGCTGGGATGATAAATGGTACTTACGGAGCTCCCCAACTTGCAGGATCTCACAAAGCATCCTGGTAAGCTCAATGGCACTGCGCCCAAAGGGACACTCGTGCTTATCTTCTCGACTGCTGTTCTCCAGAACAATCTACAGGAAGAGGATGCAACACACACTGAAAAGAGGTGCAGAGGTGTTGGAATCTGCAAAACCAGCAACTTCACTTACTCTGATATAGGTGTCCTGGTGAAATTTGGCCAAGTAGAGCATGTTGTCCAATGCCAGCATCCCTGGAGGAGTCTGAGTAAAATCCATGGCTGGATTGATGTGATTCTGTGAAGAGAGTGTGTAGAAAGAACCCAAACAAATAAGTCCAAAGAAATTGTGCGAGAAACTTTTCTGAATTAATTTTAAAACCACCTGTCCATCAAGCACTCCCTCACAGAGGTAACCTTGGACACCTGCTAACCGTGCTATCTGAACTTTCTAGAACAGAGGCTGATTCAAAATTCTTCTTAGAATGAATTTGTACATAAGTAAATATCTCCAGAGAATGTGCCGAGGGGCCCTGGCATTTAACCAACCAGCAAGTTCCTAACAATGTTCCCTGGCAGTTTGAGTGTAGCTGAATTTCTGAAACTCAGGTAGAGAAGTATGGTAAAGCAAACAGCTATTTCTGTTCCTTATTTCCCCACAACCCTGACTGAGATAGCTTTGATTCCCTTTATGTGCTTTACAGCCAGCACTCTCCAGATGCCTACAGTGAATCCCAGCATCTTGTAGTCCTTGGTGTACATGGCTTTGCGCTTTTCGGTTCCGCTGCCAGGGAGGGTGTTGCTGTCAGACTCTGCATCAAACGCAATTCTTCTCAGCTCAAATATGATGTCTCTCTGTGCCTGAAGGACAGAAAGCAGAGAAATGGTACAATGTGATCAATCACTAGGGCAGTATTTTCATGTAATGCACAGCTCCACCTCTCTCTCCAGAGCTCACACAGCGAATACAGAGATGCCAAAGGTCAGCAACACTACAGAAGAAGAGGCAACACATTTCAAAGTGGCAAGTTTCAGTATGCTGGGTAATGCAAAATATGTGTGTGCATTTTCCATTAACTTCCCTAAGTTTAGTTAAAGGCAATTTCTAGGCATTCAGATAATACTAAGGCATTTCTCAATTAAGACTACAATGCATCTAGGAACTGAATAACAAACAAGATAAAATTGCCCAGCTTCCTTGTATACTGCAAGAAAATAGATAAAATTATGTGCCCTCTGTATAGGTGGAGTTATCAGTTTGACAGCTGGCATCACACTGGTCAAAAAAGGAATATATAGCTTCCAGTGACCACCTGTATCTCTCAAAAGTCCCATAGCAAACAGCAGGATAGTCTGGAGTGTACCCTAATCTCAAGGATTACATTGTGAGTAGTGGGTTTGAAACTGCAAGTTCTGTGGAGCTAAGGAGCTCAGGAATAAGGCCTGTGTACATCCCATTCCATCAGATCTTACTCAGCTCTGATAGCCACCTGATCATTAGGATCCATCTTGGTCATCATTCTCTCTTCTAGGAGGTTAAAGGTCAGGACCTGCAGCACATACAGCTGATGTGCCATCTCTGTTTTAATCGGGCGGTTTCCTCTGATCACATGCTACAAAATAAAGGATAGGGTAGAAATGAAGTGAACACAAGCAAAAACTGAGGTATTAGGTGTAGGCATATGCCAGTCCACATTTACAACTCTGTACATGAAGATTCAGCTGTTTAACCTCCATATTCCATCACAGGCATAATGATAAAGCCCTGTAACAGCAGAAAGGAGTATCCTGGTAACTCTCTTTTGAACAAGTGGCTCCAAAACCACCTTTGACAGAGTTGCTTTTCTGGAAGTGCCCTGAGGGCAGCAGTACTTACACTCTGCAGAAGTGAAACCTCTATTGAGACAACATTGGGAAGTACTCTTGTAATTCCAGACATACTTACATTCAAGATTATAGACCTCAGGTGCTTCTGGGCAAATGCGTTAGCCATTTCCTGTTGTGGAATTCAGAGATGAAATAACATAAGTGAAATATAAACAAAAATCCCACCTTATGCAGAAAGGAGAGAGAACGAAACCTACAAACTGAAGATAGCACTGGCAAAGTGTGTTTTCTACAGTCTGTCAATTTAGCATGGCATCTCACCACAAAGCAAGCATCAAGTTGGGATGCAAGGGTCATCCTTACCATGGTGTAACTCAGGGATGGCTCCCCTACAAAACATCATTAATATGAAGAAGGGCACTAGTGTAGTCAAAGAACAGAAGAAAATTGAGCTTAACATCAGACATCTAATGATACTTCAATGTCAGGAGACATGTCAGCAGGAAGCATGCTGTGGGTTGCCCAGAAAAATCTGTCATCTACAAAAGGTTCCTTCAATTATGAATTCACAGGTTTCTATACTTAGGTCTACACCCCAGATAACAAGGACCAGAGGATGTAGTTTTCAGGTCTCCTCCCTCTCAAAACCTCTCCCTCCAAAATCTACATTTCCCATGTCTGAGTTCCTGAAGAGATGTTTAGAAGTCAGTTTAAGGACAATTTGCAGAAGCACTTCAGTTTACAAAAATAAAGGGTAAATAATGATCACGTTTAACAGGAAAGCGTCCAGTTTCATTCTTCACTGCTTGGCTTCCTTCCCCAGATGAGGAGGGTTTTCCAACCATCAAGTCATGATGACAGTCACAGCAGATGCAAGCATCTGCTGCAGACCTTCAGTTCTGGGACCAATTACACATGCACCTGCAAAAATATAACCTGTGCTCTCCTTGCAAACTGTGAAGATGCACTTCTAAAAATACCAACGATCTCATAATACCCGCTAGGAGAGTGGCACCAATGTTAATGTCAAGATGGAGTATTATCGGAAGTTTACTGTTAGAAGTAAAATCTTTGGTTAAGAAAAATTTGTCAGGCAATATATCATCTAGAAGAAGTCCAAAAGATCTCTTGCCAGTCCAAGATCTCTTCACACCCCTATGCAGTTCAAATTGAGAACTAGAAGCTGTGCAGTCTTAGATAACTGCATTCAATCAGCTGTACATTCTGAGCAATCCAAGGCACTTCCAACTGCTCATATCAACCCTGCTCTTGACAGGCTTTATAAGGAGTCTGGCAAAATGTGTATATTAACCTTATTCCAAGTCCCTATTATCACTTCTTCTGCTCCTAAAACAAGAAAGTGATATGCTGGCTGTAATGGCTGCAAGTTCAGCAGCCCTCGTACTACAACCAAAATGAGTCAGTGCATGACTGGAAAATACCTAAGCAGCATCTAGATGAAGTAGGAAGTGGTTTCAGACATAATACACTGCCCTGTGAGTTAATATTTTCACTACAATTTGTGAGATGCAGTACTGAGTATAGAACAAGGCCTGCTGTTAGGATTGGTTCATGCATGTAACACAAAGAATCCTCACTCTAAAGGACTTAGTTTGTACATGGGATGAAGTAACAGGTGACTGAAGCAGATAAACAGCAGGAAGGACAAAGACAATTAAACAATTCTAAATGGCATAGTAAGAAGCATGAGCACACACATAGCCTAACCACTGCTCAGGGATCTATGTTCTGCTGAGAGTCTAATAATGCCCCCTTTGCTGCTTGATGGGGTCACAGATTCATAGAATCATTTATCTTGGAAGAGACATCTTGAGATCATCTAGTCCAGCTCCCCTGGTTCAAGCAACATCAGAAAGAGCAGACTGCACAGGACGATGTCCAGTCAGGTTTTTAGTATCTCCACTGACAGAGACTCCACAATCTCTCTGGGTAACTTGTTCCAGTGTTTGACTGCCCTCTTGCTATTTTTGTTTGTTTGCCTTTTTGCATGTGTTCAGGTGAGATTTCCTGGGCTTTAAGTTGTGCCCATCACCCCCTGTCCTGTCAGCGGGCACTACAGAGAAGAGCTGGACTCTCTCCTCTTTATTCACTTCCATCAGATAATTATTGGTAAGACCCCCTCTGACCCTTCTCTTCTTGAGGCTGAGCAATCCCACATCCCTCTGCCTCTAATCATATGAAATATATTCCAGTCCCTTAATTGTCTTCATGGCCTTTTGTGGTCATGTGGGTTGTGTTCGAGGGTGGGGGGAAGAAAAAAAAGTGAAAGATCTCTTGGAATTTTGTTTGCTATGAAGTTTAGTATCTCGGCCAAATTACCAACAGAGGAGTATGTTCTTCTTTATTTTCATGTGTTAAGCACATCCATTAATTCTAGAAATTACGCAACATTAGCTGAGACCATAGTTTCCCCTCTGAAGGCACTGCATCCTTGGCAAAAGTGCATCATTCTCTGTGCCACCCAGAAAATCCAAAAAATGCACCAGAATCTCAGGATACAGAAGGTTCCAAATCAGCCTGTTAACAACAGTGGTGACTGCCTTGGAGATAACATGGGGAAAAACACATTATAGTAAAATTCCCATAAGGGAGAAGTCACAGATTAGGCAGAATGTTTGCTCTAGACACCAGTCGGCACTAAGTTTTGTGACTGCTCTTTACAAACAGCTCTACCTTTCGAAGGACGAAGCTGGATATGAAACTGTCATTAAGACAAGCAAAATTTGGGGCATAAACTCAGGATGTAGTAAGCTTAAGGAGATCCAGGCTGCTAAAGAACTGGTTCCAGCTTTAAAATTGGTTCACCTGGTCACTTTTATTGTATCAGTTTATTTTTATAATCATCTTTATAATCTTGTCTGCACAGTAAGTCATTCAGGACTTCTCCTACTGCATCTTCTCCTCTCCACCATCTGAGAACACCCCCATGAGTCCTCCCACCCTTCTTCCTGGGCTCACCCACAACCTGAGGACTGTGTGCATCATCTCTAAGATACTAGGAGGCATAACTGGAGAAAAGCTAACATGCCTACAGTTCCGCATGACCAGCCCCCAGGCTTGAGTTACTTACAGTGATGGGCAGGTCTAGTGGGTTAAGCAGCTTGTCCTGCCGGCAGAAAGCAAAAAAAGGCACAAAGAGAAGCAGACAGGATTTAGCTTGGAGTCCAGAAATAAGGCACAAATGGGGCACTAGAGAAGAAAGGCTTAACACACAATACAGACATATGCACATCTTGCATGTAGCTGAGACCTCGGGTGGTTCCTCAGAGCAGGACAGGCGTTTCATTCCTCACATTTGCCAGCAGGAATATGCCCCTATAACTTGGGAAAGGTATCTTTTTTGAGGAAGGGGGAGATGGGCTACTGATTTACTAAGAGCATACAACCCCAAGGACTCCACCCAGCCTACCTCTTCCATAAGGAATCAACTGTCTTTAAAAAAATGTCCATGCTGGACAGAGGATTACTTTGTCTCTCAAGACCTTTCAGATTCCTTTCTGAGCATCTCCTAAACATAGATATGCTGCTCCAGAACATGTTATTAATGGGATGGTACTTTTTCTCCCGTGTTGCCACACTGAAACAGCTATAAGTTCTTGGCAAGGCCCAAGGTCTGCCTTGCCCAGACAATGTAATTTCTGAGGCATAAACAGCCAGCTGTTAACCATTATTCAGATTTAAAGTAAAAAAGCAAGAACAAACCTGTCTCTTGTCCTCAGGTGCTTTCAGGAAGAGGGCATTGATCAGGGCAATGGCATATGTCTGAATCTCCTGGTTTGAGCTGCAGAAACAAAAATGGGAGGATCATAAGAGAATGATCATAAGAGAACAGGCAGCACAGAACATTACAGCTTGCTGCTTTGCCTGCACTGAAAGAATATTTACTACAGCTCTCTTGGATTTCAACGGACAAGCAGGATTCAGGTCATCTACCTTCATGCCATCCAACTCTTCATGAGACCTGCAAAAAGCTGACAGAAATTGCTTACCAATAGCTCCATTACTCAGAAGACAGTGCAGACTGCAGCCTAGCAGAGCTCAGGGTTCAGCACCACCAGTTTCTTTCCAATGCTGAAACTATCTCTGTGAAGCTGTCATACTGCAGTCCATTATATGGATACAGCTAAAAACTTATATGGAGCAAGTAATTTTGCTCCCTTATGTCAATGGAAGACACCAAACACAAATGGAACTAAGGAGGAAGCATGCCTCTTTATGGCATTCCATTCCAAACTCAATAGTCTGGCCCAGCTCACGTTTTATTATTTTCACTAAAAAGCTTCTTCAGGTAAAGGCTGCTAACTCCCTTCCTAGATCACACACAGTGCGTGGTTTCACTTGTGATGTTTTGAAGAAGCTTGCAAATGCCTGTCACACTTTTCAGTAATACTTCAAAAATAGCATCTTTAAGTGTTTGAAACACAGAGGCATGTATTTTCAAATGAACAGATATTAATGTAATGGATTTAAATCACACCACTGTTGAGTGAACACTCACACTTGCAGATGAGAAATGAGCTGCCCCACGGTGATCTCTTCTGCTATCTTCTGATACAGAGTCTGGCTGTTTAGCACCATGCTCTCTAGAATGGCGAGGGATCGCTGGAGGATGGAGACATCCACCATAGGCTGACTCACATACCCTGCAATCTAAAAACAGATGATCCAGCAGGTCAACAGATGCCTATCCAGAAAACCTTGTGGTGAGTGATACAAGCTAAGGGTGACGGGGCTCAGAAAGCTGGGTGCACTGTGCTCTCAGTGAGAAGTCAGCTTCTCAGAGTCATCTTGCTCTTCATGGAAGCTGCATTTAAGCATGAGAAGAAATCATCTTAAACGTCTAGAAAATTATAGATGATTCTATGACTCTGTGAAGTAGCATCCTTGCCTCCTTTACCTAAACTCACCTGTTTGATGAAGGTTATTGAGACCATGTCCCAGGAGACAATACCATGGTCCATGAGCTCCAAGAAGGCAGTCAGGGTGAAAGCCAACATCTCACTGTAACTGAGAAAATGAAGCATGCCATTACAAGAGACCTGGTAGCAAGAAAAAAGCCTGTTCAAGTTGAGTAAGTGAGAGAAGAGAAAAATGCAACCACCTCCACACACACAAAAAATCCTCAACCAGACAGAAGTTTCAAGATCAGAGAAAAACAAAGAAAAAATGAATTGTCATTCTGTAAATATGGGGACCTGGCTTTTAAACAAAATGAAAGAACAGCATGAACTGTGGAAAATTTAATACATAACCACAAGACATAAAGCTAAAAAAGATTGCGGGAAAGATCACAAAACATGCTGAAAACATATTAGTTGTTAATATATAAGAAAACAGAAAACATATAAATGTTCAGACAACACATTATCAAGACTTTAAAAGTGCTTTCAGTGAAACAAAACAACTACAGTGGAAAAGCCAAGTGAATTCTTTGCATCAGAGTTCACTGTGAATGTGCTTGGGGAAACTTTCAGAACAGAGTTTGTCTGGATTTTTTTCACGTGTTTTTGTCTTCAATATAGAAGAAAAGTTTTCAATTTTGTCATTTGAACATCACTAGAAGACATTCTGGAATAAGCCATTAAGACAATGATCTCCAGGACCAGATGATACTCACTGAAGAATCCCACAGGAACCATGGCAAAGCGAAACACTGCAGAACTACTTATTGTGCTCTGCAGAAAGTGGCAAACCTAACACCAGCTTTTAGAGAGGACTCAGGAATCTGACGGACACAGCAGACACTAGGTATGTGTAACCAGAAAGATAGGGGGAATCTATAATAAAAGCATAATACCACTAGAAGAAAAATAAACATTTAACATGGAAGAATTGCTCTGCCTTTTGTAGAGGGAAGTTACATTTCACATCTCTATGAGAAATGGGTTCATGTGGCAAGGTCTTGGTAGCAGAGCCTGGCTGGGGGGCCTCTGTGAGGAGAGGCTGGGGCTGCCCAGGCTGAGCAGCTCATCCCACACAGCTCCAAGATCAACTCAGATCTGGCCAGAGCTGAGCCCAGCAGTCAGGATGGTGGCACTTCTGTGGAAGCATTTTTAAGAAAGTGTAAAAAATGCTACACAGCAGCTGTGAGAGAGGAGTGAAAGAACATGGGAGGGGCTTGGTGGGCAGCTGGCAGCCAGCCGAGGTTAATCCACCACAATACTGAAGGTCTCTGAACAAATCAATAAGTCAGAATGAAAACAGTTAAGTACAACTTCTGGACTTCAAAGGGGATTTTTATGAAGTGCTTCATTAAAGTGTCTTAAAAAACCCCAAAACACTCAGCTGCTAAAGGGCAAAACCAAAAAGCACTTTCTTGCATTAACAACTGACTAAAAGACAAGAAATAAACGGTACAAATAAATTTTCCCACAACAGCACAGTAGTACTGGAAAGAGCTAAGAGCTAGAGGATGCACAGAAAGAATGATTAGCAGCCTGGAATGGCTGCCATAGTTACAGTGTGAATGGAGTATGACTTCAGCTTAGAAAAGGCATGATTAAGAGTCCTGGAATACAGGAAACTCACTGGGACAGAAGCTTGGTCCCGCTTTCCACAAGCCGTGTCAGCACCGTAATCCCTTCCATGTTGATGAACTCTGTGGCAAAGGTCACATCTGCTGAAAGTTTAGCCAGTTCCTTCATGGCATCCAGTCGGGCTTCCATACTGTGTGACTGGATCCTCTCCATCAGCTGGCGAGCTGCCCTAGACTGGGAGGAAAGAGGGATGACACCAGTTACAGACCAGTCACCTACAGAATCAGCATTCTGTCAGAAGTCCATGGGTGGAAAGAGACACCACAGCAAGGGTAGAGAGATACCAGCAATGACAAGATAAGTAGCAGCAGTCAACAAGTTAAGGTAGACTTTCAAAGGCTTCACTTGGCAACATTTACAGCCAAGCAGGAGGTCAGTAAAATGCTATTTTACATGTTAGAGGAAATGCTTGGTTTTCTTCTTGGTGAGGCAAGTGGAGGTGGATATAAAAATATAGTGAGACCATTAAGGAAACAGGATGTTAAGACAAATCTCTCATGGATTCAAAGAGAACCACAAGCTCATTTTGTGTATCCACACGACATTCTGTGAGATTTCTCAGACACAGGTCAATTACATCCTCTCTACCACCTCTTGCCCAGGTAACTTCTTCCTGCTCTGTTCACTCTCAGCTATATGCCATGACACTTGCACAAAGGTTTAAGAATTTCAATAAAATAGAAGCTGGAGCAAGTCTGCAAAAGACAGCTGTTGAGGTGACAACAGCAAGAACTCACTAGGAACAACCCCCTCTGCATCAAATTTGTCTCTTATTTTAATTTCTGCATTGATTCCCCAGTACTGTTCCTTTCTGACTGATGACACTAACTGCACTCATACTCTGAATGCGTCTGCTATGTTACAACATGCTGATCTAGGAAATGCAATAAAAATGTAGACTGGATTTATTTACAGAAAGTCCTGTGGGCAGAGCATCCCCCAAAAAAGATACACACCACAAACAAGAGGGAAAACAAGAGTGTGCACCTCATTGTGCGGAAAGGCCCACAACAAAGGTAAGACCCCTACATTTGGGGAGAAGGAGAAAGAAAAGCTGTGAGACAAGAAACATCCTGTCATATGAGGATAGCTATGGAAAAAAAGGGATGTGAGGAAGCATTTACCGGGGAAACTGCCAGCTGTAGGATAGTTCCATTCTTGATGTCACAACGAGTCTGAAAGAAAACATAAACTTTAAACTGCAGAAAAGCTGGGGGAGGGAAAGAATGCAACTGAACCTAGAGTGCTCACTGTATGCTCAAGTAAAGGAGCTCCTGTACCACACAACCCTACTGAGGATACTGAATTGAGCCACTGGGTCCTCGCACTCATGTGCACGCAGAGAGAGAAGTGCAAGGCTCCTGCTGAATGCCACCATTCCAGTCTGAGTCTATTTGATAGCAGAGATGCTGCTGCCCTCAAGGATTAGCAACAGTATTGTTTCATGATGCTCATCCAAGGCATTCTGCACTCTGGCCCAGGAGACCAGCAAGGTGCTTTCTCTCACACTGACCTGCTCCGTGATGTACAGCTGGGGACCATCGGCATAGCGCAGGGTGTAGTACTCAGGGTTTGGCAACGACCACCTGGCAGAGGAAGAAGGAGGACACATAAGCTTCTTAAGCTTCTTCCTCCTCTTTCTTCTGACTCTCAATTAGGAACAGGAGCTTGGTCCCATGAGGGTGGAAAATAACTTTTCAGCAAAGCTTTAACATGGGAAATTAGGTGTCCCAAAAGGACAGAAAACACCTTCCTCTTGAAGGGAGGATAGGACTTCAGCCTTCTCCAAGTCAAGCTCTGTGAAATGTCTGAAGAGGCCTGCACTTCAGCAACAGCAAGATGGGCTAGGCCTCAGAGACACCGGCCCTAGAGGCATACACATGCACACACTCAGAGCTGGAATAAAGATGCAAAGCCCTTGTTTTCTAGATCCTTTTCTTCCCAGTTTAAACCCTGGCCCATTCTATGGCCAAGACTGGCAGCAGGCAGCATGGATTGTGCTAGCAGCACACTGACAAGCAACAGAGATTTTCCACAAGATTTATAAGGGGGACAGACTTTCACCATAAAGGTTCCCAAAGAACTACTCACCCATCACAGACCTCCTTGATGATGGATGCAAGAGGCCTTTTCTAGAACAGAAAGAGAGAGTCCTCAGTAGTCACATTCCTCTCAAACAGAAATTAATACTGTCTATTTATATGCTCCCACATTCCAGTATCAAGGCTGTGGTGCATTTCCTCCCCCATCTGGTTACCAGGTCTCACCTGATCTATCTCCAGCAGTTGGGCATTGGCACCTGGCCACTCAACAGCTACTTTCACAATGTCCGAAGGTGGTGGCATTGCTCCAGTCTCCTCCAGGTGCCTTCACAACATACACTCCTGGGCCTGTTAAGAGGAAGGATAACAACCAGCTCTCTGAAAACTATTTCAGTTTTTACATTGCATCCAACTCCGAGTTTCAAAAAACTACATAAGATCAGCCTTACGGTTTGCTGGGCCTGCTAGGGACTAAACCTCAAAGATCAAGGCCTCATACTAAACCAGCACAGTGTAAAATTGTATGCCCAACCTTATCACCAAAGAAATACTTCGAGAGCTTGTTGGGGCACTCAGAGAAGGAGAGTCACTCTGATCAACAAAGCCCCATCGGCCACCCACTGTCTGTACTGCCAGGTTAGTTTACATGACTAGTAAAGCCACAGCTCCCTAAGATCTGTCTGTACATGAGGGGTCAAATGTACTGTTCAAGCAGCCTCCCTCCCATGGACCAGTGTTTATTGGTGCCCATTCATATTTCTCAGAGACCTTGACTCACTCAGGATACCCAAACCAGCTCCTAGGCAGCATAGCAGCAGCTAGCTTTATCCCATTTCCTTCCTCTAACATCATAAATCCAAAACATTAGTATCCAATACCAAAAAATAGTTAACTCAGCATTTGCTCTTGACATCTACCTTTCACTCCTTTATCTGGCTTAGAGCTTAAGCTTGTGTTGAGGGTTTGGTCCCAGACAGCTGTCAGACATGCTGGTTTGTGCTTCATCTGGTAGTAAGAAGCTGTAAAGAAATGTACTTGTTCAGTTCCTTTTTAACCCTCTCTTGGGTGGAGGGAGTAGCCCTGTTCTCTCCCAGAGCCACAAGGAGAAAGTCACCTGGGAGAAAGACAACCCTCCTCATCGGCAATTCTCAGGAACAAAGGCTTCAAGCTACCAAAAATGAAATCTGACCAGACACAGAAATAGCCCAGTCCTTAGGGACTTCGCCTGAGACTCATTTTCCAACATACCCTGAGTGAATCTATAAGCATCTGAAGAACAATTTCCCAGCTCCTATGGGAGCTCCTATTTCTCCTACTGGGGCAACCCAAACCCCTTTTCCCAGAATATAGATGAGACAGTGCTAAGCAGGGACACTGTTTTGTGATTAACAGTTTCCCAACTTCCTCAATCAACTGGAAAAGAAAGTCTTGAAGGGATATAAGCAGCCTTTGCAATTTTCCTGATGCAAGGCATGTAAAGAAGAGAGAACTTTCCATGGATCAGCAAAGACCAAGGAGCTGCAAAGATACCTGGTCCAGGAAACTGGACTAGGTGACTGTCCTGGAAAAGGGAACTTCTATGAAATTAGCTGGGTCTACCACAAAAGGCTGATATGCCTGGCCTGTATAAGATGCTGACCTAGAGATCCACTGATGATCTCAATTAATGAAGCTTATATGCCTCTTCATTCCCTCACAGAGATTAGCATCACTGCATGGAGAGAGATGAAAATGCACTAATGTTTCTCTGCATTTGTACACACATCTCCTCTCTCCAGTTGAGGCAGCTTCCTCACCTGGGAAAACAGAGTCCTACAACCTCCTAGTGCAGCCTTCTGAGATAGTCACAACATCATCATCGCTCCTGCCTTCTGGAATTGAGGATGATGGGTGCAAGTTTAGCATTTCTTTCAACCTCACCCTCATGGCTCCACCAAATCACAGATACTTGCTTTACCATGAAGGCACTCATTGGAGAGAGAAATCAGCCATTCCCCCATTAAAACAAGCATTGTTTACCATGAGAAGCTCTTTTGAGGCTGCCTTGTTCAATTTGCTCTATCATGTGTATGGTCTTTGCAGTTGCTGCAGGAATCAGGGAAGCCTGAACTCCAAAGCTACCTGGGGCTTCAGCTGACCCAAAAGGGAGACTGGCTTTGTGTGTGCACAGACATCATCCTCCTCCACTCCTATGACTGCCAGACTTTGTCTGCTCTACCATCCCAGCCCTTGGAAAGTATTTGGCAAGACAGAGCAGAATTTAATGATATTCTGAAATTGCACAGCTTTCCCCAGCTCACAGAGATTATTACAGTCAGTACTCTCCTTTTAGCATCAATCCCAAGAGCAGCTTATGTTTTCTTAAAACCCTTAAAATTACTCTAAGACTAAACATATCTCATGGCAGAAAACTGCCAGGTGGGATAGGTTCACCTTTGCCAGCTTCTTAAAATCACATCTCCAGCCCTTCAGATAAGCAGCACAGCATTAACTCAGCATTAACTAACATTTCAAGAAAGAGCTGGCATTGGAAAAGCAACAGACTCTGCCCCAGTCAGGCTGAGCAGGTCTCCAGGGTGATGTCAGAGAAGCATTTATATGATTCCTGTCTTACAAAATTGCAAGTTAGAGTCAAGCAGTTACACAAACACCACCAGATATTTTACTTTCTAATACCAAAGGAAAGACAACTAAACCTTCTCCCACTCACTCTGGATAAACAATCTAACACACTCATCTTCACAACAAACAGGAAAGTCTGTCCTTCAGAGAAGGCACATCAGGTAAAAAACTCCAGCTTGGACAAGGTGAGGCCCCTCAAAGGAAGACTGTCCATAGGAGAGCTCAGTTACATTAGTGTTTCAAAGACACCTTTGCAGCCACAGAGCTGGGCTAATTCACAAAGGAAAGCACCAAGCTCAAGCTGTCCAATGGAAACGCTGTTTCCAACCCCCAGAGCATGTGTTAACATACTCCACTTTCTTGACAGATTTTGATGATCAGTGTTTGATTCTCTCACTCCAAGACCGAAACCGACAATTTACTTTTTGCTAAGAGAGACACCTTAACTTTCAGCAAGTATGTTCTCAAGGGACCTCCAACCCTCAATGCATACACAGCTGCTGGTGCTATTTTCATACCCATTACAATCAGTAAGTTGGACTCTATTCCTTTCTTTTACACTCCTCCTGAAGCAGCTGGTATTCTTTTGTCCAAAGTATTAGCAATTCAGGCAATAGAGCATAAGGAACTCAGGACCAAAACAGCATCTTCCCTCATTGCATAAGCAAAACAAAGCTCTTAGGAATCTGCAAAAACACAGAAATGCTTTAAACCCAGATATATTTAGATGACTGCAGTCCTCTGTTCAGCACTTATTATTTGGGTTAGTATCTACAGCAAGCCTAACTATACCAGTTATCCTCAACTTGTTCACGAGTCAGTGCCAAATACTTGCTACTTCTGAGGATAGAAAAAGTCTGCCAAGCATGTCAGAAGGGTCCCTCCTGATTCTAAAAACCTGACTTTCTCTAACTTTCAAGTACAATGTAATAAAAGCACAAAGTAGAACCAAGACAGCTTGCTGACCCAATGTACTCTGTAGCATCAGCCACAACAATCAAGAGCTTACCCGATCTTTCTGTCTCACAAAGGCATAGATTAACCTAGTCAAACTATGGATTGGTCTTCCTCACTTCTTTTTCCTGAATTACACAGACAAATAAATAACAATTTAGACTTCCAAATGTCTTTTGCAGCAATAGCTCAAAACAGGGATAACTCACCAACTAACCCTTTAAGTACACTGAAGAAATTGCCAGTACACATGCAGTAGCACAGCTCTGTCCATATTCCCCAGAGAGAGTGCCCAACCTGCACAACACCCCCAGATCTGCGGGATATACAGGTTCCTATCCACGAAGTCCAGAAACAACGGGCAGTTCCCAAATGGCATGTGATTTCCACTCACTGTTCTCCATTCAGCAGCTAAAGCCTATGATGGCCTAAACACGAAGGCCTGAGAACTCTTTGTCACACAGCACGGGCAGATGCCACCCCCAGAGGCCAGGCTGGCAACAACCCAACAGGTAATTGCTTCTCCCACAAGTGAACTAACTCACAACTAAATCCATTCTAAATCCATTCAGTGCTCAAGGCATAGCAAATACACAGTGAAAAGGCAAGGCTCAAAGATTACTTCCTTAAGAACTGAATCTGCAACTCTTAACTAGTATGTCCATGAGTATATAGCATCTAAGTACCACTTGTCCCTTCAGCCTCTTACAGTATGGCCACAGTCTTTTATTTGTACTGCAACTTATACTGCAAGTTGCTACTGAAAAGTACAAGGAAACACGGTACTTCATATGCCAAAACAAAGACACCCAGATTACTATAGGTAGAAGCCTTCCCAAATCTCTTAACTGTCATCTCTCTTACAAAGAACACACATCATTTAGGGAGAGGAAGTTCACATCAAAACAAAAACATTGATATTATGGGAAATTCTGCAGAAATCATGGAATGATTTAGGTTGGAAAAGATCATTGAGTCCAACCATAAACCTTAAGGCTGCCAAGTCCACCACTAAACCATGTCCCTAAGTGCCATAAAAATATGAAAAAGTCTCCTGTTTCATAAGAGAAAGTACTGCAGAAGTTGGCCCATAGTTCCTAGAGGCAGTCTACCTGCAGCTCCCTTGATATCCTTGCCACTGGAAACAATAACAACTAAGTGTTATTACACTATCTTCATATCTCAAAAAAAAAGCTTTCAGCTGCATGCACACCCAGAAAACAACTTACCACCATGTGTTAGACTATTTCAGCCCCAAACTTCTCCCATAAATGAATACACACTCATGACTGGAAACCATGTTCCCTATTTCAATCAATATTCAGGGGACAGCATATACTCAGTGAAAGAAGCAGAGCTTACAGACTGTTTCTTTGCACAGCAGCACCATGGAACAGATATCACATAAGCCTATTGAGGAAGATTCAGACATCAAAATGAATTGGCTAAGCAGAACCCAGAGAAGTAGGAATTAAAAATTTTTTTTAAAGGTAGGAAACTCTTCAGGCAAGTCTCAGTCAAACAGCCCTTTCAAGGGCCTACACAGATGACTGGCCCAGCAGAAGCAGCTTTCCAGAAGAGGACAATGAAGACTGGACTACAAATACAAAGGGTACTTCAGGTCAGCCACGTAACTGTTGTCTGTTAAAAGCATTACTTGAAAATATTTCACTGTGTGTCTACAAACAAGCGAGATGACAAATATTAAATTTTACAACTGATATTTTGCAGTGCACCAGTGATATGTCTGATAAAACAACTGGCCTTGTGAAGAAGCACACACTGAAGTTTTGCATAATCATGATTATCAGTCACTTACGGGTCTCTCACAGCATATTCTTCTCAACAACAGCATGTAAGCAATTCTCACAGTTTTATACAGGGAGACAGCAGCCAAGCTGAAATATAGCGAAGATTAATTCACTCTGCTTCTGCAAAGTGAGTTCCTCTATACAAAGCAGTGGCTTAAGGGCAGCTGCTAGGCAGGGAGAAATCAGCAGAGCCACCAGTAACACACTACTCAAGAGCCTTCTGAGAAGCTGCAAGCTAAAACAACTAGAGCATTTTAAACAGAATTTCCCTATTCACAAACTGTCTTCTTTTCATTATGCATAGAGAACAAAGTGTGCTGCACACAGAATGAAAATCAGGAGCATGAAAGAACATTGGGTAAAAAAGAAATGCTGCCTGATAGAATCCCCGAGTTAACAAGCAAATAGCTGCAGCTTCTGAGACCTGTAGATGGGACAAACAATCTAGTTAGTTCTCAGCAAGTCCCCGATGGTGGCACCAACAGGCCAAACAAAAGGTGGGAGTGATGTCAGCAGACTGACCAACGGGACAAGCGTGCAGAGCAGCTCCCTTGGCCAAGCCGCATCGGGCAGCAGCCAGCAGAGTCCAACCTGAGGGTTATGTACAGCGTTCTATGTTACCTCACATAGCAAGCAAAGAAAACCTACTTCACTAGCGACATCAAAGAACCAGGAGGCTCCCATTCTCCGTGTCTAGGATCCTACATTCTTCCAAAGGCCTTGCACAGCTGCACCTTGGCTGGAAGCACCAAGCCTGTGTCACTGGACTATCCTCTTGCGCATTCCAACAGAGGTGGGCAGAGGCCATCGCTTCACGAAGACAGAAACTGATAGCCACAGGTGAAGGGAGAGCTGCCTTTTTATTTCTACTCGGTCAAGCGAGCTGAAAGCAGCCAGCCCGTCAGCAGCTCCCGAAGCGTGGGCCAAAACCCAGCCCGAGGCGCTGAAAGCTTCACTGACGAAGTGCGGTCCGTTCTGTGCCTCAGGTCCCCTCGGCTCCCAAGGGAGCGGCGACCCGCGCCCTCCCCGGGCAGCCTCCCGGCCCTACCGCGGCCCCTCCTCGGTCGCACAGGCGGGAGCCGGCGCGGCGGCCCCGGTGGCGGCGGCTCCGCGGCAGCTCCGGAGGCGGGCGCGGGGCGAGCCCGGCTCCCCGCGGCCGGCGACCCTAGGCCGGAGCCTCGCGGCGGGGCGGGCCGCCGGAGGGAAGGGCCGCGGCGCCCCAGCGGGCCCGGGCAAGCGGCCCCGGCGCCTCGCCCGCCAGCCCCGCACCCGGCTCCCCGCGGCCCCGCGCCCGCCCCCGCGCCGCCCCGCGCTCACCAGCCCCGCGGCTCCGCGCTCCGGCCCGGCAGCTCCGGCGGCCCCGCTGCGGCGCGGGCACTGGCCCCGCCAGCTGCCAATCACCCGCCCGCCCGCCGGTTGGGCCGCGGCGCGTCACGGGCCCGCAGCGCGCTGCCCTGGGAGCCGCGGCCGCGCCCCGAGCGGAGCGGAGCGAACGGCCCCGCGCGGCGGGTCAGGCCGAGCGCGCCTCTCGCCGCCGGGGCCGCCACCGGGGGCTCCCCGGGCCGTGGCGGGGCTGCAGGGCACGCGACACCGGCCCCGCCCCGGAAGCGCGTCCATCGCGCGCCGGAAGGAGCCCTGAGCGAGGCTGGCGGGGCCGCCGCGTGCGGGCGGGCGGAAGCTGCGGCCGGGGGAGCTTCCGGCGGGGCGGGCGGGTCGGGGCGAGCGGCGGCGGGAGCTGACGGAGCCGCAGCCATGGTGAGCCCGGCGCCCCGGCGGGCCCGCGCGGGGGGGGAGGCGTGCGGCCGCGGTGTAACGGCGGTGTCTTGCAGACGGTGGGGAAGAGCAGCAAGATGCTGCAGCACATCGACTACCGCATGCGGTGCATCCTGCAGGACGGCCGCGTCTTCATCGGCACCTTCAAGGCCTTCGACAAGCACATGAACCTCATCCTCTGCGACTGCGATGAGTTCCGCAAGATCAAGTGAGCGCCCCGGCCCCGCTGCCCGGCCCCGCTGCCCCCCGCCCGGCGCAGAGCGGGGCAGCAGCTGCTGCAGCTTCTGCAGAAATAGTCCTGGTTTTAATCTGGTTTGTCAAATCCCCAGACTCTTAAGGCTTAAGGAACTCTTTGTTTGAGTTCTTTCCTAATAACCGAAATACACCCTTAGGTGGTGCTGATGCAGGCACTGTAACAGTTCATCATCGTGGGGGAAGATCCAGAAATGCACATCTTGTGTTTGGACTTCTCTATGTACTTAGCTTGAGGCATATCAAAATGTGGGTTTTACAGCAGGTTCTTCTCTCTGGAGTAGCCTCGTTGTGTATATTCTACTGCAAATTCAAAGAACAGCATTCATTTTTCTTTTTTTCCCCTCTCTGTTTTCCAATATTTTCTTTCTCTTCTCACTAGACCTAAAAATTCGAAGCAGCCAGAGCGGGAAGAGAAACGAGTCCTTGGCCTTGTGTTGCTGCGAGGAGAAAACCTGGTGTCCATGACAGTTGAAGGACCACCTCCAAAAGATGTAAGGAGAATGAGTGCAGAGCTAAGGAAAGGGGAAGGGATGTCTGATAAATTTGCTTCCTTGCAGGAGAATGCTGCTTGTATTGTCCTAGGTTTCCAGATGCTGTTGACTAGGTCCAACAAATTTCACTCTAGGAAGTTCTAAACCCTTAGTGGACTTGCACATTGACTGGACAGAGGAGGGCCCTGGGCATCCCCAGGATCTGAGGACTTTGGTTTTGACAAGTCTTACTTTTGTGTGTGTGTTTGTTTTCAGACTGGAATTGCCCGGGTACCTCTTGCTGGAGCTGCTGGAGGACCTGGAGTTGGGAGAGCAGCAGGGAGGGGAGTGCCAGCTGGTGCACCTATGCCACAGGCTCCGGCAGGCTTAGCTGGCCCTGTCAGAGGGGTGGGAGGACCATCCCAACAGGTGAGCTGCTGTGATCTGTTAGAGCTGTCTGGTATATTCTGCGGTGGCTTTCACTTCTTGGTACCAATGTGATGCAAGAAACTGCTTGAGTGGAAAACCTGTAATTCCCAGTTCATTTTACCAGGGAGTTTGGGCCTAGTGAGGCTTTTTTGGTGCTAGATTCCCTTGGGGACTTTGCCTTATAAGATGGAAGAAGGGACTTAAAAAGCACAGCTTCTTGCACAGAATTCATGTATCCATTGAGTTATGTTACAGGTTTGTAACTTTAATACATTAGGAGGAGACTGTTGTAGTTTTCTGGAGGGGTAATAATTTGAATCTTGAGGGGTTTTTAGTTATTAAGGTAAAGCAGATGTCTTATGTCTCAGTGACCCTGTTGGTTGTGTTGACAGGTGATGACTCCTCAGGGCCGAGGAACAGTTGCAGCAGCTGCTGCAGCAGCCACAGCCAGCATAGCAGGAGCCCCCACCCAGTACACACCAGGGCGGGGGGGCCCACCCCCCCCCCATGAGTAGAGGAGCACCTCCTCCAGGTAGGAATTACTCTGTGGCGTTGGGCAGCAAGGAGCTAATGTTATGTGACAAAATTGGTGATAAAGAGGTATTTATCCAAGTGTGATGAAGATCTGGTATTACGGAGGGTTTATCTTGATATCCACCAGTGCCTTGAATGTTCCCCTGGATTTACATGCTTGTTCTTTTTCTGGTTTAAGGAATGATGGGACCTCCTCCAGGCATGAGACCACCTATGGGCCCACCAATGGGAATGCCACCTGGCCGAGGTGCTCCTATGGGAATGCCCCCACCAGGCATGAGACCACCACCCCCAGGAATGAGAGGTGAGCTGAGGTTATCTTAAAAAGTTGTAAGAAGTCATAACATAAAATACTTGAAGGATGGTATGTTTCAAGGCCTCCCTAGCTGTGCTGGTTGTCAAGAAATGCCTCAGTGCCAGGAAAAGAGTCCTAACACCACTTCAAGCATGAGGAAAATGTCCTGGTTTAGCCTTGCTTCTTCTTTCCTCTTCAATATTCAACTCTTTCTTTATTCCCAGGACCCCCTCCACCTGGCATGCGTCCACCAAGGCCGTAAGATATTCTGTAACGTACCTTTGAACTGTGAGAAGACTGATGAAAGAGAATATACTGAGCAGTACCACCTGTCAGAACTTTGCTATGTGTTTTATATTTGCTGCTTGTAAAGCTCGTTCTTTCTAATAAAGCTGGAAGGCCCAGTACTTGGAGTCACTGTTGTACTGGTCTATCTCAGGAGTGCAGCTGTTAATTCTCACTGCTGTGCTTTGGTCACCCCCAGAGGAGAGCAGGTTTGAAGCAAAGATCTCAATTTGTAATGACAGCTCAGAAGTCACAGTTCATCTGGGCCACCTCGTTTATGTTCCATGTAGGAATTAATATGGATCAATGAAATTCAGCAAGACTAGTGGAAAAAAAAATAAGATGGTAAAAAAATTGAAGAGTTAAATATTTTTATGAAATTAAGAATGGGTTACTGATCAGAATTCTCCCTGCTTTATTCACAGGGGAACAAGTATAATGGTGCCCATATCTCTGCTGCCCTGCATTAAGCTGTTGCTTGACCTTTATAGGTGGAGCTGCATTGCTTCTAGTAAAAAAAAAAAAAGCCAGGATGAGCAAATCTCATTAATGACATACAGTAATGTGAACCAGCCTGCATTCTGGGTGTAGTCTTGCCTTCTTGCCTCAGCTTACACCTGTTTTCTTTCCAGTTAAGAGGAAATTATCTGCCCGCACTCCTTGGGGCTAATCCTTTCTTCAGAGTAGCCTCTTGGAGGCTGTTTTAATTCCTGTGACTTATCTCTGAAGCCATCTTTGTGACAGGTAGCTTGAAAACATTTTTCCCTGTTTCAGAAATAGGCTCTCAAGGCTTCTCACAGAAATAATTTTCAGCCATATTAATTAATCAAGATCAGAGAAGTATATGAACAAAACAATAAGCACTCTCCAGCCCTAATGACAACATCACTGACATGAACTGATAAAAAGCTCTAACATATGCAGAACAAGCTTTTTAGGAAAAGACATAATAAAAATCCTTTATTGTATGGGCTGCTGAAGATGTTTTTACACAGGGTCTTTGGGAATTAACAAACAGTTCAAAGCTCTTCTAGAACTTGAAGAAAAACTATTCAATTTTACTGAAGCTGTCTCCTTGATGTACAAAGAAATCCAGGCACTGGAGATAAGTGTGTCCAACAGGTCTTACTTTCTCTTGTACCTGGAAGAGAAGATACTTGAAGTGGCATTCCACCCATCCAACTCTGAATGATAGACAAAGAACAGCACTGAGCATTTTCTTGGAATGCTTTTCCAAGCAGAAGCCTAGAAGTGTGCTAATTAAGGGCAGTATCATTGGTTGCCTCAGCATCAGACCTGCAGTAGGAGGGAAAGCTACTGAAGAACCAGCAAACCTTTTAGCAAGGGCCTTTATCACAGGAAGAGGAAAGATAAAGCAGGAACAAAAATATATTGAGTAAGAAATTAAAGGGAGCTATACCTGGACTTGGATTTGAAGCTTCCTCCTTTCCTGTGTTGAGCCATACCCAAGCATTTTCGGTCTTCAAAGGATGGGCTTTTTTAAGATAGGGGAAGAGGGAAGACAAAATTAAGGGAAGTACATCAACAGCACAGGTACTTTTTGCAAGAATCTCTTCTCTGGTCTGCCCACCTTTACCCCCAATATCAGTCAAAGCATTCCTGAGAAAGTCCACAGATGCAAAACCAATCCCACCTACTCAAGGCTGCCCTGCTGCTAAGACATTACCCGGCTCGGTACTGCTTCAGGGCCTTCCTGCTGGTGTTGGTCAGCTCTTCGTCAAACACTGACAATTTTTTCTTCTGCTTGGGGCCTAAAACAGAGGTAACAGTTAGAACACTGGCTGTAGAGAGAAGGCCACAGCCTTGTTTACTAGAGCTCAGCACCCTTGACCACGACAATTAAGTCTAAACACCCTGGCCACCACTGGTGGCTATTCCTTCCAAGATCATAGAATCAGAGAATGATTTGCATTGGGAGGGACCTTCAAGATCACCTAGTTGCAACCCTCCTGCATGGGCAGGGACACCTCCCACTAGACTAGGTTGCTCAAAGCCCTAAAGATCCATGCCTCCCTCTATACAAATTGTTTTAGTTTACCTACTTCTAACAAAGTAAGTGCCATAAGCTAAGTCAGCTGTAAAACAAAAAGTCTCCACCTGCTGGCACTGCTGCTGGTTCCTCTTCTGGCAAGGCCCTGGCTCGCTTTGCTCGGCGATTCCTCTTTGCCAGCCGCTCAGCATACATTTGAGATTTCAAGATTTCAAACTGTGACCTTTCCTCTGGCTGAAAGGTGTTAAAATGCAAGTTAACAGTGATGTGAGGTTTTGCTAAGGAAAAACTAGGATAGTCCACCCAGGGTCCCACTTGTCCTTAAGAGTACTCACTGTCATTTGGACTTTTTTCTGTCTGTCCTGCATAAATTTCTTCCTTTTCTTCTTGCCTCGTAATGCTAGGTCAAACTCCTGCAGAGCTTTAGCCACTGCAGTGATGAAGAAAAACACAGAATAAAAAACTCTTAAGGTACAGAGCAGAGCCCAGTTGCAGCTGTGGAATTTAACATGGCAGCAGTGTCATGACTTACATTTCTCTTTCTTCCTCTCCTCACGGGTCTGGAACCAGCTCCGCTCCAAACCCTCACCTGCTGTCTCTTGTTTTCCTGTCTCCAGCTGTTTCTTTGCCCTATTGATCTGACACAATTCAAGCCAGAAGTGAGCTCATGGTGGCTAAAAAATACCTGTCTCTTCCTTTTCTAACGTAGGCAGGTTACGTACACTGGGTAACCTCCAGATGCCAAAAAAAACTAAGATTAAAAAAAATCCTTAAAAAAAACAAACACTTACCTGGGCTTCTGACTGCTGCATCTCACGTTCCTCACGCTCCAAACACAGAACTGCATACACATCTTTCTCTAGATTCTCAATCTTCTCTCGAAATCTTAGGATGACATCTGAAAACAATACAGTGTGAACATCAGAAGCAGCTTATGTAAATTCCATCTTGTTTTTCAGCACCTCTTTAGTGTCCTTCTGTACCATGATATTCCCAGACTACTGCTCTCCTGCTTTTTACCTCAATGAAGTGCGTACCTTGGGGGAGGATTCTGGCTTTCACTGGTGTTTTGGCAGTCTTCACTATTTCCTTCAGCATCTTGCGCTCTTCCTCACCCACAAGTGAAACCGAGCGACCAGCCCTGCCTGCTCTTGCTGTTCGACCCACTCGATGAACATAGTGTTTGGTGGTGTTGGGCATGGTAAAATTGATTACCTGTAACAGTAACTGTTAGCAGGGAAACAACCTTAAAGGACTCATTAAAAAGCTCAGCACTGCAAATACTCACCGTTTTCACACCTTCAATATCAAGTCCACGAGCGGCCACATCTGTAGCTACCAGAATATCAATCTGCTCATCCTTAAAGCGCCTGAGCAGAGACAGCAAATGCATTAGCAATGAATATAGCAATCCACTTCTGCCCTGAAGCTTTTGACTCCTAACTGCTTTTTTGCCTATGATTGCCAACTAAGCCTGCTCATACCTGAGTGCTTCCAGCCGCTGTGCCTGAGAGAGGTTCCCGTGAAGCTCCCCGACCCGCAGACCCATCAGCCCAAGCAGGATGTGCATCCGGTGAGCTTGCTTCTTGGTCTGGGTGAAAAGCATCACATGATCCAGGAAGGTTCGTGTCAGTAGAGCTGAAAGAAAGCCCTCTCAGAAGCCTGCTTTGTAATCACCTACTGATTCCAGCTTTTCTTTGCTCATCACTAACCTGATACAATGGCCTCCCGGTCCCCCTCGCGGTTGGGCCTGATGCGGATGAATTCCTGACGCAGGAAAGGGGCAACATCTGTGTTGCTGTTCACAAAAATTCGTGTGGGATTTTTCAGAGAAACAGAAGCCAAATCTTTCACCTACCAAAACAAGTTAAGAAAAGAAATCTGCATAATCTCTGGGAAAAGAGTACAGACAAATTTCTATTCAATTTTCTGCCCTAATATGCTTCTCAGAAGCCTGTTTTACCTCCTCCGTCATTGTGGCAGAGAAAAGCATTGTCTGGCGGTGGTTGGAGCACAACCTGATTATTTCTTTCATCTGTTCCTCAAAGTATTCATCCAGCATCCTACACAGGAGCAAAAGAGCAAGGTAAGGCAGCTTCATCTGTTTCTAGCTAAGAAACATTACTTAAACTGGGGCAACAAAGCCTGAGAAAAGGAAAGCAGAAAACTACCACTTCATTTTTCACTGCTGTCCTGCTTAGCCTACCTGTCTGCTTCATCCAGAATCAGCACCTCAACACTGCTCAGGTGGAAAGAAGGGCAGTTGTGGAGATGGTCAATCAGTCGCCCAGGAGTGGCGATAAGAACGTCTGGCCCAGAGCGCAGAGCTGCTTCCTGAGTCTTCACATCTAGGCCACCTGAAGGAGAGCAAATGTGGACTGCTGACTCCCTGAGTGACTGCAGCAGTGCACCGAGGGATGGAAAACCACTCAGATGAACATCACACTCACAATTAGAAATGACCTCACCTTTTCTTTCTCAGAAACCAACAAACTGAAAGTACAGCACAGTACTGGAAAGCGACATTTTAAACGCTGCACACCTGCTAGAAGCATGCCTGCAATAACTGTACAGCCTTACAGGTCTGTAACACAGAATTCCCAATTCCATACAGCCATTTACAGTGAGCTGTACAGTTCACATAAGCAACTTAACACTCACCTACAGCAAGGCAACTGGTCACACTGCTGAACTGTGCCAGCTGTTTGGTGACAGAGTGAACCTGAATACCCAGCTCTCGTGTTGGCACTAGAACCAACACCCGCGTTATTGGAGCCTGACGAGGTTTGTAAATCAGGCGCTCAAGGACAGGCAAGATGAAGGCAGCTGTTTTACCTAAAGAAGAAAATTAAGAATTACTAATGATAGTGAATAGCCAACTCCCCATGTTTCCTCTGCCCTGCTCAACCCCCTACCTGTCCCAGTGGCAGCACAGGCACAAATGTCCTTCCCCAGAAGAGCCACCGGGATACAAGCCTTCTGAATTGGGGTTGGCTGCTTGAAGCCAAGAGCTGTGATTGCCTACAAAGGAGATGGAGCAATTACATTCTGCCTCTGGTATGGCCACACCTGGAGCACTGTGCCCAGTGCTGCGCTCAGCAGTACAACAGAGACATGGACACATTGAAGGGAATCCAGCAAAGAGGCACAAAGATTATGAAGGGAGTGGGGCACCTCACGTGTGAGGAAAGGCTGACAGAGCTGGGACTGTTCAGCCTAGGAAAGAATTGGGGAGGATCTTATCCATGTATATAAATACCCAAAGGTAGGGTGGAAAGAAGATGAAGACAGGCTCTTTTCAGTGGTGTCCAGTGACAGGACCAGAGGCAATGGGAACAACCTGAAACACATATCCCAATAATGGGAATAACAGCTCCTAAAGGACTATCACAGTAGCTCCCACACAATCTGCTTTTCAGAGAAGCTGCAAAAAGAGGAATTTGACAGGTCTGATTGGCAGAGGGGAGGCTGTACAACGTTCTTCAATAACTAAGCTAGGCAAGTACCTTCAGTAGAGGTCGTGAAAGATTCATGTCCTGGAATGACAAGTTATCATCATATTGAGAGGCATCTTCAAAAAAGCTCTCTGCTTCCTAGAAACAGCAACAACAAAACTGAAACAACACAGGCAGCAACACAACATACTATCTTAGGGCTCAGGGCTGCTTTCTGAGCTGAAGCTTGGTAATCAAAGTAAAATTTCTCCAGAGTAAATACTGGGGAATGACTGGTATCACTCTGTCCAACACTTACCATTTCTCCTTTTTTTGATCTTCTTCGTTCCTTCACTTTCACCTTATCTGCACAGAAAGAAATGTAGCAGAATTAACAAGCACAGCCAAACACATAACAAGATATGGTGACTACCTTCATCTCATACATTTTGCTCTGAATGAGCTGCTGAGGGAGAAATCTCAGAAATTAGTACCGGCATGCAATGGAGTAAAATGCCAAGCAAATATCCTTCCTTGGGGATAAGTTCAATTAAAGTGCTATGGCTACCATTCAAAATAAGTTTGACCAAAATCAGAAGGAATGTAACAGAAGACAAGAAAAACGAAGAGTTTCTTGCCCAATCACAGCAAGATTTCACTACAGACTTTTCTCAGGTGAGCCTGAGTCTGTCAGATTCTTGCTCCTGTCTCTCTATGTACTGCTAATACCTGCTTTTGTGAAGATAGTTTCATCATCCAAAGAATACTGAGACTCCACATCATCTTCATCCCTACTGAAATCCTCACACTCCTTTTTAGCATGGTTATCCTCAGTCTCTGCATCTTCATCTCTCACTTTTGCTTGTTTAGCTTCTCTTTCCTAGAAAAAGATTTTTAAGAAAAAAGCTTTAAAAGACAGGAAAAATTCCCTTGTGAAATTTGTTAGTTGTTATTATCATTACTCTGTTATTATTCATGGAGCTGTGTTTTACATAACCTTAAGCATTAACAATTATGCATTCCCATCAGTTCAGCAACACATCAGGTGTGGCTGCAAACCCAGTCGAGCTGAAGAGCTGCACCTTGAGCGCTGCACCTCAGGACACCTTCAGCGTCCCTGTCTCTGAAGCTGACTCAGTAGAAGGCCAAACAAACCCATACCAGTCTTCCCTAGTGAGAAGAAAGGGCCAGACCTGGAACTTTCTCTTCTGCCTCACTTTCTCAATCTTCTCATCCAGTGTCGTCGCTGCTCTCTAGGCAGGAAATCACAAAAGAGGAGCTGCAGAGCCCGGGACAGCGCGGGCAGCCCCCGCACGCCGCAGCCGCTCCCGCCCCAGGCCTCACCTTTCCGCGGAGCTGGCGCAGCGCGGCCGCCCAGGCGCCCTCCCCGCCGGCCTCCGCCTCGCCGAACACGAAGCTGGCGCTGAAGTCCCCACCCGCGGGGCCGCGCCGCCTGGGGCCCGGGGCCCGGCGCAGTTCCTGCGGCAACACCGAAGAGCAAACACGGCGGGACGCTCGAAACGGGCCGGGACGCCCCGGCCCGGCCCGGCCCCCCACCCACCCACCCACCCACCGACCGACCGACCCAGGCAGCGGATCCTGCCTGGCCCCACCTCCTCATCCTCGGAGCCCCCAGACTCGGGTTCCTCGGGCCCTGCGTCCCCCTCCGCGATGGTGCCCACCAGCCCCAGCCGCGGCAGCATGGCTGGCGCTCCGCGCGGGCCTCGCTCCGCCCGCAGCTGCGCAGGCGCGGCCGGCCCGGGGGCGGGGCGGGGCGGGGCGGGGCGGGGCGGGGCGGGGCGCGGTTGCTCCCGGCCCGCCGAGCGTAACGGAAACCGAAAGCTGGGGCGCCGGGGAAGCGGTGCCCGGCAGCGGCAGGCGCTGGCTGCTCTTCCCGCGGGAGCCGCTGGTGCCGGAGGAGGGAGGGGAGGCTCCGTATCAGGGACACTGCCCGCCGGTGACCACCGGTACCTGGGCAAGGCGGGGGCTCCGGGGCCGGGTCTGGGGCGGGTGGGGGCGCCGCCGGCCAGGACAGGGCCGGAGGAGAACGGGTCTGCCGGGGTCGGGAGCGGGCCCGGGAGAGGGCGGGGGGCGCCGGGGACTGCTGGGGTCGGGCGGGGGGCGGCAAGATCGGGCGGGGGGCGGCAGGATCGGGCGGGGGCGGCAGGATCGGGCGGGGGCGGCAGGGTCGGGCAGGGTCGGGCGGGGTCGGGCAGGGTCGGGCAGGGGCGGCAGGGTCGGGCAGGGTCGGGCGGGGGCGACGCCCACCGGGCCGGGAAGTGGCCGGGGAGGGCGGGGCCCGGGGGCGGCGGGCGGGCCTTGCGGGGAACTGGAAAGTGAAACTTTGGCCGGTGGTTGCGGGCCCGGCCCCGCGGCTCCTGGGTGTGCGGGGGCGCAGCGGAGCCGGGCGCGACGGTGCCTGTGTTGGGAAGCAGGAGCGGCGCAGCCCCCGGCGCTAGAGCTGAGCTGGCCTGGAGGAGCCCCGGGCTGGGCGATGGAGCGGGCCGGGCAGGAGCCTGGCTCCCGGCAGCCTGGAGCTGCAGGGAGAGGTGAGGGTCGGCTGATGAATGCGGGGCGGGAGGCCTGGGGGATGGTGCTGGTACAGGGAGGATCCGCTCCTTCTCTGCCTCTGTACAGTGAAATTTCGTCTCAAGCCTGAATTCCAGCATTTCTTTATCTGCCCCTGGAGCCTGGTTGGGCTTGTGCGGTGGTGACGCACTGCAGCAATCCCTTTGCTGTTTCTGCTAGTATTCTGTTGAGAATATGACAAAGATTATATGCTCTATGCTTTCTGCTGCTCTAAGAGGCTGGACTTTGTCCAGAGGGTTGTATTTTAGCTGTGCTAAATATAGTTATTCAAAGTCAATTGCTGCTGCCTTTGTCATGATTTCAATGATACCTAAACTCTTGAGGAAGTCCTGTCCTGTGCAGGAAACTTCGTTTCAGCTTTTCTTAATTTTGCTTTCTGTTCTGTGGAAAAGGGTTTCATTTTAGCATCTTCATGGTTTAACAGCTGAAGTGAACTCTAAGCAGTTTTAGGAGTCTGAAAATTTAGGAGTCTTTTTAGGAGTCAGAAAAAGAGGTACAAATGAAACAGCAATTTGAAAGTCTGTGTGTAAATATATCAGTAGTTTTCTAACTTGATGCCAAATGTCTGAAACATTCTATTAGGCCAAAATGTGCATGGATTTGTGTTGGAAGGCAGCTTAATATAGTTGATTTATAATTAAGGAGTGCCTTTCTTCTTGTATTTTAAGGGCATGCAGATCATTGTGATACTGGTTTTATACGAAGAGGCAGAAACAGAACAAATAATGTCTCAGGCCAGGTGGCTCAGTTTGGGGAAAGCCCTCAGGCCAGTAATTACAGTCTTCTACCAGGACAGAGAGAAGAGAGATTTGGTGGTTGTGTTTGGAGAGGTCCTCAATCAGGCAAGAATAAACCAAGAAACCAAGGTGGACAAGCTAACAGTGGAGCCACAGGACACTGGAATGAACAGGAGAATGAGGGAAGGAGAATGAGGCATCTGGGTGGACAGACACACGAGAGGGCCAGAGGATCCTGGAACTACCAAGACAATGAGAGTGGAGGAAGAAGGTATCAAGGTGGACAAGCACATGAGAAGACCAGACGACCATGGAATGAGCAAGAAAATGAGGGTAGGGGAAGGAGGTATCAATGTGGACAATCCTGGGAAGGAGCTAGAGAGCTGAGGAATGGGCAGGAAAATGAAGGTAGGGGAAGGAGGATGCAATCTCGGGAGAATCCTCATTACCACCAGAACCCTGCCCCAGGTGGTGCCCAGCTCAGTGAGCAGCCTCAGCAAGTCAAAAGGATCGGATATAAATTCCTAGAAAGTCTTCTCCAGAAAGACCCTTCAGAAGTTGTCATCACACTTGCTTCAAGTTTAGGTTTGAAGGAACTTCTTTCCCAAGCAGCTATGAAACCAAATTTCCTTCAGCTCGTTTGCCAGGTGCTTCGAAAAGCATGCAGTTCCCGAATGGATAGACAGAGTGTCCAGCAGCTTCTTGGAGTGGTGAAGGAGTCCAACTTCCTCAGGATCTGTTTGCCACAGTATGTGTCTGACATGGTAACAGAAGTAGTCCCTTCTGTACGTCATCAGTACCCTGTGCATATTAGCAACATAATTTCACTTCTTCAGGACCTAATCAGTGTTTTCCCAGCCAGCTCTGTGCAGAAAATCTCAGTTCTCTTGACAGTCTTGCCTGCATCCATAAGTGCCCTGAGAGCTGCTGGTGTGGACATCACAGAAGAAACAGAGAAGAATCTAAATAAAGTCCAGATGCTTGTGCAGCACCTGCAGGAGAAGAAACGTGAAGGGACACTGAGGGCTGATAACTATACTCTTATGCAGCTTCAGACTGATAGTCCCGACGAAAGCTATCGTACAATGACCATTTATCCAACATATAATGAGCTACACCGTGATGAGAAACCCTTTCTACGTCCCAATATTGTTTCTGGAAGATATGAGAGCACCAGCATTTATCTTGACACTCATTTCCGGCTTTTGAGAGAAGATTTTATAAGGCCTTTAAGGGAAGGTATCTGGGAGCTTTTGCAGAGCTTTGAGGAGAAAGGTCTGAGAAAGAAAAAATTTGATGACATCAGGATCTACTTTGACACACGGATTATTGCCCCTCTCTGTTCCCCAACTGGTATTGTTTACAAGGTCCAGTTTGACATAAAACCATTGAAGTTTGTACGATGGCAGAATTCCAAACGGCTGCTATATGGATCCCTGGTCTGCATGTCCAAAGACCACTTTGAAACATGCCTTTTTGCCACTGTTTCTAATCGTGATAATGCAGATCTTGCCTGTGGGATTGTGCAGCTATGTTTTAATTCACAGAGCCATGCCCTGCTGGCACAGGTTCAGCCCTCAGACTCCTTCCTCATGGTAGAGACAACTGCTTACTTTGAGGCCTATCAGCATGTGTTAGAAGGAATACAGGAAATCCAGGAAGAAGACATCCCATTCCAGAAGTACATTGTGGAATGTGATACACAAGTGAAGCAGCCAGCATACCTTACAATGGATACTGCCTACAACTTTGCACCCTTGATGGAAGATCCACTGTTAGACAAAGATATATACCCTGATGGTTTGAGAACGCAAAGTGTCCATGTTCTAGATCCCAAGCAGTGGCCTTCAATGGAAACCTTGAGATTAGATGAGTCTCAGATGGAGGCACTGAGGCTTGCACTCACCAAGGAGCTGGCTATTATTCAAGGACCTCCTGGGACCGGTGAGAAACATTTGCTTTAAATCTCTGTCATTTAAGGAGTTCTCCTTGATTCCCCCATATAAGGAGATTAACTTCAGAGAAATCCAGCTGTACTCTCTCCAGAGCTTTACTCCCATACCTAATTTATGCTTGGGAGTGTTTGGCTATGATTCTCTATGTGAATAAAGCATTACAAGATGAACTGTAATTGTTTTAAATAGCACCTGAACTCAGCAAGCATCACTGCTTGTATTACACTACTATGTGCATGTTTCATGTGCAGCCAAATGTCATGTATGAACCCAGTATCAGAGTGGGCTGGGGGATGCAGTGGCAGAGGAAACCCTGGGTCCAGGTCCAGTGTATTAAGCAAACTACAATATTCTTCCAAAACATGGCCTTGCTTGTATACAGATCAGAAAGACAGTGTCATGCCACTTCATTTACGTTTTGTAAACTGGTTACCTCTGGGGTCAGCTCTCTTGGCACAGACCAGATTTGCTTCTCACAAGGAAGTCTTGTATCTGTTTTTGATGATTTCTGTGTTTCAAGGCACTCTGTAGAACGTGGGTTAATTCTAAGCTTGTTTTGCAGGGAAGACCTATGTGGGTTTGAAGATTGTTCAAGCTCTATTGACTAATAAGCATGTGTGGCAAAGCACGGTCCAGAAGTCTCCTATCCTTATAGTCTGCTACACTAACCATGCACTGGATCAGTTCTTAGAAGGTAAGAGTACCTGATGACTGTGATGGAGGGTCAGGTAGAAATTATACTGTAACTCTTACTCTGCACATCTTCTGGCATAATGACCTGCCCTTCTGGCTTCTTCTAGTGACTCTAGCCCCATTGATACACAGTTAGAAAACTTCATTTGGATCAATCCCATGTAGCATTTCCACACAAAGGGTGTTCTCCCTACCCCTTGTCCTGCTGCAGAAAACCAAGCTTGCCTCTATTACTAATATTTCTCTTTCATTCCCAGGAATTTACAGCTTCCAAAACCATGGGATCGTGCGTGTAGGGGGCAGAAGTAGCAGTGAGGTCCTGAAGCAGTTCACCTTGAGGGAGCTGAGGAAGAAGTCTCAATTCCGACTCAACTTGCCGATGCATCTTCGCAGAGCCTACGTGAATGTACGTGCAGACGTCACGGGAGGTGCTGGGACTGGGTTGCTGGTGCATTGGAGGAGCTAACTAAACTTCCTTCACACCCTATGAAGGTTCTTTCACCTTATCTTCCACTGAAGCCAACCTCTTTATTCTTCTGTCTTTGTTCCCTTTATCAGTTTCTTGTCCTGCTGTTTCTGAGCTTTGTTTCTCTGAGTATGACAATGCCTCCCTTGTCTTTGTTATGGGCAGATAACCAATGAGATGAAACAGGCTGAACAGGAGCTCTACGAAGGAGCAAAGCACTTGGAGTGCACAACATACGGAGTTCTGCATGAGCGCCACTTGGAAGCATGCATTGCCCCCCAGCACTGGGACAGTCTCATGAATGGTCTGGTAAGAGAGGTCCCTTTCTTCTGAGCCAAGCAGTCCCCATGTATGCTTACTGCACTTACTGCTAATGAGGTTCCCCAAGCACACTTCTTTTTAGCATTGCTTGGCTACTGGGAAAGTGAGGGAGTGCACAGCAAGCTGTGCCAAGTGACAGTAGTCTAGACTGGGTGGGGCAGGCAGGGGCTTTAAATTTTGCTCCTTTGAACTGCAGAGATTTTAAGTGTTCTTTATCTGTATAAAAATACAAGTGCCCAAATGGAAGCCTCTTAAACTGAAGGGGAAGTGGGATGCTCTTTCTGAAGGTGCCTGAAGACTTTCAGGCTCTGGAGGTCTCTCAGGGGACTTGTCCTAGCTGCTGCAAGGTGCTGCTTTGGCATCACCCTAAGACTCTGAAGTGCAATAGGCCTGGCTGATTTGACTTTCCTTGTATTAGGATGATGAGGAGTTCTACTACAGTGCTTCAAAACACTCAGTGATTCTGGAGTGGCTGGGCCTTGGTGTAACTGTCTTCACCCAGAATCCTGCACAGAATATAAGGGCGGAGAATCCAGGTAAAAATAAACAAATAACAAAATAGCCAAAACAACAACCAAACAAACACACCAAAATCAACGAACCAAACCAAAAACCCAAAACCAAACAAAACAATAACAACCAAACAAACGAACAACAAACAAACAAAAATCCCAAACCAAACACACAGTCCCCCTTCCTCTACTAGTGTGTGTGCCTAAACAATGCATGTGTGTCAGAGAATCATAGAATCATAGAATCCTAGGGTTTGGAAGGGACCTCAAAAGATCATCTAGTCCAACTCCCCTGCCAGAGCAGGGTCATCTAGAGCGCATCACACAGAACGCATCCAGGTGGGTTTTGAATGTCTCCAGAGAAGGAGACTCCACAACCTCTCTGGGCAGCCTGTTCCAGTGCTCTGTCACTCTCACAGTAAAAAAATTTTTTCGAATATTCACCTTGAACCTCCTATGCTCCAATTTGATCCCATTACCCCTTGTCCTATCACTGGTCAACACTGAGAAAAGCCTAACTATAGAATAATAGAAAAGATATCATAGAAAAGAAGAGACACTGCTACTTAACAGACTCTGAAAGTTACATGATACTATAAGGTAGTGGAAATACAGAATGACAGAATCATCCTGGTTGGAAAGGACCTTGAAGATCATCAAGTCCAACCATTACCTAAATTCACCAACCATAACCTAATCTACCCATTCAGTGCTTAAATCATGTTCCTAAGCACTACATCTATATCTCTTTTAAACACTTCTAGGGGTGGTAACTCCACCACCTCCCTGGGCAGCCTGTTCCAGTGTCCAGACTGGACAACCTTAATTTCCATGTAGTGACCTGACTGCTGCACTGTGATTCTGTGGTTACTGCATGTGACTGGTGACTCTTGCAGGTGGTCATCAGGAGACAGAGGAGGAGTGGGAAGGTGGAGTGGAAGAGGAGCTTTTGGAGATCCCAGAGGAGGCTGACCTGATTCAAGCTGACAGAGTGATTGAGGATGAAGAGGCAGCAAAGCCTCAGGGAAGGAAGGAGGAAGAGCTCAGAGCTGTTAATGAACTAGCCAGCGTGCTGTTGGCTATTAAGCTGGAGGGCCAGGAAGAAGCAACAGCCCAACCACAACAGAAGACTACACAGTGGGAGGTAACTGCCTGCACTAGAACACTCTGGCTGTGCTTGGCTGTGTAAATAATACGGGGATGCTAAATCAGGAGAATCTTTGTGCTGTATCTGCTCATTGGGGAGCGCGCTTTTTTTTTTCTGCAGGTAACTGCTGCTCAGAGGAAGAAAATGAAACAGAAGATGAAGGTTGAGCTCCGTAAACTGAGTGCAATGACAGAGTTAGAGGCCAGGGATATTCGGGATCTGTGGCAACTTGACCTGAGCTCACGCTGGAGGCTTTACAGGTGACAAAGCTATTTTTCAGGCGCTGTCAGGCAAAGGTTTCCTAGGACTGCTCCATTTTCCAAACCTTTCTGTCAAGCCATGGTGTTTCTGTCCATACCTATTCAGTTCCTTATGTGAACATATGTGTTCTTTCCTTCCCTGTATTGCACAGTTAGTGCTGTCATCTCCACTGTGTGTGTCTGGGACTAAGGACAGATGCTAATAATCTCTTGCCCAAATGGCACAGAGGAAGTTTTGAACTGAATCCACTCTGAATTTTGGGTCACTATCCTGTTCCCCTTGCTGTGTGTGATAATGGCACTTTCTTCTCAGGCTTTGGCTGCAGACCTACCAGGGGCTTATTCGACGGAGGATTCTGCAGCATGAACAGCAGTATCAGGCAGCAGCAGAAAGGCTGACAGAACTGAGGCTGCAGGAAGATCTCTGCATTCTCAAGGAGGCCCAAGTGGTGGGGATGACAACTACAGGTGCACAGCAGTTGGAAAGCAAACCAGTATTGTACTGCATCCCATAATGGTTAAAAGATCTTGTTGCTAAAAGATTAGTATCGTGCTGCCTGAGAGCCTCGGTCAGGCTCTGCATTAGTCTGCAGCCTTTCTAGTCTCTGAGTCCCTTTGCAAATGTGGCTCCTGTGTGAGTTGTCAGTTAACTGCATGAGCAGTTTCTGTGCACTCTTGCACTCCCTCCATCTCAAACAGCATTCTTCTAATAGAAATGCTCTGCTTCTTGTGCCTGAGTAAAGCACAGCTAATACCTGCACTGCTATCCCCGCATCACAGTCTGGTGATGACAGTGTAAAGTTAATGGTAGTATGACCCTTTGCAGAGTATTTTTAGGTTTGTTTACTTGTGTTGATCCATGCATTGAATATAGAGCACCAGGAAAGGGCCAAGATGATCATAGAACTTTAATCCCTACCTGCCTGAGTTGCTGCTGTTTTAAAGTCAAGAAAGCTGAGACTTGAAATGGGGAATCTTGGGAAGAGCCCCAGTTTCTTCTGGGACACAACCTACTCTCCTTGAAAACTCTTGTCATAATGATGTCAGTTATTAATTGAAATAAGTAACATTTGGGGGGAAAATCACATTTGGGGAAAAAACACAGAGAAGAGAACATAAGGGACATGCCAAATAAAAATAGGGCTTAGATAACAGTGAAACAGTAAAATTTAGACAAAACCAGATTCCAGTTAGAGGAAAACCACATCCCAAGTAGTCAACAGCCCGGCCTTGAGACAGACCTGCAAGACAGATTAAAGGGCTGGGAAGGAGCACTGCCCACAACTTATCTTGGTTACAGCCTTGAGCACTCGGTAGAAAACCATGGAGTAATTTGATTCACCATATTAATATACCATTAATGTATTAATGAGCTATTAGCATACTAAAATACCCACCCATAGGCTAGAGGGACCCCTGCTCACAAAGAGCCCCCACTCTTTGAGCAGGCATAGTGAAATTTTTCAGCATTGCCACTTTAAATGGAACTGAGGGATTAGTTGACCAATCGTGTGCAAATAAGAGAACAGTTCTTTCTCACGTTTTTGGGTATAAAAGTAGCACTTGCATTTCGGGAAGCTGAGCTTGCTGTGTGGAACACCCCCTGCTCCCTTTTCTATGCAGAACTGGATATTAAAGCAAGCACCTGGACTCTGTGCATGGATCAGCTCCTTGCACACTGGGTGACAGACCCCACTTTTGGGACAACACTACTGCCTGCATGTAATCATATGCTGCTAAGGTTTATCCTCTCTCTGTGCTCAGGTGCTGCCAAATATCGTCAGATCTTGCAAAAAGTAGAGCCACAAATTATCATTGTAGAGGAGGCAGCAGAGGTGCTTGAGGCTCATACCATTACTACTCTGGGTAAAGCTTCCCAGCATCTTATCCTCATTGGAGATCATCAGCAGGTAACATCCATGACTAGTGCCTCTAACTGTTGTGCAAATGAAGTAGAACCTTTTAACCAAACACCATATATGTTAAAGATCACCAAGACTTGCTGCTCCCCAGCATCCTTAGGTACCACAGGTCATGTCTCCTGTCGTTTTGGCGTAGAGCTCCTGGGAGACTTCTCTTTTGGTTTAACTGATACAATTTTACAGGTGGATGCTTGTATCCACTTCCGCTGTGACTTTGACATTTAGCACTTAAGCAAGAATCAAGTATTTGGCCTTCCTGTGGGGGACCAGTGACAGAAAAAGAGATAAAAAACTTACATAGGAAAAGTGCTAAAACATGGACTTCCTATCCCTTCTCTTTCAGCTGCGTCCTAGTGCAAATGTATATGACTTGGCCAAAAACTTCAATCTGGAGGTGTCTCTCTTTGAACGGCTGGTGAAAGTCAATTTCCCCTTTGTCCGCCTGAAATACCAAGTGAGGAAGAGCTATAAAAAACTCTGTTGCATTTAGGTCGTGTTAAGTTTGTTGTACACTTAAGTTTGTATTTCTACTCTCAGAGCATCCTAAGAGAAAAGAATGTGCTATTTAATTCGTGAGAAGAGTGATGAGAGCTGTCAGACTGCCACGGTGTTCCAATATATTTCCAATTATTCAGTGATGTCATCCACAACACTATGGTTCCCACATGTTTTAGTGCATGGCTTATTGTGGCATCTGAAACTTCCAGGGCTGTGGAGACTGACAGCATAAGTCCTCCCAGGCTGCTTCCTGCTGAATTGCAGTAATCATCTATCTTGGTGCCTGGAGAAGTTAATTCTACTGCCAGCAGTCTAGTATTAAAACTGTTTAGAAGAGCTCATCCAGTGGTTAGGGTGAGGTGCTGGCTTTTGTTACCTAGAGCAGTGTTCTCAGATTTGCAATGAAACCAGCATTCTTATTACAACAACCTTGCCAAGTTATTTTATTGAAGATAATCTGCTACTACTACCCCTGTAAATGCTGGTGGTGACAGCAGTGAGGCTGGGAAGGGCGAGGATTGGGAGGTGCTCTTTTCTTGATTTACTGGAAAGTCATCCTTGTCGTGTATTTAGCCATAGTCTGTAACAGTGGAGCAACAGAATGTTGACACAGAAATATGGTGCTCCTTCCTCAAGCCTGATAAAGCTGCTTTGTGTTTCAGCACCGCATGCGTCCTGAAATTGCTCAGCTTCTCAGTCCTCATATATACCAGGAGCTGGAGAACCATCCGTCTGTCCTGACGTATGAGAACATAAAAGTGAGTTTTCAGCAATCCAAGCAATTGCTTTTGTCCCGTTACTGGCTAAAATGAGTATCTGTAAAATATAGTATTCAAGGATTTGAAATTCTTAGATCAAGTTCAGTTATTGAAATTTATACCCTAATCAAAGAAGTGTGTGATACAGAATTAGGTGAGTAGCTTGTAGTTCTTCTGGCATTAGTGGTGGTGGACACTGGAAATGGATCCAGTACTGATGACTTCAGAAGAACAGTGAAAAATGGAAGGTGGACCAAAATAATTGTGGGACATTAAAAGCTAGGAAGAAATCTTAGAGAGACTTAAAACATTGTATGTGAAACTCCAACGTTCAGATAGGTGACTCGATTACTAGAACTCTCCTTCCTTGTGTTCTCTGGGCATTTTACCAATACACAACATCTGCAGACAAGATCTGTTCAGCTTAAAAGGATATTGCAATCACTTAATGGCTAATACGCATAATAAACAGCTAGAGTTTAATATATTATAAGCATTAGAATATTTGCCACACCATAAGACACTTGAAGAGTCTTTGCAGGTATCAGTCAGAAGTGTCAGCCTCTGCTTCTTAACATTACTGAGTTTCGATCTTAACACTAGCTCCCTGTTTTCTGATTGGTATTTCCCCATGCTAATCAGGATTTCCTATCTCTCCATGTTGGTGATTTCTTGCATCTATGAACAATCGTATCTCTGCCTGTAATTTCACCTTTCTTACCTTGCATAGCCCTGTTCTGCAGACTTGCTCATAGCTCTGTCACAATTTAGCCATTTTCCCAGAAGTCTGAGCCAAGGTTACACTGCTCTGCTGTGTCAGGGCTTGGCCTTAGACCTCTGAAACATAAGTGACTGAATATCCTGGGAGAAAGAATTGGAGGTAGTTACAGAAAGAGGATTGCAGTAGCTTAGCCTACATAAATGTCTCTTCATGAAAATGCAGTACTAAACAGTTACAAGCTCTTTAACTGCATGGGAAAAGCACACTGAGAACTATAGCAAAATGCTGAAGCCAGGCATGAGAAAACTAGTACTGAAGGTGCTTTAATTTCTAGAACAAGCTGTTTGGGAAAGTGGCAGGTCCTCTTTTGGTATCCTGAAATCCAGATGAAGTATTTTGTAGAAGATAATTTAGTTGAACTAATTAAAAAAACCCCAATAGAACAAAAAAAAACCAAAACAACAAAAAACCACACCAACCAAAACCCCCACAAATAAAACAAAACCCAAAACCCAACCAACCAAAAAACCAAGCTACAACAAAAAAACCCACCCAAAACACACAGCTTATGAGACCACAAACTTTTACCCCATTTCTCCTATGAGAAGCTATTCCAGACAATCTTGTGGTTCAATCCAGCCTTAAAATAAACTTGCAATACCAAAACACATCAAAATTGACTCTTCCCATCTAGTCCAATAACCAACATAGGTGATCACTGAATTAAATTGAACAGTGGTGAACACTGTCACTGTAGACCCCTTGGAAAACCTGAGATCTGTGTTTGATCTGCAAAAACCATTCTTTCCTGATTGAAACAATCTCTGGGTTTTGGCACACAGCCCAAGACTTTCTTATGGGTATAAGAATTCTAGTTAATAGGCAAAACATAAAAGGTCCCCTCTAACTCAAGGCAAATGGAATTTTTGAACAGATGAGCAGACAACTCTATAGCTGTGAAGTTGGTCAGTGACTATTGGATTTCCTAGTGTTCCTAGTTTTCCTGGTGGAAAAGCAGTTCTCCTTGCTTCTTTATGTTGTTACTGCTGGGCAATTTTGGGCAAGTGTTAAACCCTGGGCACTGGTAACTTACGATCTTTTTCCCACAGAGCCAAAACAAGACATTGTTCACACCACAGTGTGAAGTAGAACTACAATGCTTTAAGAAATGTTACTAGCACTTAATGTTCTATTTTCTATAATCTGAAAAGGTACAGTAGAAATTACTCTGAAAAGACAGAGAATAAAATCATCCACAGGAACTGATTTCCTATTAGCATACTGAAATGTCTATAATAAGCTGAAATGTGATTAATAAGCTTACATTCCTATCTGATCCATATGCTATGGAAGTCTAAGAGGAAATTGCCTAGCTGTGCAGTAACTGCACCTCTGTAGTCCTCTCCTTAAGAGTCCTCCTTTCAGTGGATAGTCGGGGACATGGACAGAGGCTGTAGTGGCAGAAGCTAGAGCTGTTCCTGACATTTCTTTCTTTTATTTCAGGGAGTCTTAGCTAACCTCTTCTTTGTGGAACATGACTTTCCAGAGCAAGAGATTCAGGAAGGGAAAAGCCACCAGAACCCACATGAGGCCCAGTTTGTGGTGGAACTGTGCAAATACTTGTTGTGTCAGGATTATCTACCTTCTCAGATCACCATACTCACTACTTATACTGGACAGCTTTTCTGTCTGCGGAAGCTCATGCCAGCCAAGACCTTTGCAGGTGTGAAGGTTCATGTAGTGGATAAGTACCAGGGGGAAGAGAACGATATTATTCTGCTGTCACTTGTGCGGAGCAACAAAGAGGAGAGAACTGGATTCTTGCAGATCCCTAATCGGATATGTGTTGCATTATCCAGAGCTAGGAAAGGGCTGTATTGTATTGGAAATATGAGAATGCTTGGCAAGGTTCCTCTCTGGAGCAAGATCATTCACACCCTTCGGGAAAAAGGTCACATTGGCCACTCATTGGCACTTTCCTGTCAAAATCACCCTGCAACCAGGACACTGGTATCTACAGCAGCAGACTTCAGCAAAGTCCCGGAAGGAGGCTGTAGTCGTCCCTGTGAATTTAGGCTGAGTTGTGGACATGTTTGCATGAGGGCATGTCACCCATATGATGCACAGCACACAGAGTATCAGTGTCTGAAGCCTTGTCAAAAGGTGCTCTGTGCAGATGGGCACCGCTGCCCACGGTCATGTTACGAGCCCTGCGGACCATGCATGGTGATGGTAGAGAAAACAATTTCTAAGTGTGGCCACCTGCAGATGGTGCCGTGCTCTGTGCCAGAGAGTGAGGTTATTTGCCAAGAGCCTTGCCAGAAAATGTTGAACTGTGGGCACACATGCAACCAGTTCTGTGGGCAGGAATGTACTAAGCGCTGTCCTGAACTGGTTACAGTCACGCTGAAATGTGGCCACAATCAGAAAGTTAAATGCTGGATAACTGAGGAGATGAAACATGAGAAGCCTGTGGAATGTAAGACTAAGTGTTCTGCTACACTGCAGTGTGGTCACGTGTGCTCAGGTTCCTGTCATACCTGCTTTGAAAGAAGGTTTCATAAGCCATGCAAGAGCCCATGCAAGCGCTTCTTGGTCTGCTCCCATAAGTGCCAGCAGCCTTGTACTACAGAATGCCCTCCCTGTCAGCTGGAATGTGAGAACCACTGTATCCACAGTCGATGTAAGAAGAAATGTGGAGAGAGCTGTTTCCCATGTGCCGAGCCCTGCGAGTGGCGGTGCCAGCACTACCAGTGCACCAACCTCTGCTCTGAGCCCTGCAACAGGCCTCGCTGCAACACACCCTGTGCTGAGCTGCTGCCCTGTGGTCACCCCTGCGTCGGGCTGTGTGGAGAGCCCTGCCCAAAGAAGTGCCTGGTTTGTGACCATGAGGAACTCACCCAGATCTTTTTTGGCTTTGAGGAAGACCCAAACGCTAGATTTGTGCAGCTTGAAGACTGTGGCCACATCTTTGAGTCCCAAGGCCTCGACCATTATATGGATGAAGATGATGATGTCATCAAGCTGAAGGTATGCCCTATGTGCCAGACACCTATCAGAAAGAATTTGAGGTATGGCACTATTGTGAAAAGACGGCTAGATGAGATAGAAAAGGTAAAAGAGAAAATCCAAGGCCCAGCACAACAAGTTGAGTCTAGCAGACAAAGACTGCAGGCTGCACTGAGTGGGAATGCTGTTTTGCAGAGGAATCTACCCCTTAAGTACCTCATGCTAGAAGATAAACTAAGGGCTTCTGATCTCTCCACAAGGAGTATTGGACTAATTGAGAACCAGCTTAAATTCTATGAACGTGTAGCAGACCTAACCCATTCTATGAACAAAATTGATGCAAATGAGAGGAAAGGACTGAGAAAGAAGCTGGATGAAGTCCAGGAGTGGCTGGATAAGCCACGCCTCAGTTTTACAGGACAGGAGCTATCTGACCTGCAGGCTGAGGTCCAGAGACTAACCTATTTGGTGAGCCTCCTGGCAAGGTGCAAAGGCCTAGGTTGGACAACTCCCTCAGCGCTTGCAGCAGTGATTGCCAGTGCTCGTGAAATCCTGGAAGGGACAAAGAGATTCACAGAGGAGGACGAGGCTGCAGTGAAGGCTGCCCTAGAGAAGCTCCGCGCTGCCTTGCCGCCGTCGGGGCTGGGGCTCTCCGAGGCCGAGCGGGTGCAGATCGTCAGCGCGATTGGCTGCTCCCCCGGCCACTGGTTCAAGTGCCAAAATGGGCACATCTATGTGATCGGGGAGTGTGGAGGAGCCATGGAGAGGAGCACGTGCCCTGAGTGCCACGCGGTCATCGGGGGCACGAACCACACTCTGGACAGCAGCAACAGCCTGGCCTCCGAGATGGACGGAGCCACCCACGCGGCCTGGTCTGAGACGGCCAACAACCTGCTCAACTTCGAGGACCTCCGCCGGCTTTTCTAGTGGGGTGTCCACCCCATTTCTTATTCCCGCCCCTCCCCCTCTGCCCCGGGGACGCCGCGGCGGCTCCTCGGGCGCTTTAATAAAGACGCTTTGAAAGGCCCGGGCCTGGTTTGTTGTTGCGGGGCGGGACCGGGAGAGGCGGGACGCGCCGCTTCCGCCGTTCCCCGGAAGCGGGTGTGACGTCAGGGGGGGCGGGGCGGCGGCAGCTCCCGCAGCCATGGAGGCGCGCGAGCCGCTGCGGGGGCTGCGCGAGGCGCTGCGGGCGGTGCTGGCGCGGGTCCGAGGTGCGGGCCGGGCCGGGGCGGGGGCGGGTCCGAGGTGCGGGCCGGGCCCTCCGCCGGCTGAGGTCTCTCTCTGCCTTTACAGAGGGCGAACCGGGTGAGGGCCGCGAGCCGTTCGAGCTGCCGCGCTTCTGGGACGCGCTAGGTACGGGCGGGGAGCGGAACGCGGCGGGGCCCGCCGGCGCGGGGCGGGTGTCCGCACGGCCGGTGCGTGGCGGGGCTCTGACGTGCAAGCGGGATCCCCGGCAGGGCTTCCCCGGGGCCTCCGCGCCTTCCCTCCGCTCCGGGGTGTTGGCGCTGGCAGAGCGGGGCCGGCGTCGGACAGATCTCACAACGAGGTTTGCCAAGCCGTTGGTCGCCGTTAAAGCCTCACGGCACAGCCCGCGGGAGGTGTCATGGACCAGGGCACAGAATGTGGCGGTGGATATCCCCACCAGTGAAAAAAGTAGGAAAAAAGCAGACATAGGACACATGCACCAAGCATGTGCATCTGCCGTGGAATTTTTCTTCTATATTGGAATTTAATTTATATTTTTGTGTTGCTTGGAAGGAAGAAATTATAATCAAGTAGAGCAAGGCAGCATCAGAGATGTTGCTCATCTCGCTGCTCTGTTCTTTTGTCTTTTACCAAAGTTACTTTCTGTGCTTTTGCCTCCATTGAATCCTTTTTAGGTCAGACATTCAAAGTAACATCACAGGAAGCTACAAAGCTGAGTTTGGCATTCTCAAGACCTCCACTGGCTTCAGCAGAGGTGAGAGAAAGCCCCCACAAACTTCTGAAATTGCAGTGTCTGTGTCAAGTTTCAGGCATCTCTTAGTTCTCTTTGGTAAAGCAAAGTCAGTTGGTCGTTGTGGGCTGTGCCCTGGGGAGTGTGTGACTGCAGTTCAGGAATTGCCCAGAGAACTGATTTCTTACATTCTTCTCTTTAACATCTACAGCTGGCTGCTGATAGGGACAGGATATTGGACAATACAGACCTTAGATCTAACAAAGAATGCACAGTCTTTTTGCTGTTGACAGAGGTTTATCACACCTGTGTTTGAAGAAGAAAAAAGACCACTTCCAGTTCAGAATAACGATCTAAGCTGCTCTTCCTCTCTGGTGCAGGACCACTATACAAGGGCATGTTTTGTTACCAGGTCATGAGGTGGCTTATGATGAAAGCAGCTTGCTTCCTGGGTCTTCCTGTTGTGCTCTGTTTCTCAAGCAAGGTGGCTATTGCTATGCTTCACTTTTCTCAATCTGAGTGTAAGTGATTGCTGGTGAGACTTTGTAAATTCAGTGCAGCCTTGCAGTGCCCACAGCTAATCCTTTTGCCTCTCCATTTTCAGGAGTGCCAGAAGTTGAGTGAAGATGTCCAAAAAGCCATTCTTGCAGTTGCCACAGTGTATTACTGGCTCCCCAAGGGCCGAGGTGAGAGATGGGGAGGGCAGGGCAGTCACCACTATACAGCATGCTGTTTTTTTCACCTCTCTGTAAAGAAACCCAGTATTTCAGAGCATAATATGACATCTGGTATCTGCAGGTAAGTAAGTTATGATGAGTAGCCAGCCCTATTATGAGCTATTCTGTGGACTTGAAATATGTTTATGAGTGAACCTGTTGTCTGTCTGCTCCTGCAGATGTCCATCTGTCAGAGTGATAGTGTAGGAAGTTGTATAGTTGATTGAGCACTCATATTTATGAAATGTTGAGATCCTTGCCCAAAGTCCTTTTGGAACTGGGAAAGAAGTTGCTTCCTTCAGAAGACCTATAACTTCATTTCTAGTGTATACACAGGGACAGGGCAGGCTGTGCTCAGGCTGCGCAGTTGTCCTGTCGGTGCTGACTTTGTGGCAACTTTCTTGCTCTCTCTCCACCTCAACCAGGTACTACTCTTCGGAAGATGGTACGAGATGCTACCACTGAAGTAGTGGAAGGAATGATCCAACTCACAGAAACAATTCTCAGTGCTCCATTGGAGAGGTAGTAATTTTCCAGAAAAAAAGGAAGAAAAAGTTACAAATATCTTGTTAGGAAGCAGCAAGTGCAGCCTTCTTCCTGAGGGAAGAGGGCAGAAAAATGCAGTGGCCTCATCACCAGAGGCCCTGTCCCCTGTATCTGAGTGAGCACAGCAGTGCTGGTGAGGGCAGTGAGGTTCTCGAGTGTCCGGCCAAGCCCGTGGTGATGAGCTCAAGCTGCAAAGTCGGGTGTCACCAGCCGGTACCGGGGGCTGTCAGGTGCTTCTGCAACTGCCCCCCCGATGTGGAGGGGTTTGTGAACGAGCCCGAGGGTCACACGCGGCGCTGCCTCTCACAGAGGAACGGCCACCGCGGGGCCGGGTTTTAGGGCGGGAGTTAGGATGCACCCCCCATGCTCAGAAATTGCCTCTAAGACCAGTGTTTACTGCACGAATTAATCGGTTTATTAAGGGTTAACACAAACTGAAGGATGATGTTTTGGGAAAATTGAAATATAAAAGGCTACCAGGGATATATATATATATATACACACACAGTAAGAAAGTGTCCTTTAGGGAGGTAATGCAGAAGGTCCTGTGCTTTTAAGGGAGAGGGTTAAGGACCAAAGGGAGGAGGGAAGGGCCCACCTGCTGCACTCGCCCCTTTGATACCCCCTGACCCATCGGTCCAGTCAGTGTCACTGTCCAGAGCCAACGAGCGTCCATGAGCCCCACGTTAGGGCGGTGACACCAAGGGCACAGGGTGGCTTGTCACCCGTTCTTTCTGTCCCGGACCACATCTGTTGTTTTGGGTTCAGTTGTCCTTGAGAAGCAAGTCTGGTTTAGTTCGTTAGCTGGGGATAATCAGGAGAGGCCTTCACTGGCTTAAAAGGCATTTTGTTTAGACTTATGTGGGGAAGAAAAGAAACAGTTTCCCACATCAGGCCAGCAAGTCAGGATCAGGGTCAGGTCCAGAGAGAGTAACCAGCATCAGACACCATCTAGTGATTGCCCAGCATGTCCATTACAATGAGTTTGGTTTGAGGTGAAGGCAAGAAGGTCAAATCAGTGGGTCAGGATCCAGGTCAGAATGAAGGGGATGTGAGACTGGGTGCAGACATACCTGCTGTGATGGAGCACCAAGAGACCCCAGGGAAAGAATCTCAGGCTAAAGCCATCTCCTGGGAGCTGGAATACACTCCAGACCCTGACATACTGTCTTGTTCCCATGACCAGGCTGGGTACGTTTGCCTATGTGGAGAATGTTTTCATCCTGTCCCTAGCAAGGAAAGATGCTAGAAGCAGGATTCCCATGAAGGTGCTGGATAGCATTTGCACGGTACAGCAGATTTTGCCCTCTGCAGTGAACTGTCAAACGCAATGATGGCTCAGCTTTATAAATGTAGTTATGGGAGTGCTATGAAGCACTTTATCTTTACAGGTTACACCCTGTTGCCCTTAGGCAGAGGTCAGCAATCTCTAGTACAGGCTTCTGATTTGCACAGATTCTGAAAGAGAAATACTGTGCCTAAGCACCCTGAGAAGCCTTTCTAAGAGGCTCCTGCTTCTCGTTCCAACAGATAATTAAGTTCAGTAGGAGCCAGGACTTCTTTCTTTCCACAGACACCTGTACAAGCTGTTGGTGACATCTTTCCAACAGAGCTTCTACTGGTGTGCATCGTCTTTGATGCAGAAAATAAAAATACAGTCTAGCAGAGTGGTGCTACTGAGTCTAACTTTTGGGGGCTTTGTTTTGTTTCAGCTTGTCTCAGGATCAGCTTATATCAACTGGTGGTGTGTGGGAGGCATGTGAGCAAGTGTCCAACTTGCCACGAGGTGAGTGTTGTGTCTGCAGAACAACTGAAGTAGGACATGTTGTCTTGGAATATCTGTAGCCCTTGCAAGGGGCATTCTAGCTAGTACAACGAAAGCTTGCTTCTTCTGCAGAACCCAACTGTCTTTGGATTGTATGAGCTTGGGAGCCAGGCCAGATTCTCTGCATGGTGGCAGTGCAGCTCTGAGCTCTGAAAAAAAATTGATCCTGTAGTCTTAAGATCTAAGTTATGACACAGTTTTATTGTTTTTGCTCTTGCAGATAACCAGGCAGCAGTTGTATCAGCTCTGACTGCATGTCTAGGTGTGGTCAAAGATGCTCTGGAGGAGATGGAACATGTAAGGAAGGTCCTAAGCCTTTGAGAAATCCTTCAGTGATGGAACACAGGGATTGTTTTATATACAGGCTTTGACTTAAATTTGATGGAGCCAGACTCTTCAGTAGTTCCCGGTGACAGGACAAGGGGCAATGGGCACAAGCTGGAACACAGGGAGTTCCATTTAAATATGAGGAAAAACTGTACAGTGGGGGTGACAGAGCCCTGGGACAGGCTGCCCAGGGAGGTTGTGGAGTCCCCTTCTCTGGAGATATTCAAGACCTGCCTGGGTGCAGTCCTGGATAATATGCTCTGGGCAATCCTGCTTTAGCAGGGAGGTTGGACTGGATGATCTCTTGAGGTCCCTTCCAACTCTTGACAATTCCATAATTCCATGATCATATTACACCTGGATCTTAACGAGTTTTTAAACTCAAGCCTGGTTTTACTTTATATATGGTTTCGGAGTGGGGTGGCTGGGCAGTTTAGGTCAATGTAAGAATGGTACTGTTTGCCAGGTTCTTCCTCTTTGTTATGTTGAATTGGAGTAGAGGATTAGTTTTTCTTAATCCAGTCCTGCTGGGATTAACAGAATCTGGCTACAGAGACACTGGCTGGAGAGAGATTCCTTCATATTTTTTTGCACGACTTCTAGATTATTTTTTCACTTTCCTCCTGGATACTGCTGGAATTGATGTTGGGCTCTGGGTTTTCACTGCATCTATGTTTTCAGGCTCTGGTGGAAGGGCAGGACCCTTACGGTGACATCATGGAAGATGAAGAGCTGGGCCTGCGAGGCAACAGAGACACGTACTGGTCAGAGGCCGACAGGAAGCTGCTGAGCTCCTGCATGGGATTGATGAAGGCTTCAAAAGCTTGCCTGAAGAAGGTGTTGAGTGTAGTGAAGGCTTATGGCAAAGCTGATTCTCCAGAGCAGATTGCTCAACTTGATGATCTTGCAGACATTGCTTATGAGATCAGTCCAAGGTAAGCAGGTCTCTTCTCATGCTGCTTTCTTCTCCAGAGCAGTCTGTCTTGAGGGCTAGAGATTGGATTTGGAAAACCTTTATGATATCGAGACTGATCAGGTGGTGGAAGTGGGTGTGGTGGGAAGACAATTATGCCTAGGCTGTTGAGAATTGTGCAAGTTAGGAGAGGAACACGTTGTAGCTTGGGGTGGAGCTGTGCCACATGTCATCCTAAGGTGTGAGAGTGGCACACAGATCTCTGAGCATGCAGTGAGAAGCATCCCATGGCTATGACTGAGAATGTCTCCTTGTCATGCATGCCATTCCTGACTTGCATTCAGGGTGGATATAGGCTTTGACCAGGATCCATGAGTTGTGCTATCAAGGCCTTTCTTCCTTTGTTCCCCTCTCTTCTCTTCTAGTGTTGATGAGCTTGCACTGAGCATGTATCCACCTGTGAACCAGTTGGCTGTGCGACTCCATGTAAGTATCCACAGCCTGTGTGTGGTTCTGCTCACTTGGCTGTAGAGAAGGGTAAGAAATTGAATTGGAGGGATTTTGTGACTTTCAGGGAGAGGTGGGTGTTAGTGACTGTCTCAGTAGCAAGTTTTTAGGGATGAAGAGTTCTCTTTGGTTCCTGCACACTTAGCTTCCTTCAGGTGGAAATGCGTGCCTCATCTTCACTTCCTCAGGGAAGAGCATGGCCTCTTGGACTTTGGCTCTGAACTGTAATCCATAGACATCCAATGACAGTACCTCAGGAAAGTGAGATCTAGGGCTGCTGAGGGATGTCTGCTTTCTTGTTTGGGTGACATAAGCTTACTCAGCTAAAGTTAGTTAAATAAAATAAAAAAAAATCTCACACTGGGCATGGTTGAGCACTGAAACAAGCTGCTCAGAGCAGCAGTGGAGTCTTCATCTTTGGCAATACTCAAAACTTGACTGAGCAAGGCTCTGAGTAACCTGACTGAATTTGAGGTAGGCAGGCCTTACTTTGTGCAGGAGGTTGTACTAGATGACTCCCAGGGGTTCCTTGCATCATAAACTAAGTATGCATCTTCTCCCATCTGAGATTTTTATTCTTAATCCTGGTTCCATGCCTTTGGCCAGTGGCTTGATTTTTTGGACTAAAAAATAACATACTGCTTAATATTGAATTGCATTACAGTTGGTCACTTGTAACTTCATACGATAATATTACTTACCAATTTGTAATGAGTTTACTGTTTTTAATAAGCAAATGTTTTAATGTGTGCTTTAAAAAACAGCCTGTCTTTATTTCCACCTGTCCCAACCAGCAGTAGATTGGCAGAGACTCCTAGCATGGCAGTGATAGATAGCTTCCTTCTGCATCAGGATCTGTGGCAGTTTTACTCATTCTTGTGTTGGACATTCCTGCACCCTCTCTTCTTTTCCAGTACTGCTGAGCCTGCTTTTTTCTGTGTTTAACTCAGTTTACTTCCCTTTTGTTTCTTTCTAGGCTGCTAAGTTGGCCTCGGTGTTAAAGAAAGTCTTAGAGATTACAAAGTGAGTATCAGTGTCAGTTTTGTGTGTGTGTTCCCTGCTGTGAAAGTTGATAATCTTTATCTTTTTCCCTCCTGTCAAAGATGACTCATTTCTAGACAGTAAACGTTGTCATTTTGGAATAATTGTTATGTTATCCAGTCACGAAGGGGCTAAAGTAAGAAAAGCATGGTAGGGATGAAGACACAGACAAATGTGTTAAGGTTTGGGACTAGAGACATGGATATGGGTTCTTCCTTGCTCAAGACACTCTGGGACTAGAGCAGTCCTGTTTTAATGCTGTGGTAATTCAGCACTTCACAGTACTTGTGTGTTGTCTGGCTGAATAGGTAGAAGACACCCAGGAGGTTTTCCTAATGAATTTCCTCCACTTTTACAGGACAAGCCATGTCTGTCCACCATCAGAGGAAGGCTGGGTGCAGTTTCTAACTGGTGCAGTAGATCACAACATGAACAAAATCAAGAACTTCACACAGGGTCAACTTTAGCTCTTCCATGTCTACATCTGTTGCTGCCACTGCTGCTGGCATATGCTTTTCCAGTGAATCTCTCTGTTCTCCAGCTACTGGGAGAATGATGGGAACAGGTTTTTTTTGGGATAACTTTACTGCCACTTCGTAAAGCTTTCCCAAGAAATCACTTTTTGCCATTCCAGGAGGTGTTATTTTGCTTGGATTCCTGGGATGTGCAGTGCTGCATCTTAGTTCTGTGAATGCACCCTATTTTTCAGATATGGGGTTCAAAGAATAATAAAATATTGCTAGAATTGCATGAGTGACTTTATCTGTTTTCAGGTGGTAGGGTGTATCTATACAGAAGGAAAGGGTCTTGCTTCCTTTGCAACCAGCCCAATGAACCATTAAAAAATAGGCAGCAGTGCTGCTGTTTGCTGTCTAACCTTAGAGAAGAGTGAAGTATATTTCTCTTTTCTGTTTCCTCAGAAAGCAGTAGAAAATATTTGCTACTTTATGAAGGATTTTTAGTGGAATAAGACTATATATCCAGATAAATGCTACATCTCTCATCACTTTAAAGTTCTAGAATATCCTTTTTTTTTGTCATGGGTAGGGAAAAATTATTAAGCAGTGGTGGGTTCAGCACATATGCATGGTGAGAAATGCAGCATCTGCTTCAGCATTTAGCCCATCTTTGTCACAGTGAGGTTCAGCTTACAAAACTGGAGAGTGGGCATAGTGGCAGGTGGGAGAGAGTTGGGTTTGTACAAATAATCAAAGTCAGGCATGATTTTAATGTAACTTTAATTAAACTGTTAACATCTATACTTGCCTAAGATCAGAGCATGGATCACAGCCACTGTTTTGTGAGCAGGTCAGCAGAAGGTGTTCCAAGCTGGGTATCAGAAAGCTGCAATGTCAATAGTTTTGTAGCTCTTCAGGTTCTGGAGTTGAAGGCAGGTAAGATGTGCAGTGAGTCTTCTTGGCCCTGGTTGGGTGGGGGTGAATGGGATTTTCAGCTGTTGAATGCTTTTAGGTTGCACCGAGCCCAGCCTGAAAGGTGAGAAGGGATTATAACAGGAAGATTATAACAGGAAGGTATTTATAGTTCCCAGGGCCCAGGAGATGGATTTGCTAGACAGAAATGTGGTGCCAAAAAAAGGAAAGGAAAAAAAAAACACAACACAAAACCAGAAGGCTAGCAGTTATCTAAACTACAACGATGGAATTGTGATCTGACAGTAGTTTGGGAGTGAGATACATCAGGAGGGTTGAACTCCCCATGGAAGCATCTCAGGTTACCTTGTCCTAATACAGCTTCTTGAGAGAAATGTGGAGGTTTTTTCATGTGAAGGAGAGCGTGCCTTTTTGGATGACTGTTGGCTAAGTCAGGTTTGCTGGGTTCTTCAGTAGAGAAGGGAAAGATCCTGTTCAAATTGTACCCAGGGACTGTCTTTATTGCTGACAGTGGGTAATGGGTGGAAAGACAGATCACAAACAGTATATTTTAACCCACTTTAGGGCTGTTCAGTTGGCTAGCAAAAAAGCAATTGATTTCACAAAAGCAAATAATTTCTAATTTTCATAGCTCGTGTCAGTCACCTGTAACTTATTTTACTTAATGTGTATTTCTGCCTAAGTCTTGTGGTACTTCTCTTGTACCTTCTCTTGTACCAAAACCAATCTTTTTGTTGCCAGGTATTTTTCCTTCTGCTGTCTATGCCTATGGGTTGAAGCTTTCACAAATGTCATGCTGCCTTCAGCTGACATAATACACATCTGTTGAAAGTTCTGTTATGTGGCTTTTCTTCTTTTCAGTGTGAAAACATTCTGTATGATCTGTAAATAAAGGATGGGATGCCTGGGGCTTTCATGCTGTAGCAGTCTCTTCTTGCCACATTGTTGCTCACTTATTCTGGAGGACAGCCTTTCCTGTACAAAGGTTTCCTTAGCTTGTGTTGTCTCTTTTTCCATTTACTGTTCTTAGATCAGTCAGTTTGCACTTACTTGTACTTCCTTTGTCCGTAAATGAGCCCGCGACCTGCAACCACTATCACACACTTCTCCAAGGGTTCTGTGAGGGGGTTCAGGAGGCTGATCTTTGCTGTGCTTGGCTGATATTGTACCATATTTTCTGGAAACTGTTGAAAGAAGGAAATGAGCTGAAATTGAAAGAAGGAAAGAGATTCTTCTATATTTAAAGGGAAATAAATGATGCTTTCATGCCAGAAGTCTCAGCCTGAGCTGCCAGTTGCCAGAAGAGGCAAAGTTCAGCTTACTTTCTTCTCAACTACAGTCTTCTGCTGTAGTTTTCTCCTGCAGCCTCTGATTCCAGGCTGGTGAGTCAGGAGTCATTGGGATTTTCTTATGCTCACACATAGACAAGGTAGAAGTGGGAGTGCTGTACAGCAGCGTGGCACGAGTCACCTTTCACAAACTGGAGTCTTACTGCTTTGACAGAAGAGGGCAGGAGGAGAGCCACTCTACCCAGCAAAATTGTTTTTCTGCTTAGATCTATGAAAGCTGTTTTCTCACTGCTGCAGTAACAGAATGATAGACCTGTCTTACCTCAATAGTGAGAGGGGGGTCACAAATGCTGATCTCTTCCTGTGCAAAGTATACGTGGAAGGAGTCCTCGTCTCTCAGTGTGGCAGTCAGCCTAAGCAGATGGCTCTGTCCCAGCTCTCTTCTGTACCATGAGTAAGGCACAAAGACCTGCAGGTTGTTAGCTGGAATATGGAGATGACAATGCAGATGATAAGTACAGTTTGGTCTTAGCCTGCATGACACCTAGGAGTGTTTAGTGCCCGACATTATACTAAAGCCTTCACCATTTAAAAGTTTAACTGATCCAGCTGGATTTGCAGATTTAAAATCTTTAAGGTGACATAGCCCAAGTGTTTTTATTTAATCACCTACAATCAGCTATTCTGCCAACCTGTTGTGAACTTATGGCTAAGTGCATTTTTCTTGAAGTGAGCGGACTAGAAATGCTCTTCCAGCCTTGCATCCAGTGGAATCCTTACCTTCATTACTTTTGAGGATAAAATGAAACTCTTCCTTCCAAACCTGGGTAACGGGCACACCATTATAATGCAGAGAGTGGGCCCCAACTACCAGGTGAGTGGCCTTTTCTTCACCACTGTAGTTAGACACTTCAATGGAAAGCGGAATATCTTGTCCCAGTGGCAAAGAATTCTTTGACTGGAGATGGATGAAAAGGTTAACTGGCTCTTCAAGGGCAGTAGGAATGCAGCTGAACTGTGTTTCACTGCTGCTGCTGGTTGTCTCAAGTTTCTTTATCTTTCTGTAGGCTTTGTCAAGTGCTTCTTTTTCCTGAAGAGAACCTGTCACAAAAAGGGGAGCACATATTTCAATATTCTTTCCTGTTTACCAGTGTGAAGCAGTAGATGCAGAAGGATGGCATTGAATTGCTGGCAGCACTGTAGAAAACTGTTTTCAAGAGCATAGAGAGATACCCTGTTGTGCTTCTGGTTGGAGAAGTTCAATAATTTCAGCTGACAGGACATTCACTGGATGTACTTGAAAGATTCTACTTGGAAAGTTTTGTCATTATTTTTAGAGCATCCTGATGCTCACATGTGCCAGAGGAAAAGCAACAGTTGGCTCTTTAATGGCAGCTGTAGCTGTGGCACAGTACTGTGATGGACTGCAGCCAGGGAGACAACGTGCCATAGGCAGACACAAGATGGCAGAGCTGGGTCAGGGAAATAGCATTCAGGATAGATTCTGAAGAGAGAGCTACTTTTAGAGGGAGGGATTTGGAAAATACCTGGGAGCATAGCAGTCCTTTTCAGAAAGCTGGAGTCTGAAATATATCTATTATGGGGGTAATGGGAGGTAAATGTACAGAGTGTACAGGTAACAGAAATCAGGAAAGGTTTTCCAGACAAGAAAGTGCCTGGTGAAGGAAGGCCTGGTCTTTTAGAGAGCTGGTTAATGTGATTAAGCAGGATGAAATTTGGGGTATGACCTGTGCTTTGACAGCAAGAGTAAGGTGGTTTTGTGCCATTCAGGAAGGGGAAGTTGTGAGAGGTGGAAGACCATAATGCTCTGGAATCGCTCTGCCCTTTGGTCCTTTACTCTTCACTTGCAACACTGGCAGGGGGTGTGCTCAGCCACTTGCCTACTCAGTACCTTCAGGATACTTGTAATTGTGTGTGATATCCTCACAACGTTCACTGCCCACACTTTTGGTGCTGATGTTGTTGCCAGTGTACTTTGTGGGACCAAAAGCTGGCTTGAGGGTGTCATCTGCTTTTTGTATCCAGACCCGGCACTTGGCATTGATGGCAGCAAAGAAGGAGCAGACATCATAATCAACTTCTGTGTCACCTTCCTTGATGGCTTGAACAGGGGCTGGCCCACAGAAGGATGGACCTGAAGAGAAGATGTGGCCTAGTTAAGATTCAGATGCTCTACTGACTAGACCCATGACTAGTTGAGATTTATACTGGGAGTGGTGAAGTATCTGGTTTTGGAGCAGTGCTGTGATACAGCTCTTGGAACTACACAAGCTGCACAAACCACGAGGAATGATGATTTAGTGCTTAAAGTCAGCAGGGTAAGGCCTTGTGCTTTAGAATCCTTCCATTGGAAGTTGGAGAAGGGAGGAGTACTGAACTGCTTTATTTATTCCCTGCTCCACTTGCCCTGCAATCCTCACAAGCCCGTCTTTGATATCTTACCTTTGCTTTTTTCCTGGCAGGTGGCATCCAGTGCCTGCCACCCGCTGTACTTTGGTAGCAAGTCCGCTCTTGCCATCCAGCATTCGTTCCAAACGTGGAAGGTCCTTCAAGAGACAACATCACATGCATATACCAAGGGACTAAGACCTGAGGTACAGTAAAGTTTTAGCCAAACCACAGCCAATTAATGCTCCTTTGACAGAGGTCAGTGCATGTTGAGGAGAGCAGAGACCATGGTTTTTGACACAAGTGGAGGATCTCAGTTGAGTTTTCTCCTGTCCACCTCCCTGCAGCTGTTTATATTTTTCTTTTCTCCCCTCTATCACTTCCTAGATCCAGGTATTCTCAAATTGCTTGGAACCCTGCCATTTTTTCTTACCAGACACGGGCATTCTTGTCATGTGTAATCAGTGTCCCATCTTCATCATAATACTCATCCACAGTCAGGCAGCTGTTAGTGTTGTGAGCCCATGTAAAGCCTGTGACCACCCTGGTAGGAATTCCCAGGCACCTCAGAACTGTGCAGAAGAAAGAGCTGTGAATCAGTTGTGCATCCTGCCCTAAGGGTGCCTCTGGTGATAGATGTAGGAGCCATTTTTGGTGCAGGGGCTATTAGGAATGGCAGCAGGCTTGCTGTCTGGACTTTGCAAGAGGCATTGCCACGTCAGGAAAGAACCTATCATAGATGCCTTCAGTGCATGGTGTGTATGGATACTCTTTTATCTCAAAAGCAGTGATACTGAATATTGATGAAGAAACTGAGGAGCTGCCTCTCACCTAAAGATTAATGGTTTTGTTACTGGCATCTGTGTTAATCAGGAATTTAGGCATATGCTAGAGGTTCTGTAGACCACGTAAGGCTTTGTTAACACAGGAGTCTTTGAACCACCAGTGTACCTGAGCACATGACTGCAGCAAACACCCAGCACTGCCCGTAACGCACAGGCTTGCACTGCGATGCAATCCACTGCCGAAGGATAGGGCTGCTTCCCAGCCACTTGGAAGGGGCTGTTCCATTATGGTACTGCCTGGTCCCACATTCTGTTAGGATTCCTCTAAACTCATCACAGTTCAGCTGCAGGGAAGGAGGAAAGAAAGATGGATTAAGAAATTACCTCTCTTTGGTAGGTACAACTCATCCTGTATGATGAAGCTACTTCCGCAACAGATGAAACCAAAAGGATATTTTGTGCAAAGCATGAAGGTCACTGCTGAGCAGAACAGGTGCAGCAGCCTCCCCTGACATGTATTCAGTAAGTGTTCTGTCACTGCTAAGAAACTCCTGCAGCACTACTTCTCTGCAGCAGGAATATGAGAAAAGGCTAGAGATGGGTAGGAGGTGGTGTTTGGAACAGCCCTGGACAGGCTTCCTCGTTGGTAGATGGGTAGCCACAAACTGGGATGGAGAAGATGCTAGCCTTCACTCTGCATTTGGGTCTTCTCTGCTTGGGCCAGGGCTCTGCCTGCCCTCCTTACCAGGGCAGCGACTGCACGGCAGATGGACACGGGGCTCTGGCGCCGGGCAGGATCCTTGTCTCCTTGGTGCCGTTCACCTACATCCAGCAGTGTGAAGCAGATGTCAACAATATCCTCTTCAAACTGAAAAAAGAATGTCATTTCAGGAAATTTGGCCTGAACATTTGTTACCTGGAGTCCCTGCAAGGGTTTGTAACTGTGTGCAGATTATTTCATCCTTTCTGCTGGTAGTCTTATGAGAGTGGGCTGTAGAGGAGAGCTCCAAGCAGAGGTTTGGGGGGGGAGCACAACATGCTAAAAGCAGATTTACAACTTTATTGAGACAAGGTGGAAAATGTATTAGCCTGATACTCCATCCCTTGATTAAGGGAAATTATTGCTTTTCTGGAGCACTCTTGAGGTTGGCACAGAGGTAATTCTCTGATCTGATGGCACTGAAATGGAATAAAATTCCATTGCAATCATTGTCTGTGTCAGATGGCTTTGGGCAAATTGGAAGATCTACTTGACTTCACTTTATCTGTAAACTAGAAACAGCATTACTAAGGTCTGTTAAGTGCTTTTGTGTCTGTTGATGAAAGGAAGCCACACAAAGCTCAGATACAGAGCAATGCATTTCTTCATAGAGGACAACCTGAGAAGATGGCTAAGTTTACGTATACTGGGTTATGGGACTTCATTCATCCTGTTCTGCACCACCATAGACAAAGATAGTGAGTGCAGGCAGCAAGTTCTTTCATCAAGGCCCCACAGCATGGAAGTGGATAGCATCCTGTAGGCACAGGAGATACACAAACCTCCTCTGCTGGTGGCTGTAGGAGAGCACAGACATGTTGGACCTCTTGCCTACCTGACTGAAGTCCCAGGGTTGTGCTAGGACTGCATTTTCAGTCCCCCAGTAGATGACACCCTCTTGGTTTAAAATGTACTCCTGCCGCTGTGCCTCATTAGCCAAGAACACTTCATCATCTAGATGAGAAGAAAAAGGCATCAGGAGGAAAGCATTCCTGCTTACAGATGCATTTGCATCTCTCTTACATCAGCAGACTCCACTGCACTCCAGGGACTTAATTCCTGGATTCTACCTTGGAAAAATACCCCATATTTTGAATCAGACAGGAAAGAAAAATGTCATTGTAATATTTGTTTTATCTTGACTCATCTTAAAATCTTTATTATAGGAAACACTTTATCAAACATTTTTCCCTCATTAGTGGGGCAAAAAGGGCTGTGGTAGTGCAGTACTCCAGGACTGGGGCAGAAGTGCTGAGGTAGGCAGCTTTGAGCTTTTATTAGCCCCTACCTCCTTACTGAGGTCCCGTGAGGAGCAGGGAAAGAGTGGTGGGGAGCCCTAGGTGAGTCAGCTCAGCCTCTGTGGAGGCAGAGCTCAAAAGCTGAGTTTGTGAAGTGACTGATCCCAGCCCGCCTGTTTCTGACCACATACCTTGGCACCAGGGATTAAAGAGAAGGGTGAAGTTGCCCAGGAGACAGTAAGACTTGGAGGTGTGTAAAAGCAGAGTGTAGTGGCCAATGGGAGCATTGGCAGGTGTGTTCACAGAGATGGTCCAGGAGCATGGGTCCTGTTCTTCCAGTGCTGCGTTCCACTGCTTCTTGTCTCCCAGGCTGGAGATGGAAAACTCCGTCTGGGTTCCATATGCTTGGGAAGGATGTGGTCCTGCAGCCAAAGAGGTGTGTGAGAGGTTGTGTGTATTCCAGGTATTCATTCTTACCCCATACAGATTGAAGGGACCTTGTCTGTATTGGGAGCCCATAGCTCTCCTTTCTTATGAAACAGTCTTAACCCTTTAGCTGCTTAATGCCTAGTGAATCTTCCTAAGGTTAGTACTGCACTCAGGTCTCCATGTTTGAAAGTGGGATATGTATTTCACAGATTTGTGGAAAGCAGGAACAGCCAGAATGGTGCAGACCTGCTGCTCCCAGGATTCAGTGTCTGGTAACTAAAGTCAAAGCCAAACGCTCAGGTTATGGTAAAACAAGCTGGGGCTGAATCCTGCTGCCCTTCTTGGGTGTCTCACTGGAAAATGCTCTGAAACAAAACATTAACAACAGGCTAGCTTGGTTTGAACATTCCTAAACCAAAAGCCAGGAGAGATCCCATGAGTACTTTCAAATCAAAGAGCAGTGAACCTGCACTGGTTATTGTGCTGCAGTGTCTCTTCTCGAAAGAGATCTAGTTTTGACCCTGCAGCCCCAGCATCAGGAGACTCTGTTCTGCCTTAGATAAACAGTTCACCGGTCTCACTTCTAAATGTGAGCACCTCTGTCTGGCTCTGGAGATGGCTTTTGCCACCAGCTCTTTTCTTCAGGTGGGTGGAGGACCAGAGCTCTGATAGGTACAGTAATGATGTTACCTGTCTGTACAATGAGGAAGGTCCTCTTCAGCAGCTGCAGGTAGTTGTGTATTGGAGCTGAGAAGCTCACAGTGATAGTGAATGGCTGTCCCCGCCTCACCATGAGCCTTTCAGTGCTGATTTCTTCTGTGTGGTGGTTATTGTTGTTCATTGGGATCTTGAGGTCACATTTTTTGATGCTCAGATCTGTAATGCGAGAAGATACGGAATGAGTTTGGATCTGTGAGCTGCTTGCAGTCTGGCTCTGGGCGGCGCCCTGAGGTGCACAAATAGCTGCTTGGGTGTTTCTCCAGGCAGACAGTGCAGCTCTGCCTTTCAGACTTTCTGACCAGTCACTCTGTTCATGTGTCAAGTGGCTAATGAGCTACCTTTGCTTAAACTTTAGCATCGTTAAGTGAACCAAGTGCTTATGCAAAAGCTCCTTCTTTCCCAGGAACAGACCTGAGCAACCAAAGGATGCAGGTGGTGTGGCTAGCACGAGCTTGCACTGTGGCTACGTCTGGAGTCTTGCTTAAGGGCACCAATGGCACTCAAAGCAGCATTTCTCCACCTGGATCCATGGCTGAATTGTGCGCAGAAGACAAGCTATTACACCCCACTTGTAACGTGAGTGCAAGCTCTTCCTGCAGTTACTGCACTGTGGGTGTCTGATATGCACCAAAGACCATCAACTGGTGCAAACTTTGCTGCTGGTTCAAGTGCAGTGTGGCTGTTTAGTCCTGGAACTATGCTGGATCACAGAAAATCAAACACCAGTTGTTGCTTCTTTGCAACACATTTGTTGGCAATCTCAGACCCAGAACTGCAGGAGACAGAAGAGCCCCTCCTCTCTGTCCTTGTCCTCCTCCTGTCTCCTACACATGCATCATAGGCATCAAACATGATTCTGTCCAGAAGAGAGAAAAAAAGTGTTGCAATTTCAGGCACCCAATTTGGTGCTCAATGGTTGCAATGTGATCATATACTTGCACTTTAATTATGGATTTGATGGTGTTTTTAGTCTTTCCAGACTTCTTGCGGAGAAGCAGATAGCATCCTGGTTTTTCTTAGCCTTGGGATCATTCTGACCTTGCTTCTCTCTTCAGTTTCCAACTCATCACTAAGACCCTTAAGCCTATGGGTTGTAACTGTGCCCCTTACATGACGTACTGTGACCTGTCTCCCTTTGGTGATCCAGGCTCCTCCCTTTGCTCCAGCTAGAAGAAATTTCAAAAATCCACAGAACATTCCCCTGCTATCTAAAGCCATTGCTCCTGTGCTAAAGCTACAATTACTACTCTTTGCAGTTTTCATTGGTCTGTTCTCTTATGTCTAACTTGCCTTGTCCTCTGCCTTGATATCTTCTCCTATTGCTGTTGTCCCTTCTGTCTGTGTTGTGGGAGTGCCACTGGATTGCATGCTTTGTTTCTTTTTTCCCATATGATTTTTACCATGTGTTGTTTTCAGCCAGTGATTCTGGTCTGGCTTTCAAATCCCTTTATGGCTGTCCCAGTTCATAGCCCTGCACCAGTCTAAGCTTCACAGACCCAGCTCTGGCTTTGTACCTTTTTTTTTCTGTGGTGGAAGATGTTTGTTCTAGCTATCTTGTAGACTGGTGAGTCATGTGCAGTCTGGCTTCCTTTCCATCCTATGACTTTTTAAGATCTTACTGTCACCTTCTTCAGGGTTGATTGGAAGCTAGACTCTCTCCTTGCACGAGTGGCTAAAAAACTTAGTCATTGCTCTGCTTCAGTTTTGTAGTCTAGCTCTCCTCCCCCCACCCACTGCCACCTATTCCCGAGTTAAGAATAACTCTCTTGCTTTTGCTTCCAAACTCTCATGTCTGCCTTAGCTGCCTGGTACTGCTTCTCTGGAGCTCCTGTTAGGCACTGATGCCAGATTTTGTTTGCTGTCCATTTTCATGCAGTCCTCCATGCAATGGAACCCACAGCCTTTCAAGCACTTTCCTGGATCCTGCCCTGTAAGAAGTTCACCTCTTCTACAAGCCTCAGGAGCACTGTCTTGAAGCAGGGACAGCTGTTTTTCCTGACAGAATAGCAAATGTTTAGGACTAACCAAAGTGATCTTTGCTTACCTTGACCCATGTCTAGTTCCCTGTACCGTGAAAGTCTTCAGCACCTGCTTGCTCTGGTGGGCAAGGGCTCCTTCCTTCAGTTTTCTTTACAAAGATCTGCTTGCAATGTTGTTTGCTTGATTTCTTTATACAGGGTGGGACATGATGTTGCCACCTCTCCTTCAGCTTATCTTGCTGGCCTGCTGTGCAGAAGTTGAGCACTCTCTTTATCTCTCAGACCACACCAAAGAGACCACAGAAAGGGGTGACTTTTCCTGCCTACAGACAAGTTTAAGTTCCACAGCAGGATATGAAGCCTTTAAAGACAGCCAGTAAAAATTGTTTCAAAGAGCTGTGTACTGGGGACCCAAGAGTAGGAAATACAAATCTTAATTTGGCTCTAAAGAATACACAGAATGCATTTAAAATGTAAGTGTTGAAGAGTTGCTCTCTGTCACTGACCCTGAGCAACCTTAGATCCCAAACTCTTCAAGGAGTTAAAAAAAAAAAAAAAAAGATACATGAATTGATCTTATGCCTAATTCAAAAAAGTGAAACCACTTCAAAATGAGGAAACTTGTTAAAAGCAATGACTACAAAAATTAATTTCTGTAACATAATGCAGACCATTTAAAAATACTAAACTGGAGGCTTGGACTAAATACTTTCTTAATATAAAAATAAGGTTATGGCATTGATAAATGATTGGTCAAAGGACAAGAAATAAGATGGCAAAAGTAAACAGTCTTTACTATGGAGCGAGTCACCAGTAGTTTTGCAGAAGTGTATAATCTTCCACAAATTCATTAAGAATTTGAGAAGTCAATAAAAATATATGAGGTGAAAAAGCTTGCTCAGTTATTTTCAGTAGTAAAGATGAGGGAGGCAGCTTTGGAAAAGTTGCTGTTTAAACTAAATACAAACTTTCTTTGCATGATCAGTATTTTTAAATGCAACTTTGCAATATACGTGTTTATGAACATCTAGTGGTTTAAATACAAGCAAGTATTTATTCCACCACCATTGTGTAAACACATAGTACCATCTCTTGGTCAAACTGGCAACTGCAAGTAATGCTACATAGGGTGCAGCTGGTAAACTGTGAACAGAGAACTACTTATTGTCCCTTTGTATCTTTCATTACACCAGAATGGGCTAAAAAGGTCCAATGGAAAGGTTAAAACACAAGATGCCAGATTAGATGCCTGATGTTTTCCATCCAAGATCTGAGAGAAGCAGAAATCAGCCACTACAGAGGTAAAAACATTCAGCAGAAGTGCTGAGATTTCCCACTTGTGTCACGTTTCTTCCTGTCCAGAATACGTGTTTCTCATCTGTTGGTTTTTTTGACGTTGTTGGTTGTTTGATGTTACTTTAAATGCCGTCCACATCTGGTCCAGCACTTGTGTTTGGTAAAGGCAAATTCACAACACTGTCTGCATCACTGATGGTACTAAAATGGTGCACCCATTTCTGTGTGTAGCATTTGTAACTGCACTGTGAAAAAGCAGTTTAGATTAGTGCGGCTGCTTTGCTGAGTGCAGTTTGCATGTCTCTGCAGGCACTCTGAACTTTCAGTGATTGGTATTTCTAAAGTGTGCATCAAGTATTTGTGTTCCTTATATTGTGGTTGTTAAAAGTTGCTTATTGTAGCACTCTGGAGTAGTATTTCTTCTGTGCACTCAGCATAATGGTATTTGGAGTTGTATACAAAGATTCTCCTTCTTACTGGTTGCTGAGCGTTCATACAACACTGTTGAGAGCAGTATGTTCTGTGTCAGAAAGCAGGGAATAGACAATGCTTCAGATACAGTGGCTCTACCATATGGGTCTTCCAAAGGTGTTGCCCTAAAAGCCTCCAGCAAAAAAGTCAGACACTTCAGAAAAATAGTATGTTTTTTCAATCTGAACTGTAAAGGGCAAATTCAGTAACCTTTAGACTTCCTTTGTCTTGTAGATTTGTTTTAAGGGTGTTTTTTTCATATGCTATCCACATAGCTCTGTTTTACATGTTTCTGGCTCCAAAAAGAGAAAGTCTCTTAACAGAAATAATTTATGTTTGCTGAAGCTTCAGGAGCAGCTTTCATTATGACATTCCTTTGAAAAGACTGGGTTTGGTTTTTACCTGCAAAATCCACCTCTCCTGTAAGTCCTTTCACTCATCTTTCTAGTCAAAGTCAATTTGATATCAGGTTTATTCTTCAGGCTTCCTTTAATTCAAGAAGTCGAAGCGTGTGTACTCAGGCTGTTCTTTATTACAGTATGTATTCCAGTCCATTGTCCTGTACAGTTGCCAGCTGCAAACATAATTTTCTCATGGATTTAACACATATTAATCATGCTTCTGATAGGTACCATTGTTTGTAAAACTGCAGTTGTAATAGACCAGCATTCTGCTTATTCTTATTTCAATCTCTCATCTTGAGGCTGCAGTATGGTGAACATCAAATTAGCACCTGTCATCTCAAGTGCACAAGATCCATAAAATCAACCAAGTGAATTCTCCTCTTCGTTATAAGTATTCACTAAGAACTTAACATTCACTTACAATTAATCACATCCAAACCTATCCTTGTCTCTAAAATGCAACAAAATCATAAGCAGGTACAACTTGCTAGACTGGGTCAGACTGGTGGCTCATCCAGTCTCATCTGGTCTCTGAGACTACGGAACACCAGATGCCTCAGAATAATGTGTGTGAGCTTCATCGCAGCAAGTGAGACATCATCTCGTAGCTGATGATGTTCAAGACTGAATATGTCATGATATGCAAGATTTAATATCACTTTGAGACTTCTTGTTAATGATAGATATTCTTTGTAGTAGTCCCCTCCTGTCTACTTTGCAGTCTACCCTGTCATTAGTGGCAATCATTGAAACACCAGGTGCTGTAATCTCAGCTGAGCTGTCTGTTTATGCTGAGGTCTCCTGCTCTTGATTTGGCTGAGGTAGCACTGAATAATGGTGGACTAAAAATTGCTTTCCTAATGTGCATTTACCAAGCTGAATTTCACTGTTTGTTATATTGTCATCTACTTTGTCTTGTTTGTGACCCTCTGAAGTTCCTCATAGTTTTTTAGTCCTCAGTAATTTAAATGGCCTTATGTAATGAGCAGATTTTTTACCCTTTTTGCACTCCCTTCTTGCCTTGCCACTTCTAAAAGACTTCTTCCAGGTCCAGGCAAATGTTGTCACTGTTTTACATCCACTACATCCCTGAAATGTGAAGTGCTCACAGAAATCTAAAGGAAAAATCATAATAGGATCATAGAATGCCAGGTTGGAAGGGACCTCAAGGATCATCTGGTCCAACCTTTCTTGGTAATAATATCTTTGAAAATATCCATCCTGCCTGGATATTACTGTGTTACTGTGTGTATAGTATGTGAGGATCCTTGTTGGTGTATAAGTCCAAACATTAATCTGTAAAAAAACATTATATTCTTTATTACTTATAAAAGTAGTTTAAAAAAAGTTATTAAAAAAGTTTAAAAGTTATGTGAGCATCTTTAATAACTGGGTTTCTTTCTGAATGTAGTGATCAAAAAATACATATATCTGTTTCCCTTTTATTGTGTCTGCATTTCCAGCTATGACATGACATGTACATGAATCAGATGTGAATATTCCTTTTTGGTTTAATTCCTTGTTTATTTAGAACAATAAGAAATGCTTAAGCTGTGCCTTTTGATTTTTCTTTTATAGTGAGCAGTACCCTCCACTTTCAGTGCATAGGAGTGTGAGATGCCAAGTGGTAAAGCAGTGCAGCTCTGGTGACAGAACAAACTGATTTGAAACTACCAACTTTGTTTTGCTGTTCTGTTTTGTTGTGGGTTTTTTAATCTGTAAAAGAGTAGTAATGTAATTGCATGCCTCAATCAAGGCTCTAGAGACTTAGATTAGGAAAAAAGAATGGTGGGGAGAAACATTTGCCATCCTTGAGTCTGATTTTAATGTCTTTCAAGATCAATTAATAATATGAAAGTGTCATGTTAGCTAGTGCTCACTTGATTTTTTTTGAGTGACTGGAATGGAATGAGGGCTGGGTCAGCCTCTTGGACAAGCTTAGATTTAAACTGCATATTTTTAAAGGAAAATACTGATAATTAGCCATATTTTACTCCACCAACTCCCATGGGCTTCTGACTAAGGGCTGTGCAAAGATTGTAGGTTTGGCAAAAGCTATTTAAATCCTTCTTTGGGCACTTACACATTTTTCTCAGTTATAATAATTAGTTTAATTGAACAGCTGTCTTATGTGTAAAGCAGGAAGAGTGTATATTTCTTGTACGTGGCACTGGCCAGATCTGCATTTTGACACTGAAACTGAATGGGGTGTGGTTGCTGGGCAGTTAATGATGCTGACACCCTGGAAATGCAACAACCTGAGGTGTTGCAAATCCTGGAACTTGGCGCAAGCATTAGGACTGATTTTCCTTTGAACAGCAGGCTTCCTTTACAAATAGTTAATTAGGATGAGGTAATTTCAAGTGTGTGTGCCAAATACTGTTTGAAATAATTTCCTGAATTGTATTAAAGAAGAGATACTGAAGGGATTTGAATGGCTTGGCTGTACTATGTCTTAAATGTAATGACAGTCTGCATTCTTGCAAGAATGAATGAGATTTTGTGTCATACCATCACTTCCTCAAAGCCTTTTCTGAGGCTAGTGGAGGATTGTATACCCTGACTTTCCAAGATCTCGCAAGACTTAATTGATAGGTGCAAAGCTTCCTTTTCCCTTCTCCTTTGCCTGGAGAAATCTGAATTCCTTTCTGTGTGTGTGTGCACGTGTCCTCTTTTCAATCTTCATTCCAGTCTCTCTGGGCTGGCTAGTTTTGGCAAGCTTCTGCATCCCCTCTAAGTATATGTGTGGGTGGCTAAAGATTGTAATTGATGTCATGAAATAGGAGTTCACATGTTTTGAAGCTTTTGTTGGCTTTAAATCAAAGAAATTTAAATGAGACCTCAGTTTAATTTGTGTCATAGAGTCAGTTAGTGTCCCTAAAACATTCTATCTGGCGGTAGTTGGGGCTGTATTGCAGGACAGTACCATGTGTTGTCAGGAGGAAAAGGTCACATTGTCTCTTAGGAACCTTCAGATCTTTGCTATTTTGGCTTGTTAACTCTGGAAGGAATCAAGGGACACAGTGTTGGGATTTAGGTACGGGCAGTGTAATGCCTTCCTCATGGAGGATGATGATCTGCTTTCAGCAGCTTTGTGGAATGAGGAATTGTGACTGTTAATTGAGAATTTTCATACATCCTTCTGATTATATTGTCCTGAGCCTTTTCTTCTCATCCTGTGCTTTCTGAGCACTTCTGGGAGCATTGCAAAGTATCTGCCTTTGCAAACAGAAACATCAGTCCTTTTTTCTTGTCTGTTCTGAAAGGAATAGGTGGAACTTCCTCTGTCATAAGTTAGGAAGATACAATGGTAAAGGGCAGGTGAAGTGTGTGGCAGCAGACGTGGGCAGGTAACAACTTTGGCTATTACTGAATAAAACATATATTTAGTGAATATAAATAAATTATATTAAATGAAGCTTACAAAAACAGCTATTTTAAATTATGTTTCTTGGAAATCTAGCTGCTGTTATTGCTACAAGCTCCAATGCTGAAAACCACTAAATGGTAAAATGCTGAAAAGCACTAGATGCTTTCCTTCAAATTAAATTATATAATGACTTCCACTAGTATTTCTGTTCATTAAGGTCCATAAAACCTTATGTCAGGTTAGGGAATGAAAAAGGTGACACTCATTACAGTGTAGTATATAGTACCTTTTTTAAATTCCGTTCGCAAAACATCACTTTACGTTGGCTGAGTAGTCTGCATTTCTGTGCTGCCAGTCATAATACTGTATGAACACCCATAAACAGAGACAAAACTGAACTGATGGTCAGGTCATATCACTGAGCAGGAGCCACATCAAGCATCACAAATCCCTTAATGTCTGAAAAATGGGTGCAAACCAAGTCCACCTGAAGCTGCCTTGTTCCGCTCTTGTAGGGAATGAGTTCAAATTGGACTGTTGAGCTCTCCTTGGGGGCCATTCTTGCCACACTGAAAGAGAGAATACATTGTTAAGTTCGAGCAGCTGAAACATTCTTAATACATACTCTTCAGTCCCCAGGTCCAAGAGCGTATGGAAAGGAAGAGTCAGAGGAAGTGGCTGCTGTATGTGCATGCCCCTAGCACAGGAGGATGTAACCTTCCATGTCCACAGCCCCCACAGCACCATCCTGGAAGAAAGAACAAATAAGCTGTAATGGATGTGTTGGAATAGTCACGGTTCTCAGGCTGTGTTAGAGAATTATGGGAACATACTGGATGCCTGAGAAATGGTCAGGGCAGGTTTGATGGGGCTCTGGGCAGCCTGATGTAGTGGGAGGTGTCCCTGCCCATGCAGGGAGGTTGGAACTCGATGATCTTTAACGTCCCTTCCAACTCTACCGTTTCTATGGTTCTATTCTATGATTATTTGATCTTTAGAAGAGCTCAAATCCAATGGTATGTCTTACCCTTATTACTCACAACATTTACAGTACTCTAGATAAACTCATGCTGTATTTTGGTGTGGTAAATGTAATTACCTATTGACTTTATGTCCATAGTTAGAAAATAATCTTGGCTGTCCAACACAAGGAGGCTGAGAGAGCGGGGGAAAAGGACCTCTGTGCTCTAAGGAGGTACTGAAGCTGAGCAATACCAATGCTGGTAAGGCAAGTTGACATTCAAGGTCAGGATCTAGACCTGAATTTAGTATTGAATGTACATGAAGACTTAGTGATTCACATAATTACCCATTTTTTGCTATCTTTTTTTTGTTTTCCTCTCACAGTTTCTTGGTGCTAACTCCCCCAGTATAAACATTTTGACACTTCAAAAAAATGTCTTTAAAATAATAAACATGGAGGAGATGGGAGAACAATTTCTTACTGGTATGATACGGATGGACACATTTTTAAGATGTTTTGTTGCAGTGTATGTTTTGGCTCTTCGGTAATGTAATATCCTTCAAGGACTGTTTGGTTTTCCTTTTGCAAACCACAAAAAAAGGAAATTTTTTTAAACTGTTGCCCTTTAGATACTTCAGTCACTAGCTACAGCACTCTTGAGTTACATGCTGCCATTAAAAGCAAGCCACCTCTCCACTCTCTGAGCATTCTGTATGTCAAAGCTTGGCAAGGGAGGTGTAAAACACTCCAGCTAGTTTATGGAGAGCCCTGACATGATGGCATTTTGTCCAAGATTGGTGGAAACAAAAGTTACAGGATTCACAGAATCTTTTTAAAAACACAGTTTTTATTCTAGATTTCCCACCAAAGTTAACAAGTTAATTCCACTCATGTACCTGATTCTCAGTTGCTCTCTGAGCAGGCCACTGCCCTCTGCTCTCAGCACACAGTTCGTCACCACTTCAGACAGTGGGTTGGTGAATGTGACTTGCACGTTGACAGCCTCGTGTACCACTGCTGGACCAAGGACCTAGAGAGAGAAAATATTCTGCTCAGCCATGGCATTATTCTCACTTCTTTGTCATGTTTTTTTCTTTTCTCTTTTACATATTTTTGGGCATTAGACTTCAGGCTTGAGTCAGCCATCCAGTGTGGCTGAGAAAGAACTAACCACTGTAGAACCTACTATTTAATCCTAACTTTTTAACTAGGTCAGTGTATGGTACTATCTCTAACACCTATGATAGATGTGTCATATCACTTATGATATGATACATGCCAGAGTGGGAACAGAGTGAGAATATAAGTATTAACTTGGCTACCTACTGTAGGCAGCTTCAATCAAATTAGCTTTAGTTAGGCTAAGTGAAAGGCTTAGGATTAGAAAACATTAGAGGTGTGAGGCAGAGGGGAACTGTGTTGTCTCAGGAAAAAAAAAATAGAATTACTGTATTTTGACTGAACTAAAGTGGAATGGGCATATCTGGTTATCTTTGTAGATAATGTAACATTAATTAACATAGTGGAGAAGTACAGCACCTCAATTCTATTTCTCTGTTATTGGCCATATGTTTATACAGAAGTTTCAGTTAACAGAAACAAACTCTTGAAACCTAGTTGATGAATCAAAGTAATTTAAATCAGATGCCTACCCTATATAAGCTCTTATTTGCATGATACAACTCAGAATCCTTTTTACAAAGTCTCACTGGAACTTGGTTGGTCTTCAGAAATCGCAAAACCTACAACAATCTAAACTTTTTATTTCTTTGTGTAAACTTGCTTTTCCTGTATGGTTTACAGAGTGGTTTAGGATAACTAGTCTAGTCTGGAGGCTCTGAAAGACTCTGAGAACTGTGCTCCTCCCTCTGTTGGGAACCCTGCAGCAGGCAGATGGCGTTTGATCCGTTCTCTGATCCAGCACAGGAAGGTGCTGAACCGTCCTTGTGTGGGTGTGATGGGCTGCACAAACCCAGCACTGTCCTTGGGCATACATAGCATGGTCTTTCCTGTAGACTAAAAATTGCTTTTCACCCATTGTGCCACATTTGTCAGAAGTCAGCCTTAAGTGACAGCCTCCAGTTCTAATATTAATCATTTGGGAATATGTTACAGAAGGAAAAAAGTGCCACTTTTCCTGATAAGGTGAAGGAACTTTCTTGAGTGGTAGTAATAACGAACCTCACAGCCCCCAGGCATTATCAGCTAGTCAGTGCAGATGTCTTTGGTGAAAATCAGGCTTTCTAAATAAACTGGAAGAGAATGATGAGACTTCCCTGACAAAAGTGGAGGCCTACATATGCTCTAGATCTCTCTCTCTGTTTCTCTGTCTGTCTCTCTGAAGATAATCTTGCCTAGTAACCCTCATAACACCAAGAACTTCACTAGTGCCACATCAATAAGCACTGGCAAGAGTACCATAGCATATCTATGCCTTGGAAACGTTTGCTTTTCCTTAGTGTATCTCACTTCATTTGTGTCAAGCGGCCTATTACTAGAGCAACAAGATCAAATAACCCTCAGGCATAATTTCACTTCCCACACTCCTTCCCATGAGGAGTAGATGGAGTAAGGATTCTAGTTTCTTCTTCTCAGCACGTCTCTCTAGGGACACAAAGGGGAATAGCTTTTTACCTTGATGGTGAGAAATGGATCCTGAAGTACAATATCCTTCTCCACTAGAAGTGAGGCTCCTGGTTTGGTTTTACACACAGCAGTCACTAGGATCTTCCTGTCATCCCTCAGAGAGTTTTTGTACTGGGAATAGGAGATCTTGAATGAAATCTCTTTCACTGGAATGGAAATAGAAATATAATTTCCCCTCCTTTTTTCTGTGTCTAAGTACCAACTGTCTGTAATACATATCTGTCTTCTAAGGAACAAAGATGCACAACCCTGGGGCTGTGCATTTGTGGATGTTGACAGTTAATAGACAGGAGTGATGCTCATAGGTGACTTCTACTTACATTCACATCATAAACTAAATGATCAGGTACAGTTCAGTAGCTGGGCAGTTCTGAGGATGGATATATGTGGCTGGTGTTATTTTTGTTTATCTGGAGCTGGGTATTTAATGCTTCTTCCTTGCAAAGAAGGCAGAAGTGAAAAGATGGTTTGTTTTAAATGGTCTTGCTGAGGCAGCAGTTCAGTTTCTGCCTTAGAGAAGTGCACAGTCAGTCTCTGTGCCAGTGGGGAAGGCAATGGAGCTCAGTACATTGAGGAAAAATGTTAATTTACTGCTGGAACAGTGAAAAGAGATATAATGCATTGTGTATTATCTTGAGAGGGTAATATTAATCTGTTCTACACATCTCATTTTTCAGCACTGTCCCTATAAAAGCAGGGCAAAGGCCACTATCTGCAGGTGGTGTAGCTCTTCCTGCAGCCTGTAGTTACTGTCCTACTGCTGCAAAAGACGTGGGCTTATGTGTCCCCCTGTAATCTCTCTTTGTACTTGGTTTATGGAGAGCTCAACTGCATAGTCTCTGATATATGTCTCTTAGTTGTTCTCTCTTAGCAAAAAAGATCATAATGTAGAACTAATAGTGGCTGTTCTGCGTCAAACAAAATGTCATCCAGCTCAGTATCCTTTCTGACAGTACCCAAAAGCAAATGCAGGGAAAATATCTTTTATATATTTTCTTTTCCCGAGTAGCCTTAACCTCCAACCATTTGCAGATCATGCACTTCTTGAGCCATTCATTATTTCTATGTGATTTGGCCAGAAACCAAAGCTATGTCTTGTCCTAAGCTGTAATAGAATTTAAATTACCTTCTTCAGATCCCAGTTTTATAGACCTAGACAGCTGCAAAATCTCAGCCTTTGGTTTTCTTGTGTAGAGAATGGCTGTAGCTCTCAGTTTAACCCTTATGGTCTTGAAATCTGAGATCAAGTTCCTGAGTGCCAATGTAAGGAGGATATCCTGGCCAATTACAGGAGATGCATCAAGGATTAGCTTTCCTGAGATACTGGGTTTTTGTGCAGGCTGTGTCATATTTTGTCTCCTTGCTGCTGAAGATCGTCTTCTGGGTCTGGTAGTTTTGGTTCTTTTTCCAGTGCTTCTCACACCAAGCAGCTTCAGTGCTTTTTTGTACACACGCCTTTCTTTCAAGGATCCTGCTTTGAAAGATAACACAGTCAGAGATCTCTGCATGCTGGTCATAGTGCAATGGAGCCATAATTGCTCTCAGTAAATACAGTTTAGGAAAGCTGATGAGGGCAAAGATACACAAGAGGAAGTGAGGTCTAACCTAAATGCTCATTTTGACACAAAAGCAAATGAATATACGTAGCCAAGAAGGCTGGCAAGTAAAACCTGCCTGTCAGCTTTAGCTGGCTGCTCATGGGTACCTCTTAGAAGCTGTGAGCAGTAGAAATATAACTCCCAGGAGGGCATAAGGAGGGCAATTGCTTTGTCCTCTCAAATTAGGAAGGGTGAAAAAATCCTCTTGCAGAAACTGTCCCCAGACAACTCTCCAGAAAGGCTATTGCTGCATGTCGTAAGAGAATTATTCTCAATAGGTGATCAGAACAGCTAGGACAGGATATTTTTACAGAAGTAGTGTTGACTTTGCATTGAATACATTTGTGGTTTATGGAATACATTAGTGTTTTTCAAGGGCCACAAAGGCCATGTGGAATCACTGTCATCTGACAGTAAGTCCCAAGACTTTGAAAACTCACAATTTCTTTGCTCCAGAAGAATTAAAGAAATAAAATCAGTGCTCAATCCAGCAAAGACCAAAATTATTTTTGATCCTGACAATCTGTAGCAAGACAACTGTAATAAAGAATTTACCTTCTGGATATTTGTAATTGTCAGTGACATCCACACGGGAGTTGGTGCCCACTGCTTTGGTGCTGATAAATTTTCCAATCTTTCTAGTATTAGAATAAATTCTCTCCTTTCTTTTGTTGCTGTAATGAATCCAAGTAACACAGTCAGCATTCACTGCTGCAAACACAAATGAGCTGTCATAATCCAGGTTCACATCCCCTTCCTTAATGGCTCTCGTGGAGGCAGGACCACACTGATACATGCCTGGATTTGAAAAAAGGAGAAACTAAATGACTGCCTATTGCAAAAGAACAGGCATTCTCATGCTGACAGCAAAAGGGAGAAGTGGTCACTCCAAAGATACCTTTGGATAATGGCTCGATGTCCAGGTGGGAACCAGTGACAAGTGGTGTTCCTCAGGGGTCAGTACTGGGACTGGTGCTGCTTAACATCTTTGTCAGCAACATGCATTGAGTGCACCCTCAGCAAGTTTGCTGAAGACACCAAGCTGTATGGTGTGGTCAGCATGCTGGAGGGAAGGGATGCCATCCAGAGGGACCTTGACAGGTTTGAGAGCTGGGCCTGTGCCAACCTCATGAAGTTCAACAAGGCTAAATGCAAGGTCCTGCACCTGAGTTGAGGCAATCCCAAGCACCAATACAGGTTGGGTGGAGAATGGATTGAGAACAGCCTTGAGGAGAAGGACACTGGGGTGTTGGTTGATGAAAAACTCAACATGAGCCAGCAATGCGCACTTGCAGCCCAGAACACCAACTGTATCCTGGGCTGCATTAAAAGAAGCGTGGCCAGCAGGTCAAGGGAGGTGATTCTGCTTTTCTACTCTGCACTCATGAGACCCCACCTGGAGAATTGTATCCAGTTCTGGACCCCCCAGCACAGGAAGGATATGGAGCTCTTGGAGCAAGTCCAGACGAGGACCACAAAGATGATCTGAGGGCTGGAGCAGCTCTGCTACAAAGACAGGCTGAGAGAGTTGGGGCTGTTCAGCGTGGAGAAAACAAGGCTCCAAGGAGACCTTAGAGCACCTTCCAGTGCCTGAAGGGGCTGCAGGAAAGCTGGGGAGGGACTTTTTACCAGGGTGTGTAGTGATAGGACGAGGGGTAATGGTTTTAAGCAGGAAGAGGGTAGATTTAGGTGACACACTAGGAAGAAATTCTTTGCTGTGAGGGTGGGGAGACCCTGGCCCAGGTTGCCCAGGGAAGCTGTGGCTGCCCCATCCCTGGAAGTGTTGAAGGGCAGGTTGGATGGGGCTTGGAGCAACCTGGTCCAGTGGAAGCTGTCTCTGCCCATGCAGGGGGTTGGAACTAGATTATCTTTAAGGTCTCTCCCAACAGAAACCATTCTATGATGATTCTGTGTTTAAGGTAACAGCATGTCCAGAGATTCCACATGCATTTTCTCTCGAAAGGTGGGAGCATAGAGGAGGTTGTAAGGCTAATAAGGTGTAGGGAGAGCTACCACTTCTTATGATGTGTGCTGTGTGAAATGTGCTTTTCTTGTGCGCTCAAATTAATGCTACACGTACAGGGAGTAGATAGAAGAGAGTTGTCCTGAAATGTCAGTGGCAATCTACAAATAACGGTATCTACAGCTTTTTATATTTACAACAGTGTTACCTTTGCTTCTTTCCTGGGGTGTTGCATCCAGAACCTGCCATCCATCATAAAAAGAGCCAAGATCTCTTCTAATGAACCAGCTTTCATTCCAGACATGGAAATTCCTGAAACGGAGGTAGAACAGGGAATCTCTGGTTCATACAATTAATTTTATATTGAAAGATTTGATAAATTTATGGTGCAATGCAAGAAATAACCCTACTCAAGTGAATGAACACTCTTCTGTGGAGAGACCACCTGCTGCCTCCTTTCTTGAGTACCTTTTTCCCCTTATTTGCCAGCTGTGTTCAGGTCTCTGAGAAATGTTGGGATGTTATGAAACAAATAATGATTTGTTGCAGAGTCAAGTATTGAATTCTGGACATTCCAAAACAACATACTGTACAGCCAAAGGTCTCCTGCACACATTGCTGTCTGTTGGTATTTAATTCACAGGTGCTTTCTACTTCATGTCACCCTTGTCCCATCCAGTCCACATGCTACAGGGTGCTCGTTCACTGAAACATTGACAGAAGCAGTACAAGACATATGCAGTGTGATAGTTTTTGAGCACTTGTTTGTCAGAAGCATCATTTTTAACAGCTTCTCTGAGGTGAAAGAAACAACATGTTCTTCCTGAAGGACGGGATGGAATTTTTCTCAGCTGCATTAAACATGTACTTTTACTTTAGTAACCTCTCAGTGTTCTGCTGATCATGGAAGACGGAGACAATCAATGACATGTAGCACAGAAGCTGGGTTCTAAAACTTAGGGACTTCTCTAGGATAGAGGGGACTCTGCTCTAGGAATCAAGGGACAAGCTGATACCATTTGTGGGCAAGAGGTTAATCACTTTTCTACTTTTTCTGGAAAAATTCATACAGTAGAGATAAATTCAGCAGTTATGTTTTCAGATTGTATGTTGAATAACAATGATACAGAGAATCTCCTCTGTTAATTCTTCAGAATGATACATCTGAGCACATACTGCATTTCTGAACACTGTTGATTTTTTAGTATGGGTTTTATATCACCGGGAGCATGAGGCTGGGGGGAGTTTCAGGTGCATAGTTCAAGGTATTTTAATTAGTGGAGAAGATAATGGACGAAATATTAAGAAAAAAAATAATATTTACCACACACTGTCTTCAGTCAAGTGCAGGGTTTTTCCAGAAATGTCAATGTACTTATCAATACTCAGATTTATATTACTGTCATGGGCAGAGTTGAAGTTTGTAATAACACGAGTAGGTATTCCCAAGGATCTCAGAACTGCAACATAGAATACCATAAAAGTGCTGTAAACCTATTTTATAGACATTTAGAAAGAATTTTTCTGTTTTTCTTGGCTAAGAAGTAGTGTATACATTTTCAGGGGGGAAACAAACCCTCAGAGACTTCCCTCTCATATATGATGCAATTCACAGTCATTGTGCACAATTGCTTAGAAGACAGTTCCACTCACTTGACATTCTTAGCTGCCATTTTCTTTTTAAGAAGAGTTAGATTCACCCATTTTTAAAAATCTTTCATTCTTCATCCTGTTCTCCCTCCCGTTTTCTCCCTGTGTTTGTTTCCTTGTTACCTAACTCTTTTTCCTCTTCCCCTGTGAGATATACTTCTTGGTTACATTATTTTTCCCTTGTATTTAAAAAAGAAAAAAAATTATTCTTGTCTCTCAGAGCAGCTCTGAATGGAAACTGGTTTTCTATGAATCCTGGCTTTGAAACTGGAAACCTTTGCTCTTTTCACCAGCCCAGCCTGGTGAACCACTTTGCATTTTGTCTGATGACTCACAAAACTGGGGTGCAGTATTAAAACCCATTTTAACCAACTGTTTAAAACAAGAAAATAACCTTTGATGCACAGAAGACCCTAGGTTCTTCACTCTCTGTCAAAGCTGAAACAGCTTCAACAGTAATGCCACAAAGTTAAAAGTACAGAAATTCTAGTAAGCTTCCTTTCTGGTGGCGTTCTTCCTTCTTGTTTACCTGTGCACATCACTCCTGCAAAGACCCAGCACTGGCCGTACCGGACAGGCTTGTATCTCTGCCTGTACCACTTCCGAAGGATGGTCACACTTCCACTCCACTGCAAGGGGTTGGTTCCTGAGCAGTAATTTCCATTCCACTTCCCTTCGACTACTCCCTTTTCATCATTGCTGTTAACCTGAAAGAGTCCTTCTCATGAGAGAATTAAAATATTTACAGAAAAGGGGAGAGAGGGAAATGGGCAGAAATGATCCTGTTTGTACCACTGTTCTCATTGGCCGAGTGGTGGGACATAGTATTTGAACCTTAGAGAGAATTCTGTCTGCTCAAGTGCAACAATTGGAACAAATCCCTCTTAAGCAAGGAATACTAAATACACACATTAAATGCAGTCATGCCAACACCAATTTTCCAAAATACTTTTCACTTGGTGTTTGAAAAAAATAGCAAATTATTTCAGAATGGACACAGGCTTTCCAAATTAGTGAAAAGATCTAATGTACTGAAAATCTGATAGGAAAATACATCTGAGATTCAGTGTCCATCTGAGATTCAGTGTCTCAAAAGTTCCCCATCCTTCCAGTTATGAGAAAACTTTTGGGAAGAAGGTAAATTAAACTTTGGGGGCATTTTTCCTTGAGAATGGATTTCCATTTTATCTCTTCTGCAGCTATTTTTTGCAGAAAAGTTAGCTACTCTGTACAAAAAATGAGGCATTTACAATAAAAGTATTAGGTTTTGGTAGGAGGTGTGCTGTACAGCTGTAGGTAATGGATCCCTGTACCATAGCACTGACGATCCTGCTCACATAGACAGGATTGTTTCTGTTGGATACATCGACCGCTGGATCCTGGCGGTGGCTCAGGCTTCGATCCAGTATAGCCAGAGAGATATCAAGGATATCCTCTTCAAACTGAAATCAAAACAAGCAGTATATTAAAGGCTAATTTCATACATAAACCCAAGGATAAGTTCCCCACCTATTTTCCTTCTCCTAGCACAATAGGATGATGTTGGTAATAGAGACATTTTCTGTTCTGTTAAAGAAAACAGGGCCAAGAAGAAAGCATGAACACTAGGCTGCTGACTCTCCACAGTATTTCAAATACAGTGTGTTTATGAACATGGTTTGAGGCCATGCTGGCATCCATGAAGACATTATGTGGCCTGATTGAATGGATGAGACCGCTCCAGGTCTGGCTCAGCAGGATTTGCACCCTCCCACATCCTGTCATGCCCCTACAGAAACCTTCCTGTTATGAAAGCTTCACTCAAAGTGAAGTGATGGGCTGCCTTCAACTTGTATCAGATGATCTGAACTGAAGGAAACCCACAAAAATAATTATTGTTGATTATGGTCACAGAGTCAGTGTTGAGCCTAGAGAATACCAAAGTGCTGTGTGGATGTGGTTGGGCAAGGGTGCCATTTGACAGCTGAGACAGAAAGCAGATCTGGCCTCATTTCATTAATTAGTGTAAAAGTAGCCACAGTGACTAGGAGGATTGGTAGAAATGCTGTGTGTGCAACTGCTAGTGCAGTTTTAAGGCACGAATGGTGAGGAATGGTTTGACTGGCCCAAGAAGTTGCAGGATAACTAGGTGACTACAGATGGACTGTAGTTGCAACTGTATTTGTAGAAGTTATGCTTAGAATACAACTGGAGTTGTTTCAGTTGAGTAGATTTGGGATACCCTTTTAGTGTCTTCTGCCCTGTTATTGAACCAACTGTGTAAATATTTAGATGCACGAGTCTCACAGTGCATAGAGTTTAACCCTGGAATGGCTTCCTTTGTTCTTTACAAGGGTCAAGAAACAAGTAGAATTTCACCAGTTTGTGTCGTGTGCAAACAAAAACTAAAATTGTGCTTTGTTGCTTCTATTTCTGTATTAGCACAGGCCAGACAGGAGAAGTGATCCTGGTACTGCTGTAATGGATTGACAAGGGAGACATAACTGCAAGAAAATCCTAAGTGAGAGAGGAATTCTGAGCTTTCAGACTATGAGCTAATTATTCTCTCTCCTCAGGGGGTTATTTACCCAGTATTATTATTTTCAAAGTTCTGGAATAGGTGATGTGTTTACCTGTCCGTAGTTCCAAGCTTCTGATTGAATACATTTTTCCAGTCCCTGAAATATGATTCCACTATCATTCAGGACATACTCCCATCGCTCCTTTTCATTAGCCATGTAGACATCATCACCTAGAAGCAGAGTGAGACATGCTAGCTGAAAGAAAATCCATTTTGCTCTAATTGAAAATCTCACTTCAAGGGGAGTTCTGGGGAACAGGTCAGGCTCCCCGTGCATTCAGGCTTAGGACTCCCTTGCTATGTCTCTGTAATCATCTAGACTGTGAATACAGTAAGCATGAAGTTCTTTTGAGAGGAACTGACTATGCTCCTGTCCCTTCACTAATCTCACTATGTGTCTTACTGGTAGGTAATGCTTTGTTTACAACTGAAGACAAGTATCAGAGGGAAAAGCTTCTAGAATAAATATTTGGAATATTTCCTGACTGATTTCTTACTCTACAAGCAAGAGGCTGGATCCCTGAGGCAATGCAGCACTGAAGAAGGATCAAAAACTTGATCCTTGAGCAAAAAAAATATGATCTTTCTGTAGTTATAACTTTGAGGTACATGCTTTCAAGTGACACACAGATTTCCTGACTGAGGCAATGAGTTATTTGAATGACATAGTACATCAAAACATACTTGGACACCAGGGATTGAAGAGTAGCACAAACTGGCCCAGGAGTGTTGAAGAGACCTTGTTCCTGGAAACAATCTGGAGTCTGAGTTTGTATTGTCCAATGACAGCATTGGCTGGGCTGAATATTGTGAAGTTCATGCATCCAGGCTCACTGGGCTCTTGGGCTGCACTCCAGCCATTTTCACTCTCCTCGGAAAGGTTAAATACAGCCTTGGTCTGCAGTGATTCTGCTGGAGATGGTCCTGCCAGAGGGAACAGGGACAGCAATTCTGAATGACAGCTGTGGGTGACAAACTTGAGGTCAGTGATGATCTCAATTCCATATATTTTTAAAGGAAAGATAGTGGCTTATCAGATCAAATGCTTAATTGCTGTAGACAAGCTGTGCTCCAATCCATCCACTCATACTGTCAGCCCTCTGTGTTATGTGCACAACCCAGTGAAGGTGAGCACACCTGTCATCGTTCTAGACAAGAGAGGAGGCAAGCCTGTTGTCCTGAAAGCCTGACAGTTAAAAAATGTGTGGGCAGGATGTGCCACACATTTTAATACACATTTCATTAAGAGTTAGCAGCTGCCTGAAGAATTTTTTGGAGAAGCTTTTTGGGAAAGATATAGAGAAGAGTCTGATGAATGGGATCAGGTAGGCTGTTCTAGTAATAGGGAACACATGAAGTTAATCAAGGGGAGTTTAAACAGGTGAGTAGAGAGGAAAAAAAATGGGGGGTGGTGGTCTGTAATGGGACCACAGAATGAAGACAACTTGCAGTATTGCAGGTAAGTCCTCAGGAGTAGAGGTACAGGCTTATTTTTAGGCTCTTACTGGCCTCTGCCTTCCTCTTAATTGTTATCTTAACTGTCTGTTGCCTTATGGTACAGACTGAACTTTGAAATATGAGTTCCTATGCCTAAAATGCCAATGAATCCTGAATGGTACAGGACAGATCTTACTGAGTCAGGAATGGACCATGCAGAGCTGTAAGGTATGAGTGTTTTTGAGCTGGGGTGACTTGGATGGGAGATGAGTGCTGTGGGGAAGTTACCTGTGCTGGCAATAAAGGTGAAGTTGTCCCCAGATTGAACTGTTGTTTGAAGGTTCAGAGTGATCTTGAAGGCCTGTCCTCTCCTCAAGATTGCTTCTGTGCTGCTGTAATCAGAGGTGTGGTGTGCAGCTTTATTTAGTCTAGATTGCCAATCAACACTTGCTATTTTCAGGTCTATAAAAACAGAAGGCAAGTTAATTAAAAACATTGTTCCTTAAAACTTGTACATCTTTTAAGCTTGTCTAATGTAATAGTTTTATTGTATTTATACATAGTTGTAGTTACATACTCTAGGAAAACAGAAAAATCCATTAAAAACTGCAGAATAAACAACAACTTAGAGGAACAGCTAAATATCTTTTCTGTAGGCATCTTTCAGAGTCAGAAAAAACAATAATTCAGATAATTCATCTTTGATTAAAAAAAAACTCAAAACCCTACTGTACTTAGATAAGACTTTGTTAAAGTTTGAAGAAGCTGTTCTATTCCACCATGTTCCTGTTCTTTTTCTGTGGGGGTCTCCAATTCCCAAAATGCTTTACAGATGTACAGAAAGAAGTATTAAAACTCCCATGAGCGAGTGCACACCTGATCCTGGAAGCACTGTATGACAGATATTTAATAGAATGCTATTATCTTTATTGTTGCACTTACACATTGTGTTCTTGTGTTTCTTGTAGCTCAGTTAATTTGCAGTCTTGTTGCTTGAAGCTGGGTGTTGTTTTGCATTCTATTGGAAAAAGATAACCAGCAGAGGACAGATGGTAGTACTGGGTGTATCTTGAGGTAGTGCTATGGGTTGCTGTATTGTACCATGATAGGTTGTGCCTGTTTCTGAAAATGGGACAATGAAGAACAGATTAAAAAAGCTTTCAGCCTTCCTTGTTCCTTGATCAATTAAAAAACAACAACAAAAAATCAACCAAGAAACAAAAAATATAGATCCCTCTATGAATGCATGTGTTTGAGAAGTGCCTTTTCCTGATATGATATTTCAGAGGAACTTCGTTTGAAGAAAATTGCCCACTGTGACTAGAACATGTTAACCTTTTGCAGATCAGTGGTGCTGTAAGCAACACTTCGTTTTGCTGAACTACAATAGAGGACTCGGTTTAGCACCACCTTGAATCACCTGGAATGAAGCTCGTATCCAAGTGAATCCAGAGGCTAAATTGTGGATAGACTTTGTGTGTGTTATGACACATCTTTCTAAACAGAGATCTATAGAGTGTGAGATTGAGAGCAACTGCAATACAACACATAGAGACTGGGATTGTACTTTGAGAAAGCAGCATGCAGGGTGGTGAACCTGGGAGCCAGGTGACCGTGGCCACCAGTGACCTGTCTGAGGCCAGACACCAATTCCATATCAGAGAGGGATTAGTCTGAGACTTCTGTGTGGCAGTTTGATGCCCAAATCGCTACCCAGCTGTGTTGATTAGGTGGCTGCAAAAGCACTGTATAGAGTAGCTAATAGATATGCAGAAAAAGATTTCCATACTGTTTTTCTGTGTAACAGAAAAAAACCCCAATGTATTCAAGACCCATGATATTAAACAAAAACAAAACAAAAGTAACTTTTAGTCTATAGTATACAATAATGCACTTAATCCCAAAAGGGCTGAATTGCCAAGAGAACGACTAGATGTAATTTATCCTGTTTCCTCAGTAAATGTCACTCATCTGTATGGGAAGAGTGATGTCTGGAGCAATCAGACTGTTGTTAACTCACCCGCCATACGGTTTCTTTCTTCTTTTCCACAATAGTGTGTTGTTCAGGTTACAGATACAAAAGTGTGCAAGAACATTCTGAATCCTCTTCCACCAGCATGAGTAACGAAAGGTTTAGGACTCTGGATGAACTGCACTACATAAGCTAGAGTTTATACAAGCTGGGTGTGACTTGTGGTTGCTAGTTAGTTTTTTTTGTATTGGTGTCCTATGTGAGCATGTACTTATGACTGCTTTAATTGCATGTCTTGAATCTAATTATGCTTATTTGAAACAAGTGAATGGCTGAGGAAAGATGATAAACAGTATCCTGGTGTCTTAACTACTAAGAGGGGAAAATAGCCCAAATTGGATCTAATGAAGGAAGTACAATCTTGAGTAGACTGAAGAAACTTAATTTTGGATGTTTTAGTTTCTGTCAATTTAGGTTTTTGGAGACTGTATGTACAGAGGGCAGGTTTGGACAAATACATTGTACAACATGGACATGGAGTGATGTAATAGGTTTGTGATAAATGAGTGTTACTAATTAGTGTTACTGTCATTCAGCAGCAACATGGCTGAGCATAGAGCACTTTTTTGTTGTTTTGTTTTTTGTTTGTTTGTGGGTTTTTTTGCAGGTCTGCCTGAGTATCTTTTACATAACTGCATATAATTAATTATTTCTTGGAAGCATACAGAGTTGTGACATTCTCATTTCCTGTTCCTGACATCTCTCCCTGTCATACCCATTTTATAGAAGGAGTGGGCGTTGTTACATGGTCACCTCTGCATCAGGGATTTTTTGGGTACAGAGGAGTGTTTAATGGCTGCCTCTGCTTTAATATTTTTTCTTTATAGTTCTGCATTCATGTAGAGTTTCTCTGTGGCTGTTTGGCATGGAACCTTGAGCTGGGTCCTGGAGGAAGCTACAGGGCTGTTCTGGTGTGAGCCCTGCCCATTGTAATTACAGACGCTGTCGTTTTGACTCTTGAAGCTCCCTCATGTTCCCTCCTCCTCCATTCTGTGTCACAACTCATCTAGAAACATGCCCTCCCAATTTGTCTTGAGAGGATGTTGCACACTGTTCTGAATTTTCAATAGACTGTTTGAGGAGTAAGGGGAGAAGGGGTAGTCCCTGATTTTCCTCACCACAACACTTCTGCATTTTGTCTTCTTTCTCTCCCTGCCTTCTGTTTTGTTTCCATGTTTGTATCAACATTGCTGGCAACCACAAAAGGTAAATTAATTATCTGCAACTTTAGATTCCTTTTTAAAAATAAATCTAAGTTTTGTTATGGTTTCTTGTGTATTTTTTTCAGTAAGAATTCGTGGTCGTGTCTGGATGCATCAGACTCTCTGAAATACTATCACCTTTCAGACAAAAGATGTCCATGTTGAACTCCTGACAGCTCTGTGATTCAGAATTTTGGTCTTACTAATTCTGCTTTAAAAATTTTGTAAGTCAGACAAGAAATCCAGATTTTTATGGTTGGCTGGGCTATTTGTACACAATTACTGCCTCACACCCTACTTCAGAAGGGCAGCTAGGTGGTGACTGTTGTGCCCTGTTGGTCATTAGCTGTCCCTGGAGAGGTTACCTGGGCTGCAGTCATGGAGAGGCCATAGGGCTACTCGAAAGTGTGTTTCAGGTGAGACATGGTACCTGGTTTGGATGGGGAAGCCCCACAGGAGGCATCTTTGTGCAAACACTGTGGCAGAGGCGTGGAGTAGGGGTTACCTGTGAGTGAGATACATCGGGAAGGTTGAAGGACAGATGTTCCTTTTTTCTCCAGTGACCTTACACTAGTGGGCAGGAAGTGTTAGTTACCTTGTGTTGCTGGACTGCAATATTAATGCAAGATGCTCCCTGTGCTTCATGGTGGTTAGGACTCTCTCACCTTACATAGGAATTAAGGTCCTGATTTGAATATGTATGTGTTGTCTGCTTTGTGACAGGTCTATGCCAACAGACTACAGAAATATTGTTGTCATGGATCCCAAACATTACTTTTTCCAGCCTTTGCAGGCTTTTTTCCTCCCCATTCACAGAGTTATAGGTGTCATGAAAGACAGGAATTAAATGAATGATGGAGGAAATGTTCTGCTTGTTTGGTAAGAAGTTTGTGAAATCAAGGAAAAAAGCTTTCCTCAATCTTGTGATTTCTTACAATATTTGCATGGAATGTACAATTCATTACAAAAGAGTACAGTTATATGAATAGGGTGCTTTTTATTACTGACATTTAGAATGTGGTCACAAATAGACTGTATTAATTATCTGATGGAAAATTCAAAACTGGGAGCTAAACAATGAAAATTTGATAGTAAGACTACTTCTACAAGGAAGGGGCTTCATTCTTTTCTAGGCAAGATGACAAAAAAAAAGAAATACAGTTAGAGACTAAATAATTAAGCACTGTGGAAGCAGGAGACTTGATTCTGTTGCAGTGTAAGAGGTCACAGGTTTTTGTGGAAAGTTTCTTGCTCTTGTTGCTGCTGTTATACAGGGGAAAATGTCTTGCCATGTTAATGCTGAAATGGGAGATTGATTCCATCAAATTATGCAGGTGCTACTGCAATGGTTACAAATCCCTTAACGTGTGAAAATTTGTCACAAGAGAAGTCTACTTGCAGTTGTAAGGACCCAGACTTGCGAGGCGTGAACTCAAAATAAATTTTTGATCTCTCCCTTGGTGCCAGTCGTGCCAGACTGAAGAAGAAAAAAAATCAGTTAGTTCTGATTTGCATTGTTTTTCCTTGAGATTCCCAGGAAACAGAACTGCATGGTAGGTAGGAGAGCACCAACAGTTAATTGAGACCCAGCCTTGTTTTTAGAGAATTACTTGGGGTTTGAGGCTTTGTGTAGACCAAGAAATGAGAAAAGATAGTACCGTCATCATTTCCTCTGGAATAGACTGATGAAGATGAGAAGAGCTACATGACGCCTCCATGTTAGGACTGGGTACAAGGTTGGATAGTCCACACAAATGCAGAATAGGAAAACTGGTGCCTGGAGCTGAGTTCTCTGTGCCTGCTTGTTTTGGATCTATTTTGGCAATGCTATGATTTTTTTTTTTAATGGCCAGTGTGCTTTGTTTTAGGTCTCCTGTTGGCCTGAATTGGTTTAGTTTTTCACTGGAATAACCTCTTCCATATTTTTGTGATTATGTCAAATATTTCCAGAGTCACAGCAAGTCAGGCTGTTTTTAATAAAACAGACTTTAGAAAAGATTAAATACTAAAAGCTGCGATAATGCATAAAGAAGCAGAGTACAGAAGAAAAGAAAAAACAAGAGAATGTTTTGCTCTAGTATTTTGAAAAGGCATGATTTTTCTCCTGTTTTTGTAGTATTAGGGTACTGTATAGAACAATAGAAACACAAAGCCAAGCTATAGAAGAAATATCAGAGGCACAGAATCGGATGTGCCTATTTACTCTCCTAGGAGTCCTGGTTTGAGCAGCCAGGCGGATCGTACGGGACCGACTGGAGGCCCCGGAGAGAGGGTCTTGGGACCCTGGGGTCCGAGAGGAGTGGAGCAGAAGGGCCAGGACTCCCACCCCTCTCCTGCCACGCTGTAAAACCCAGGAGCATGGGAAGCCTGGCCCCTTCCTGCTCCCTTTCCCTGGGACCCGTTGGGCTGAGGCTCCTGCTCTCGCTGCCCTGCGGGATCCGGATCCATTGGGTGCGGGAAGAGCCGCGGCCTCTCCCTGCCCGGCCCTGCCGCCAGGGACCCGCGGGCGCCCATCTCTGCCGTTGTCCAGATCAGGCTTTGTACGTCTTCGTACATACTTGTCTATATTTGTTCCTCCTCCCATGTGTTACTGCCCTTTTCTGCTTCTAGTCTTAATTTCCAGCCTTTAAGTCTCTCTTCCTTGTCCCCCTTTTATCCTCACCTGGGAGGGTGGAGGGGGGTGATGCAGAGCAGTTCTGTCCTCTGGTTTCTTTTTGGCCCTGGCCACTAACTGAGACACTAGAGAGGAAAACTTTGAGCAGTTTCTATTTGTTAAAGAAGTTCCTACATGGAACAAAAAAAATATTGAGAAATAGTAATATCTCAATATGTATTTGGTGGCATTTTAATTCTCATAAATAAAAAATTTGAAAAACGCAGTTCAACCATGATTTTTACGTACTGAGAAACCAGGGATGCTGTTGGTCATGTTAGAAGCACCAAGTAAATGATACATCTTTTACTTACTGTATCTTGACCTGTTGGTTCATTAAAGTCACCAGCAGCACGCAGCGGCTGACGGGTTCGGGGAGGGGGTTGGCATAGGAGATCTCCAGAGTGACAGCTTTGTTCACCACAACGCGCCGAGGAATCTAAATGGCAAAGGGACATTTCTGGTCACTCACTGTTCTGCAGTCAGAGTTTGGTGGAGCTGTGAGTAGAACATCTCTCACATTTGAGGATGAATGAGGCATTGGTAAGAGCAGTAAAATTTAACTGACACTTGGTGTGCCTTTTCTGATACTTGAAGCTGGATTTGGATTAGCTGAATAGTGCTGTTAAGCTGTATATAATATTTTGTGTATAATTTCAGGGAAACAGAGCCCTGACTATACAGACACATCTCATTAAACCTGTTTGGTCTTGGGATTTCTGAGTGGCTTTTATTTGGCACATAATTGATTAGGATTAAAGTGTTACTGGCTGTAGGGTTAAGTGGGGTTTTTTTGGGAATAGATAAAGTGGTTTAAAGGCAACACAAGCATTTGGCAGTACCTAGAACACAGATGAAAACGAGTTATGTGAACATAAAGCAGTGGCAGGTGACTGGGAGGAAAGTAACAGAGCTGTTCTGAAGAACAGAGGGTAGATTTGGGCAAAGATTCAGAATTGGTCTCTCACATGCATACTTTCTCAACTTAGGGAGGCAGAATTTTAGAGCAACATCTGAAATTGCAGCCTAAATTAATGCATTTGTCCCCAAATTCTCATCTTCAGATCTGAGCTCCACAAATACTCTCTAGTTCTTTGTCTGTTCAGGACATGAAGGAGAGGATTTTTTACCTTAATGATAATATTTGTGTCTTCTAAGATGATTGTCTTCTCCACCAGCAACTTTACCCCATGCATGTGCATGACTTCACACAAAGCGGTGACTTGGATCCTTTTGTCAGTAGTCAGATACTTTCCATAATAAGAATAAGGGATCTTTACCCGGATGTTTTTTCCTGGAATTCAAACATATATTTAGGAACCATTACATTCTCAAAGAATGCTAAAGAAATTAGAGCTGTTGTGAAGGTTTTTTTTTAAATTATTGAACAGAAGATAAGACAGCTGTTTCTATTTCTTACTTGTGAAACTGGTTGTGTATTTCCCTCCTCTTGTGATCCTTTCCCACTTGAACTCATTTGACCCTTTTAGTTTTGAATGGAGGATTTTGGCCTGAAACTGAGGGAATCTGCTCATCTGTATTTCACTAGATTCCTGTCTCTTTGTATTTCTTACAATTAGAGGTATAACCACTTTTATCTGTTCCTTCCCTATATCCTGTTTGTTTTACCTCAGTCAAGAAGAAAGCTTGGGTCAAGTTTTACAGCCTTTTCAAGTGATCTGATCAGGTTCTTGTTGTAGTCCTACAACTTTTCTGCTGTGTATGGAAAAAATGTTTATCTTTGTAGCCCCTGGGGATGAAAAAGATTTCTCTAATAGTTTTAATAGCCTTGACTCCCCCCTACCCTGCCCTGAGAGAGTTTTGCTGTAACTTTCAACCTTTGTCTTAAGTAATTTCTACCGAAGTGTTGCCTGTTCAGTGCCAGAAAGCACAATGCAGATGTTTTTGTTGAAAGAGTATGGCATGTTCCTATACGTGTAATAATCACCACAGACAGACTCACACACATACGGTGTTGCTTCTGGAGCTATAGTATAAATGTAGCCTTCTGTAGAACATTTCATGAGACCTTCAATTCCTGGTTGAACTAGTGAAGGTTTTCAGAGGAAAAAAATAATATTGTAGTCATAAATGGTGCTATTAAGAGATAGAACAAGCAGATACACTCACTACAAGGCTCATAGAGATGTGATACTGATGTTTCTTCCTTCCAGTTGTCTTCATGTGGCTAATAATGGGACTATATAGGGTCCTTAGAGACATTAGGAGTTACCTTGTTTGGAACGAAGATCCACAGAAGTGGTTGCCTTCAGTATCTCTGTCACTGCTCTCCTTGTGTACAGGACAGTTGACGCACTCATATCCACCTTCACAGTCTTGCGGTCAGAAGTTAAGTTGTTGAGGGTTAAGATTAGGATAATGTCTTTGCCAAACACTGGAGGTTCAGCTAGCTTGAATTTCCCAGAGATCCCAGGGTTTCTAATTGTCTCTGAAGGTCTTTCATCTGGAGATTCTGTGTGTCCTTCTGTGATGTTTGATCCAAATATCTTGGCCAGGGCCTTTTTATAAACTCGTCTTTCCTCAGATGAACCTGGTTGAAGAAGAGAATAAAGTAAAATTCAGTCTTTCATTGCTGTTGCACCTACTCCTTGTAAAGGCTTTTGGAATGATCTAGGGTGGCAGCTCTGCATCACCCAGAAATATGCAATACCTAAAAGTTAAATGTATTTTTATTAGGCTTCTGTTCAGGTTTTCACAGGAAAGTAATAAACATACTGTAGTAAGGTGAATAAGTCACTAAAATAAATAGAATGCATTTGCATTTGTATTTGTTTATGTTGCAAGATTTCTTTTTCTTGGGTCTGAACATGCAGTAGTGTGCTGTTACTTTGATAATCTGATGGGAACCAGCCTCTGTATTAAATATGGTTGCACTAGAGGCATAAATATCAGATATTTTTCTTCCTGCAAACATATGACTCTGTAGTTCTTCTCTTCTGCTGCTTTGTTTTACTAAATAGAGATGAACAGCACTTAGTCTCTTTTCTGCTTCCTAGTAGTTTTGTTTCCAGAATCCAATAGTGTGGAGACTGAGTCTGCTGGTAGTGCAGACACCTAACAATCCATGGCTGGATGTCAGGGCAGAAGCACAAGAGAATCTAACTCCATGAACTTGTACAGTCAGAGAGGGAGTTGGAGTCTGAATCCTCAGGGGAGCAGGTTGTGAGGGACTCTCCAAAAGGAAATATGAGGAGTTGGAATGGACACAGCAAGAAAGAACTTATTTGCTGAGAGAGACTGAGCATGAGATCATATGGGAGGTGGATGTCTTGTGTTAGAGGACTGAAATTTAAGGTTTTGCATTAGTGGTTTGATTGGTGCTGCACTCCCTCTGACAGATATGCTGGAAAACCAGTACTAATCTTTAACCTCCCATACTACAGACCTGTGCAGTTTGTGGTACACGATAGACTCAATCTTGACTTTTTGATATGACAGCTTGAGGGTTTGGTAGGCTTGGGTAGTAAGATATATTTTATAGCCCTGTATATATTGTATATATATCACATTTTGTACTTCTGTGTAATGAACTAAAGTGTGTTTTGTATTGTGTTTTACGAAGGAAACAGCTAATTACACAAAACCAGAAATATAATACTCATGGTATTCTGAAAGTATTCTGAGAATGCTGGCAGAAATACTTTTCTGAATTAAGGGGAGAAATGCTCAAATGCAACCCATCCTAGTGCCCAGAATTCAGTAGGACATAATTGTAATAACAAGGAGATAATTTGTGATAATTCTTTTACCTTCTGGATATTTGTAGTTAGAGGTGACATCCACACGGGAATTGCTATCCACAGCTTTGGTGCTGATAAATCTGCCAATTATTTCAGTATCACAATAAACTCTTTTCTTGGTTCCATCATTGTATACAATCCATCTGTTGCAGTCAGCATTCACCTCTGTGTACACAAATAAGGTGTCGTAATCCAAGTCTACATCTCCTTCTTTGATGGCTGTGACAGATGCAGGGCCACACTGAAATAATCCTAAAACATGGAAAAAAAACAAAACCAAAACCAACAACCAACAAACTTTGTAAGTTGTGCTCAGTTTGAAGAAGGAATGTTAATTCATGCTAAGAATTTTCACTGTTACCTCTGCTTTGTTCTTGTGGAGTTGCATCTAAAACCTGCCATCCGTTGTATGGTGTTCCCAGGTCTGGGCGAATGAACCAGCTCTCATTCCAGACATGGTAGTCCCTGGAGACAAAGAACAATGTCTAGAAAGCATAGAAATACAGAGTCATACAAACTTCCAATGTGAAAGGAGTAGGGGATTTTGGTTTTTTAAAGATTCTGTAAGATGTTACACAGCTCCCTGTCTCTTCCATGGGATAGGTTTGCTGCCTGCTTTTGAGGTGCAGACTTTGCCCTTGGGGTGGGGAGGGAGAGAAGACAGATGTCAGCAGCTCCGTTTGGGAGCAGTGTGATCTATAGTGAAAGATTTAAACCTTCAATATAGTCAATACTTGGTGAATGGGTTCAGTGACCTTCAGATGTGGGAAATACTTAATTTAAACAAACTTAAAATAGCTATACTGGCACAGATCAAATGCTCACAAATAGTTCATCTACAGTAGTGTGCAGCAGCAGAGGTTTAGAATAGAGGTAAGAACAGCATGTGAATAGAATAACCCTTTCCCTGAGGTGCTGTACGATTTCTAGCAGTCAGAGATTTAAGCGCTGTCTGAATTAGTCTTTACATAAAGATGACTGGGTTTAAAGGTTGCTAGTCATCTTATTCTCTACAAGTCTCTTTTGTCCTGTTCAAAAACTCTTTATAGCTCTCCCCCCTTCCCTGCCCCCCCCCCCCCCCCCGAAAAAAAAAAAAAAAAGCTTCCAGCAGCAATGAGTTGCACATATTCTGAAAGGAAAGGGTAACATGAAAGATGGGTGAAAAGTAGGTCACACACAGGATGACCAAGAAAAGATTTGGCTGATTTTTTTTTTTTCATGGGCTAGTACTTTGAAGGGAGTGAGGAGTTGAAAGACTTCCCATATTCTTCAACTTCATACACTAGGTGAAAGGAAGCAGACTAAGTAAAGATAATACTTTTGACATAAGCCTAGTGTGCACAGAGACTTTGAGCTATATGATACACCCTTGGGCTTAGTTAGTTCACTTTCTGAAAAGTTAAGTGGCTGCAGAGTAGAGACTTTAAAACTGAAGGGCAACTGAAGGCTAAAATGGTATTATTTAAAGAATATAATGTTACTTTGGCTACTCAAATTTTGGGACCTCAATTGATGAGTATAGATCACTTGCAGTTTTCAGCACTAGACTAGAATGTCCAACCACTGGAGAGTGGGTTGTTATCTCTTTCAGCTCTCACAAAGGGAAAGTCTAGCCAAAGGAGAGCTGGAAGACTTCTCAGGGAGGGTCCCATCTAAATAGGGAGGATGACAGGCCAAGCTGAGAAGCACAGGCTTTGGCTGTGTGATGAGGGACAGTTATGGCAGCAGTAACCCAGTTAAGAGCATGGAAGGTACACAGCTGTGCTACTAGGAACAAGACTTGTTAGGCATCAGTAAGTACAAGAGCTTTGGTTAATGATACATTGTCAATGGAAGCATACTTTGTAAAAAGTTTAGATTTTTTTAAAAGAAAGTTGCAACTTGTTTGAGGTCAGGAACTGCAAAAAATTAGCTTGGCTGGTTGTTTGGGGTAACATACCTCAAAACAATAAAATGTTTTCTTTCCAAATATATCATGTATTAATTTAGACATTTGCATTAATTTTTGTCCACTCAGTTGCTTTTGTACTACTAGTGTTCATGTTATTGTCTCATAAATCCTCTCTATTATTGGTGAGATGCAAAAAATTATATTTACCATGTAGAATCCTTGCCAATATTAAGACTCTTTCCAGAGCTGTCATAGTACTTATCAATACTCAGGTTTCTATCCACATCATGGGCAGAATTAAAGTTTGAAATCAAACGAGTTGGAATCCCCAAGCACCTCAGAACTGAAATATATTAAACAAAAAAACAACAAAAACAATAACACAAAAAACACACATAGAATTAATTCAAAGATTGCAAATAGCTGAGAAACAAATTTAAGTGTTTTTTTGTGATTCTTCAGCATTTTCAGTCTTTCAGAGCACTGTTCCTCTTGTAAAATTAGTTGCTTTGTCATTTTTATAAAGCCAGAGGTCAGAAATGACTCTATTTCACCACAGTCCTCTGTTGTTAAAGCTTACCTGTACACATCACACCTGCAAAAACCCAGCACTGGCCATACTGCACAGGCTTGTAGTTGTCCTGACGCCACTTCTGGAGGATTACCACGCTGCCATCCCATCTGGATGGATTCTCATGTGAATGAAAACTTCCTTGCCACTTTCCAAGGAGAACTCCATTATCATTATCATTTCCATTGATCTAAAAATAGGCCAATGGATAGAAAGCACAAAATCAATGATGTGTAATGCTCCATAACTAGTTAATTATATTGCTCAAGGTGCAGGTGGCTGAGTCACAGTGGTATAACCTAATGCTTTCTGCTTAAGCATGTGGAATTAAGAATAAGGTGCCCATTTCTTACCATAGAACTGATTACTCTGCCCACGTATTTAGGATCTCCTCTTCGGGATACATCAATGGCTGGGTCCTGACGATAGTACAGGCTCAGATCAAGCATGGTAAGACAGATGTTCAGAAGCTGATCTTGAAACTGTGATTAGATGAGGTAAATTTTTAAGAAAAAGGTTTCACAAACAGAATTAGGGGAGATTCTACTGCAGTTCCTAGTGTGCAGTTCACACTGTGGTAATGTCTAACGACAGGGCTAACTAAACAAAGCAAAAACCTGGCAGGATGCCTTCTGCCATCAGAAGAGATGACTGCAGTAAAACTAAAACTGCCAAGCTTATCCTGACTGCAGTTAGGAGATTCTCTAGAGTTACATTCCTGGAAGCATTCAAGGTGGAGTTGGATGGGACTTTGAGCAACCTGATCAAGTTGAAGATGTCCCTGCACATTGCAGGGAGGTCAGACTAAATTATCTTTAAAGGTTCCTTCCAACCCAAACCATTGTATGCCAATGTCAGTTCTGGCCCATTGTAACAGCATTACAAAAACAGTGAATGTGTTGGATCCACTCAACTATGTTGTCACTTTTACTGAGGATGCTTTGGTCACAGATGAGGTCCATGCTTGCTCCATGAGCTTCAAGTACAAGTCAGTCCTAGCTGCAGGGCTGAGCTGACCCATCTCTCATACCAAAGTCCTATCAGGTACACAGTAAGCAATCCATGAGTGAGGTTAGCCAGGTTTGTTCAGTTTTCTTACAAGCAGGCATAGCTGCTAGAGCAGTGTTCCTGCTGCAGGGAGTTTGGACTTGATCCTTAGAGGTCCCTTCCAACCCCTGTGGTTCTATGTTAAGAGAAAATGCCATTCAATAAGCATCCAGATTAATTCCTTACAGCTTACCTGTCCATAGTACCATCCTCTTGCTTCAATGTACTTTGCATTGCCCACAAAGATTATTCCATTTTCATTTAGAACATATTCTTGTCTCTCATTTTCATTAGTCATGTAGACATCATCACCTGAAAATCATGTTGACATGCTGAGAATATTCTCAGATTAGAATTCTCACTCTAAGATGAGAATACTGGCAACCTTTCAAAAATATTTGTATCTTGGTTTAGCAAGAGGAAAACTACTATGCATTGGAAAATGCATCATTACAGCTCTTGGAACATGTACAGTTCAGTGAAAATGCCTGCTATTGTATATGGCTGAGGGGCATGGGGAGAGGGGGGAATCCATGTTAGTTTCCCTTTTTTCCCTCCTAATTTTAGTATAGTCTTTGTCCATTATTTAAATGTCCCCTATCTGTACATTGTGTTTTTGTGAGGAAGATGGAGAAAAGTCCAGGCTAGCTCAATGAATTTTTCTGCCTTCTCAGAGTAGTTAGAAGTACAGTAGACATCTGAGAAGAAACACACAGATGACACTTCTCTGTTTCCCAGTCATGCTTGTCATGTTTTAAGATTCTTAAATTAAGATCTCTCCTTGCCTGATCCAAAGAGCCATCAGGAATGCTGTTAGGATAGCCTGCAAGCCTTCTGACTTCCCTATTACTTCTTAGTTTCCCTAGTTTACAGCACAGTATGTAGCTGCTGTGAAAGCATTGGCTTCCCACACGTCTTTAAGTTGTTTTGATCTCTCTATAGGTAGCCATATCTAGTTAGCTCTGTGTTTGATTTTGTAAGTTTTTGGGTTTTGTTTTTTTGTTGTTGTTGGTTTTTTTTCTGAAAGCTTCACGATTTCATAAAATACATATAAAAATCAGCTTTTCTATTTATTTTCTGTTTCTCTTTACCTTCCTATAGGAACTTCCCATCCCCTCCTGCAAATAAAAGACTGAATAATTTACTTTAAAAATTGTATTGCAGCATGCAAATCTGTTTTTATAGTGCCTATCCACTCTTTTTTTTTGTTATCATCATTGCTCATTCCTAAGCTCAAAAGCCAGCATGGGCCTGGAGCACTGTGTTCAGTTACACATGCTGCCCTTAAAGATGTAGACCAGCTGGAAAGAGTGATAAGAGTACTGAGAATGCTCAGTGCTCCTGAAGTACAATTTATGAAAAAAAAAAAAAAAAAGAAAAAAAGAATTAACTCAGAATTACTTAACATAGTGGAAAAAATGAAGATGAGGAATGGGGCAAATATGGTAATCAAATCCAGAAATTCTTGTGAAGAAGACGGGGGGGCACAAATTTGTTCTTAATGCCTGTCATATGTAGGATGAGAAGTTATATGCTGAAATAAAAGCAAAAGATATTTGGCTAGTTAATAGGAATAAAGAAAGAAAGAATGGAAACACTAGTGTTTTCAAGAAAAAAATTGCCTGGAGGGGTGCTGGAGCTTCCCTAATGGCTGATCATTAAGAAGCAATTCAAGAATTACTTAAGACCTAAACTGAACTGGCCCTAGACCATGGTGAACTGGATAACTTCCTAAGATACTTCTAGCCCTGTGAGTTTATGATGCTGAGCAGTCTAAAGGTGCTTCTATAACCTCTTGAAGAACATATTTTTTTTTCTAAGGTTTATATGTTCTCGATTACGATGTTCTAGAGCCAGTTCTGTAATAAATATACTTACTTTTGTAACAATAGTATCCTACCAACTCAGACCAAAATTAGCATTAGTTTAAAAGAAGAAAATAAAGATGAACCCACAAAACACTACAACAAATTATTAAAATATGCCTAAATAATAACAATCCCTTCTGTTATCTTCAATACACAGAGAGGAAAAAAACCCTGCAATCAGCCACAATAGTCCTCTTTTCTGACAGTAATAGAAGACAGGTGACTAGACACCTAATCCTCCACTAAATTAGTTCCTTTTATATAGAAAAACTAAGTTATATATTCTGTCTTCTCATTCTGAAATCAAATTTTATCCTGACAGTGAGAAACAATCAGGATGTAAGTTCCTATTTATAGTTTTAAATCAATATCTAAGTATGCTTTCTAACATACACTTCTAGTAATTTCTTCATAGAATCTTTGCCACAGAAACAAGTGGCAAGTTATCAGACATCTGGGGAAAAGACATTCTACAAAATTCTCAAACATGCATATCCTTTTATCCCCTAAAGCTTTACCATGGACATGTTCACTTGTGAGCTGTAGATAAGCAGTGTATGATCATTCATTTAATGAATGATTAGCACTCTTTATTCTAGTAGCTAATTGTACATTTCTTCGATAGCTTCTGATGTATTTGTTAGTGGCCCTTGACTAACGTGGTCACAGAATAAAGTAGTAGATTATTGTAGTTCCTTTTATTTTATAAGCTGTTTAATTGCTTGGCTGGCTAAGGGCTCCCTTAACTCTAGAGTGGAGTATTTTAAAGCTAATTACCTTGCATATTTGCAAAATCTGAGTTTAGGGATTTGCATTTCTCTTGCAACATGCTGAGGCTGCAGAAATAAATAATGGAGTGGCAAGGGATGTTACCTTTGAACCCATGATGAAAGATGGGGAGATGACAATGTTTGGGCTAGCCCTGTCAGTTTTTGTAGAGTCAGTTGAGCTGTTGTCTTTGTGGTTAGCATCTACAAGAGCAGTTTTGCTTTGATGTAGGTGCAAGTCAGTTGTGTTACTGTGTGCTTGCTTCAGGTTCTGAGGAGTACCTGCACTTAAGAAAGTCTGTCAGCCCTTGTCTACTGAAAAAGTGATCTGCTCAGTCCTGAAAAAAGAATCTGTGATACCACCCCACACAGCATATTTCATTAGGATAAAAAAGGCACTGGGGGGTGGCAGCAGCTTTTTAATATAGTAAAAATGAATTTCTGAAGAGATAGCCAAGGTTGCTGCTGGTGGTGACCAGCAATGAAATTATGAAAACAAATAGGTCAGTTATGTTCAGGAGCAAAGGCATTGGTACTTACCTGGACACCAAGGGTTGAAGAGTAACACAAACTGCCCAAGGAACCTGGAGAAGATCGTGTTCCCTGAAGTGACTTGGAGGGTGAGATTGTAGCGCCCAATGACAGCGTTGGCTGGGCTGGATATTGTAAAGTTCATATATCCGGACTCGCTGGGTCCTTGGGCAGCACTCCAGCCACTTGCCCCCACCTCGGAGAGGTTAAATACAGCCCTTGTACGATGAGATTCTGAGGGGTATGGTCCTGCCAGAAAGAAGGTGTAACTGGTTTCTGTTTCAGAGTGTTTTTTTCAATATTAACCTCACACTTGAAATGAGCATGCTGGGGGAGAAAAAGCATTAAAAATACGTGAAGAACAACTTAATCTCTAAATAGAATAAGGGGAGAACTACAAAGGATAAAGATTACAGTTCCATAAGCATGTGGATTAAACCAAGGGAGTGTTACCTATTTCAGTGACAAATCCTAGGCTCTCCCCAGTCTGCTGTGGTCTGTTGAAGTACAGGGTGATAGCAAAGGCTTGTCCTCGCCTTACAGTCAACTCGGTGTTGACATATCTGTCAGTATGGTGTGCCCTTGCATTTACTGATGGCTGCCAGCTGATATGTGTTGGTGTTAGGTCTGTAAAACGTGAGACAAGACATGAAGAAGAAGCCAGCAAGGAAAGAAGTAATTTGCTGGTAAATAGCATGATGAGGTTGCTAAAAGCTATTAACTTCCACCAGAGGAAGGGCAATTGAAAGCAGACCTCCATTAAATTGATGAAGCCTAGTAGTTGATAACTGAAATTTTTGCTTGGGTTTTATTACAGGGCTGTCATACACTGTACTGTGTTGGATGCTGTTTTATAGCTTGACTTAGAAAAAAAAAAAATGTTACAGGGTCGAATCAGTATTATTTCTTTGTCTGCACCAAATAAAGTGGCCTGTAGCGCCTCTACACTTTCAAGCAATAGAACAAGAGGAAATAGCCTCAAGTTGTGCCAGAGAGGTTTAGATTGGATATTAGGAAAAATGTCTTTACTGAAAAAGTTGTCAGGCTCTGGCACAGGCTGCCCAGGGGAGTGGTAGAGTCACCATCCCTGGAGGTATTTAAAAGATGCGTAGAAGTGGTGCTGGGGCACATGATTTAGTGGTGGACTTGGCACTGTGCTAGATTAACAGTTGGAATTGATGATCTTAAAGGTCTTTTCCAATCAAAATTACTCTATGAACCTATGTATTTTTAGTGATCCCTGAAATGGCTATTAGGACATCTTACTTTTCCTGCTTATATCCTGATGGTATTTGGCCTTCAGTAGGGAAAGATGCATCATGATAGATCATCTCTCATATGAATGAGCAGGAGGTACTAGAGGACATAAGTTGGAGCTTTTGATAAAGAAATTGATGTGACTGAATTTAGCTCTGTCCAAAGTGACAGCTGGACCACTGGCATTCCTGTTCTAATAGGCACTGCCTTCATGTCCTGGAGGAATTCTGATGACTTACAGTGCATTTGTTATTATGGTCTGTTGTTGAAAACCTGTGAAGTGGCTCCTGTAACTTCAAATGCTGAACTACCTTTTTGGCAAGCAGACTGTATGATCTTCCTTGCAGGATTGTTTTCCTTTCTGTATTTCATGTTTTACTGCTGTGCTCAAACTTGAGCAGTCACAGTCTTCAGAAGCTCTGAGAGGCACCATCCTCTGTGTTCCTGCCTGTCCTATGAGACTCACCACCTGGAGTATTTTGTTGTAAGTTTTGGAAAATGCTCAGGGCAAGTACCTTGGTGAAGATTCTTATGAATCACTTTTGTTAATGCTTGTATCATAAATGCAAATGAGGGGGAAGAGGAGAGAGGGATGGGATGAGGGAATGTAAGCACCACAATTTTAAATGGAATTAAAAAGAAAACAATAACAACAGAGAAAAAGGAGTGTAATGGAAAGGATGGATTAAGGCCTGTGGCACCATGTACTATCATGATGGGGATCTTCAAGCCAAGTCTATCTTGTACCACATAGCATAGCAATGAAATACCAAGTCAGAGCTGAAACAATACAGCTGTGGATTAAATTACCGTTTACACGTCATCTTTGAAGAAGTAGAAGTAAAAATCTAACTTAGGCAAAAAAGTACCATAATTATATTGAAGAAAGAAGATTTTTTTTCTTTGTAGTCTAAGACCACAAAGAAGTAATCTGAGTAAGCATTGATGGGCTGGAAAAGAGTCTTTAGCATGACTATCTGGTGCAGCAGTGAACTGTAATAGGCTACTTCTTTCCCTGCAAAGCAACGTTTTAAAAACTGATTTGAAAATGTTTGGTTTTAATCATTGAACAAGAGAGAATCCTCCTTTGCAATTGCCCAGCTCAATAATGACCTTAATTTTAAACTGTAAAAAGGAGAGATATTGTCATTGCTGTTTTCCTTTGGTGGGATGTTAATGCATCTTTGAATTCCCATCTGTAGACTCCACACTCACAGCTCCATTAGGATGGATTATGCAAATTTTGTTAATACGAAGTATAACACACCTCTGAAATATTTAGAAAGGAAAGGGTTTAGATGGAGATCTACATTGTGCCTTTTGAAGTAATGGGAATTTATTTTTTCCCCCAGAACTGGTTTTGCTAAAAGTTTATTTTCAAACAGGTCTTAATAACAACAATAACCTTTGAAAATTAATACAAAACAAAACCAAAACATTTCCTTCAGATAAGAAATCTAAGCAGGTACCTTGAGAGCAAGTATCTTAAGGAAGCCATCCTAAATAAAGTACCTGCTGAAGGGAAGCAAATGACACACAGAACTCACCTGCCATTCCCTCAGCTTATGACAATTGAATACAACTTCTATTTTGTTCTTCAAGGATGTCCAAGTCACATTAATCATAAAAAGAAAAACCCCAGCAATCTTTTGGTGGTGTAAGCTGAAATTTGTGAGAAAGGAGAGGTACTTAGCAGTTGTTATTAATACCTGTAGACTTGTAAAAAGAATTAACTAGTTTCTGTAATGTATGTATTTCTAATGCTAGTGTCCTTACTCAACGTGGGTGTAATTATGGGAGGAGATACCAAAATTATTTAGTCAGAGGAAGTACATTCTCTTGAATCCCCAGACAGGAACTTCCTACAAAGGATAATAGGTGTGCCATGAATTAGTTATCCTTGAGGATGAGGAAACGGGGAGTGTGGTGGGACATAAAAGCCATATGAAGGAAAAAGGAGCATTTCCTAATTACTTAACTTCCATATTGTTTTTTGTCACTTCTGTTTTTTTTCAACAGCTGTGAGTTGGTTTTAAAGGGTTTTTTGAGTCTGAAATTATCTCCAATGCCCCCAGTTTATGTGAAATTATAAGCTCCAACCAGAAACAAATATGGTTACCTGCTATATTGGCCATCTCCATGCTGCTATTTCAGCAGAGGTTTTATTTGAAAAAGAACCCCCAAACTCTTAACCATGAGTAGTTGTTAGCAGTGCAAGCTCTAAACCTATTTTCACAACTGTGAATATATTTCTTTTAATTTTTGTACCCTTGCTTAAAACTGTACAGGTATTGAAGTGACATTGTTGGGAGAGATACTTGTTTAAGATTCTACAGCTCCACTGATGGTGTTTTAGCACTCAGTAAAGACTGAAAAAAAAATAACTTAGTCTGAATTTTAATTTTAAGTTACAAATTAAAAAAACTAAAACCAAACTTAAAAACCAGAAGTTAAGCTCCAACAGCTGTTTATAAGGTTGATTTTTTTTTTTTTAATTGACTTCCTGCACCTTTTTGAGAAACTTTGATACAGCAGAGACTAAGATAGTACGTACTTATATTACATTCATGCTAGCCCTATCCTGAAAGAGAAACATTAAATTCTCACACTTGGCAGCAGTGTATCTGGCACGGTGTATCTCCACTTACGTTATGATTCAGAGGTCCTTTCTCCTCTTGGAAGTTTCGGGGATGTTTAGGCTGTCAAAACTTGTTTCAAGAATCGCCTCAAATTGACTTGATTGCTGTTCAGAGCTTTAGTTGGTCTTTTTCTCTTTTCCTTAATTCATATTCCTTGGAAACCATAAGAGCCACAAGCCTCTGATGTTACCTGATCTTCACACGCAGCCCTAGTGACAAACCGCATCGACCAGTTCTGAAGTCCAGGCGTTCAGTAGTTACAGTGATTGCTTCAGATGTTACACATTGCTCTGATGGAGTGTGACTATTTCCTTTCTTCTTCCTTGCTACTCACATAAGTAATTAAATCTCAGAGCACTTTTTCTGTCTCAGCTGCAACCACCTCCTTTACCTCTGTAAGACACACCCCCAGCAGTGTTCCCCAAGCCACCAGAACCTTTCTCAGACTGGCCTGCATCCCAAACTGGCACCTGCCAGTCCACACCTTCGCCACAGCAAAGCAACAGCAGCTGCTTTTGCAATCCCTTTGGAATGCAGTGGTCATGGTTCCTAAGTGACTAATGACTTAACATTGTCAAAGGTGTTTTTCCTACCTCAATTGCACCCACCTGTCATCCAGAATGGTTCAAAATATGTTCCTCCTTTTTCCTTGTTTCAGAGCCTTGAAATTGCAATTTGCTAACTTTTAGAGAAAAACATAATCTTTAATTCATTTCCTAAATATTTTTGTCTGTTCAAGTATTGCACTGTCATATCCTCAGCATAACCATATTGCACTTTACACATGTATTGTTGCTATTCTTTACTAGAAAGAGGAGATTAGTATAGTATTACAGTAAACACACATTTCATTAGACACATTAACTTCATGTGCACGTTAAGTATTGCAGGGGGAGGGTGTTGCCTTCCTTTTAATTCCCATTGAGGTCCAATTTACAAACTTCTCTCATTTTTTCTGTTGCAGTTCACTTTGCTTTAGCGTAGTCTGGTGTTTTTCATGCATACAAGACCCATAAAAAGAAGTAATGAAATATATATCTACATTCTAAATTCAAGGCTATGCTAGAGTTTCAACTTCTACTGTTTGGTCTACATGATGAGGGCTCTTGGCTCTGACAAGCCTAGAGAAACTTCAGGAGAAAGAGAGGGTGCCACTGTGGGCTACTGGTACAGGAGCTACTTCTCTGTAGGTCATCTCATGGTGTGTCCAGTATGGTCACGTGCTGACATAGTGTGACTGGCAGTGGAAAGCAAGGTGGCTGCAAGTGCCCTTCTAAAACAGTTTTGCAGGCTAGAAGGACAAATGAACTTCATAGCCAATCTGAGCCTGGGCTGCTCCTATAATAGTGAGGAGTCCTTATGGCTGGTCACATGTACCCTGTGCTGTGTGGTCCAAGTGGGAACACAGAGTTGGCTTCAGGCAGTTTATACAGGCTTTCCTGGCCCAGCAGTCGAAAGTGCAATAGAGCAGTAGCTTGGCTTTCCATTCACTTCACACAGATCGTTGTCAGTCAGAGATTGATTTACTGTTGTACAATTATTGGCCATAAACCACGTAGCTCTCTGGGCGACACCTAGTTCACTTTTTCCTGGAACCCAACTTTTGGCCCATACCTGTCTTCCCAGAAAAGGCTTTAAGTATGTTTTACCAAATTTGAACCCTGAAAGATGACTTCCTGACAGAATCTATAGCTAAGAATTCATAACTCTTCTAAAGGTAAAATACCCTTCAGTTTAGGATTATCCTCCAATTGATTCTTGAAGAAGAATTTCAGGAAGTGCAAAATACCAGAATGCAAAAATTATCATGTATGTTGAGCTAAGCAATTATCTCGATGTGTTTGTCAAATGACTCTCAAATTGGACACAACCTGAATTCCTTTTGATCATTTCCTGTGCCTCACTTGGTCACTGTGATTTATCAAAAAAAGGAAAAATGCCAGGACAGACTTTGCATCAAAAAATGGACAAAGCTAAATTACATAAACGGTGCAGCTCATCCTAGCTACTTTTTAGTATCACTATTGCAGTAAGGTGAAACACTGCTTTGAAAGGACAGTGTATCAGGCTTTGAATTGGAAAAAAACGTGTCTAGGAGTGTTTATGCAGAGACATCTGGAGCCAGAAAGAATTATTTCCTAAGAAAACCAGGCAAAGTAAAACAGTCTCTGAATAGAAGGAAACATGCACTTTTTAATATCATGGACACTCGCAACAGTAAATGAAGACACAACTATTCCTCAGTTTATTTAAAATTACAATGTAAGACTTTTATTACGTGATGTTGGTAACACCTTATCACAGGAAGTGAGGATTTTGTTTTGCTAATTTTCTCATTGTTTTCTTATCCATGATTTCTTAGATTTTGTTCATTTCATACACACACAGGCTATTCATCTTATGTCCTTATGTTAGTCAATCACATTTACCATCTTAAAGGTCTTGATGTCTGCAAATTTATCACAGGAGAAATTTACAAGTAGATGTTTGGGGCCCGTCTGAAAAGGGATGAGTTTAAACTTTATACTGGAGGTCTCGCTGGCTTTCAGAGGTGGTACTCTAAATGTAGGAAACAAAGGGAAAAATAAGCTGAAAACAGGCTTATGAATCATGCCTGAGTTTCTTCACTAACCATCTCCCATCTAAAGTAAGAATTCCTGGCAGTTTAGTGGAGGATTGCAATGAGAAGGCCATGCAGGATATCTGATATGTATTTAAATACCAAAACCCCTGCATTAAGGTCTCACAAATACATTATACAGTGACTCAGATAAGCATACAAAGGGTGACATGATGGTGTTGTATGAGATGAAACTTTGTGAAGAAGAGAGGGTGTAAAACACATCACCCAATTATTAAAAAAATATCTGAGGCCCTGAAGAATGTGAATACAAACTCCTGAATTAGAATAGATTATAGCACCAAGAAAACATCAGTGTTTTCACAGCAAAATTATGAATGGCAGTTAGAATGTTCAAACCATTTATTTTGTAATTCTTGGAAACTCACATTTATGGTTTTCCCAAGCAGCCTTACTCTGTCATATTGTCATACCCTGTCCTCTTGTCTTTCTTGAGGATAAAGTTGTATGTGATAGACAACATGAGGTTGCTAAATTCCTTCAGAAGAGGTTATACATTATGGGATAGACTATATCTAGTTGCTCCAGTACAAGTGGCAGTGTTAAATTACTGTGTGTGTTTGTTTGTATTTGTTTGTATGTATTCAGTTCAAGAACACACTGCCATGTCTCAGGTTTTTTTTTTTAGAAGTAACTACATTTGCTCATGTCAGCAAAAGTCAAAATTTGTATGCAATTTGGTGTACATACAAAGTGGGGGACAGTCTTGAAAACTTAACCATTCTATTTCAGTTGTGAAAAACTGAAGGAAAAAGAGCAAGACAAGATACAAAATCATGAAAGCATAAAAATAGGAACCTGGGATCTATAGTAGAAGGAACCTATTTTAAAATCTCTTAATTCACTATCTCAGCACCATTTAATAGTTTCTTGACTTTGTTTATTAAACTCCTAACATAATTATTTTGTAGAGTTCTAAAAGCAGAGCTTGGAAATAAGTGTGCCTGTAGTTATTGACTTGGAAAAACTTTTTGTAATTAAAAAACTCAACCCCAACTAAACTTCTATTGTAATAGACACAATTTTTCCTATTCTGTTCTGGCCTGCCTCATGCACTTCAGCTGCATTTAAGTTCTAGGCCTTAGTAACATAAATTCAGCCATCTAAGGAGTAGCTGCTGGTTATGGTTCAGACTGTTCTTTAAAAGTTATCCTCCTTAGTTGTGATCAATTGTGTCTGGAGTAGCTATGTATGGAGCATACTTGGGGTTGTACTTTCCAGAGGTACCACCCTTTGAGGTCATAACCTGTGTCTAAGCAATCTGTGTTAATTTTTTGTTCCCAAAGTTGGGACACTGGTGCATCTGCTTTTTACATGTCTGTTCAGTGTAAACACAAAGGCTGAACACCCAGATTGGCACCCGCAGTCCATTAACTAAAGTGAATAAACCCCAATTGGTTAATGTATTCTATAATTTTGGTATAATATGGACAGAAGCTGTTACGTATCCTATCGTTTGCCCTATGATCAGAGCAAAAAGGTTCAACCCATCTGTCCTTTAAGACCATAGACAGCCTCCACGCAATGTACTGCACAGGTAAGCAAGTGTTTTGTGCTGGAACTGTGGGGTCCTGATAGATAGGCAGGAAAGCAAGTTATTTGACTTCTGAGGCTATGAAGCCAAAGGCTAGCTTAGATGAATAGCTCATTAAAAGCCATGTGCTTCATTATGAGATGTCACATTGACTGAACCCCCAGATTACAGCAAGAAGAAAATGCTGTCTCATCTCATGGTTGGTTCCAAGTCATCTACGTTTATGTTCTTGTTCATGACTTTTTAATAGCAGGAAGGAGGGATTTGTTGTACTTACTCTATCTCAAGGATTCCTCTGAGCAGGTCATTGCCTTCTACCTGCAGCACACAGTCCATCACTTCCGTATCAATAGGATTGGTAAATATTACTTCCACATCCACTTCTTTATTCACTTTTGCTTCACCAAGTACCTGTGCAAAGAAAATGCTTGAAAGGCCAGGTTCTCAGTATTCTTTTCTATCTGAGCCCTCTCAGTCATCAGAAGAGGAGGTATTACGAGATGCTATGACAGACCATGACAGGATGTGAGCAGAACATCTATTCCAGAGAAGAAAGTGCTTATGTGAGCTCATTTTCCCCTTACTCTGCCACTGCAGTTGGAGGAAAGGGAGAGCAATTTACCTGTATGTCAATGGCAGGATTGTCCAGGGTGATGTTTCTTTGCACTAGCACTTGAATCCCACCTTCTACATGGCATAAAGCTGTTACCTGGATCATGTTATCTGAGGTTAATTGCTGTTGGTATTCAGTATATGGTAATTTAATTGGAAATTGTTTCTCTGGAAGAAAAAAAAAAGGAATTGATACATTCTTTTATCAGTGCACAGTTTTGTACCTAATATTAGTATGCTGTCTCTGGGAATAGGAAGGCTTTCAGCCATCACTTCCCAACTGAATTAATGCAAATCTATCAGTTTGGTAGAGAGAGAGAGTGTGTGGTTTCCTCAATGTTATCCCTCCTCCATTCCCTACTACTGTGTTGCTTGGCTTGTTTTCCTCCCAATTGCTCTAAAAGTTAGACAGCTGGATTGCAAGGAGTTTACCAGTGCCACTGCATTTGTTATAGAACATGCTGCAATAGGCCCCATTAGTCTATTTTCTCATGGTAGGCTGAGGAGAGCTGAAGGATGTCTTTACTTTTTTTTTTAATCTTTCCTAGCCCTGTCTGCTTTTTATTATCTTGTGTTTTTACAGTAGTTCCCATGTTATAATTCAAATCAAGGAACACTGGATGGGAAGGGATCTCCTCTGTCTCTGAATCCAGGCAATTCCACATTTTTGGCCACTTGTATGTTAATGATCAGGTTCAGAAGAACTGTAGAGTAGCTATGCTGCATGAAAACAGAGCTACAGAGTACTTTCCAACTTTGTATAGGAGACGAAAAATACAATAAAATATGACAAGTCAGTAATGCAAAGTCCCACAGAAGTAAGAAAGAAAATGGGGGCAATGTGGATTTCCTAGATTCCTTCAGTAGTGACAGATTTATTTACTACAAGGCCTAGCAAAACAGAGCATACTTCCAGTTGAGGTCATAAATCTCTTTAAATGGTTCTTGCCATCAGATCTGAGGAAAAACTTCCCTGCTGACTGTAAATCCATCCACACAGCCTGTGTGAGCACAAGACACCACAAGGTGCCTGCCCGAGTGTCACACCATGAGGCATGTAAGCTCTGTCTTCACCAGGAGTCCAGCTATTAATGCTTTAGAGAAAGCAGATAGATCCCAACTCCAGAAGTCAAATTTTACATATTAAAGAAATATATTTTCTGCTTCTCACTAGTGACTTGAATCCTAAGATTAATATAATATAGCATCAGTTGTGAATCAGTGATCTTCCAGTTGACTTTAGGGATGCTATTATGTATAGCTATTATCCCAAGTCCCTAATGGTTACTTGGTAAATTAATTTTGGCTTTCCAGCAATACTAATATTTAGGTAGAAAATTTCTTCCATAATGTTATCAAGCTCCTGAAAATAAAATTAAATAATCTGAGGTCCTTTACTCCTCAACAGTTCTTTGATGTTAACTTTCTTTTCTGTGGAGCTTAGCCAGCTATTTCAACTATTTCTATTCCTCACCCTTTAATTCCATTCTAACATGCTAATAGATCAGGGTTCTTGTTTCTGCTGTTAGCCATGTCCTTTTCAGTAAGGCTCATGTTAACTGACCACAGCACATTTAGTTGGAGTTTATTTTTTTATGCACTTTATGTATGTTGTCCTTATCTTTTTAATGCAGCTTCATCTTTTCACTCCTTGGGGCCTACAAGAAAGCTGGGGAGGGACTTTTTGCAAGGGCATGTAGCAGTAGGACAAGGGGTAATGGTTTTAAACTGTAAGAGAGTAGATTTAAGTTGGGCATAAGGAAGAAATTCTTTGCTGTGAGGGTGGTGAGACCCTGGCCTAGGTTGCCCAGGGAAGCTGTGGCTGCCCCATCCCTGGCAGTGTTGAAGGGCAGGTTGGATGGGGCTTGGAGCAACCTGGGCTGGTGGGAGGTGTCCCTGCCCATGTAGGGGGATTGGAACCTGATGATTTTTAAGGTCTTTTCCAACTCAAATAATTCTGTGATGAGACATATTTTCAAAAATGTGACTAGTACTTGAGGAAATGGTGGTGTGAAACATGCCTGTTTAATATGTTTGTAAGTGCAATGTAATTTTTTTCAGCCTTTTCTGCATAGAAATTTGAAATTGCAGTTTGTTAGAGCTTTTTCCCCCAAAGCTGACCAACTTCTAGTGCCCATTTACTGATAAAACAATGATACAATTATGATTAGAAGTTATTGGAAAAAATACCTTCCTTAGGAGACAGAGTTACTGATATGGAGTCTTTCCAGATCTCATTAACTGGTCTTCTAGTGTACACAGTGCTCCAAGCAGTCATATTTATATGAACAGTCTTAGCATCTGACTGTAAGTTTGCAAGAACCAGAATTAGATTGAGATCTTTCCCAATGTCTAACGGGCCAGCCACTTTGAACTTTCCTGAGATGTCAGGCTTTTGTTCAATTTCCCGTGGTGTCGGTGCTGTAGGATCAAATTTATCTTCAAGTCCCAGCTTCTTACGGGCTTTTTTAAAAATATCCCTTTCCTTTGTAGAGCCTGCCAGAGAGAACCGTGAGAATTATCCTTGAAGGTTAACATGCATCTCTCATTTTACATGACAGCTAGAAACAAGCCAGTAGAATGCAGTTAGTGTCTGTACTTACAGATTAACAGACCCTCTGTTTTCCACAGCTACCTCTAACTTTCTGGATCTGCAGTCAGTAATATCACTGTCCCTGTAATAGCATTTTTTGTAGCACAAAATCTTAATTCCAAAGTTTCTCACTCTTCCCATTTCTCTCTGTTTTTATGGTTGTAATATTTAGAAATGTAAATTCTTATTTGCTAATACAGAAAAGGCCCCTAATATAAGAGAAGCTGATGGCAGTGTGTGATGTGTTGACTGGTTAGCAGGCAAACATTCCATCCAGTCTCTGGTGTATATTTTCAGTAGCAGTGTTCATTCTTTGCACTTGCAAATTCAGTTCATGACTGTAATTTTTTTTCTGTGCTATCCAACCCAGAAGTCTGACAACTTTACACGCTGTTTGACCCTTTGAAAGAGCTTTCTTTTCCTAAGTGTTGAATTAGCTTAGGTTTCTGTAACAGGCCTTTTCTCCTGCTGTTGGACGGCACTGGGCTGTAAACTCATCCTCACAAAGCAGGGGCAGTCAGTACAGAGCAGCAGCAGGCAGAACAGTCAGTGCTTCACTCAGAGATAGTTGGACTTGCCTTACTTAGGTCCCACAGAACAGCTCTGTATCAGGAAGGGCAAGACAGTATTTTTTACTCTTAGGTTCTCTTCCCTTTTCTGTTAGAACTGAATAAACTGAATGTAAAATTTTCTCTTACCAGTCCAAAATTGCCCCCAAGAGATTCCTAGCCTAAATTTGATACACGTTTGGTAACAAAGCAGCTATATAACCAGAAGAACGAGTGCTTTTATTTACCTTCTTCATATTTATAATGATTGGTGACATCTACACGATCATCTCTACCAACTGCCTTTGTGCTGATGGATTGGCCAATTACAGTAGATTCAGAGTACATTAATGTTTTCTTTCCAGTTGTGGGGTCATAATTCCAGTACATACAGTCTGCATTCACTTCTGCAAATACAAATGGGCAGTCGTAGTCCAGATCTACCTCTCCTTCCTTGATGGCTTTCCGTGAGGCAGGACCACACTGATAAATTCCTGTGGCATCAAGAAAGAAAATTTAGACCTAACCAAGTCTTTGAAAGTAAGCTGTTTACTAGGTACAACATTTATCAATGACTCCTGAATTGCCCAGTGCTGTTGTCCCATTCTAGCCCTCTCATCCACGCAGACCCTTATACCAGGTCAATCATCAATGTATCTTGTGTTTAATCTGGAGGTACATTTGATGTATTTTATATTATCCCTTGATTTTCAATAGCTCTGGATATCTACATTGGAAATACAGAAATTGCTGTGAAAGACTGCTCCTAGAAGTCTGGTTTGTTCTTGGCATCCAAAGATTCTGAGGCTTTTCTAAGGCAGTATTTAATGTATTCTTTTCTGCCATTCTACTTCTGAGCAGGATGAGAAATTACTTTTACAATGAATTTACTTTTTTTCCCCTTTTCTCTGAAAGTGACTGATTTTGTAATTTTTCAGCATTATTCCTGAAATAAAATCTGTGTACCTCCACTTTCTTCTTGGGGAGTTGCATCCAGAACTTGCCATCCACTGTATGAGGGGCCCAAGTCACTACGGGAAAACCAGCTTTCATTCCAGACATGGAAATTCCTACATGCAAGAATGAGCAATGTAAGCTGCTAGTATGTGATTCTGAATTCCTGTTCATATCCATTAATTGGCCATCTTAGTTAAGTGTATTAAATGTCTCAGTTTGGATAAGTTATTATCTGACACTGACTCCTTCTATTCTGATCCTGGCTATATTTACTAGATAGGAGCTGAAAATTGCTTTGTGAAACATAAATGTTCAAGGGCAGAAAGCAAATTTGTAAAGTTACACAGAGAGGCTTGAGCCTGTTTTTCTCCAAAAGTTCTGAGCACGTGTTCTTCCTTAGTTTTAGCTGTTTTCCTTATAGCACAATGATACAGGTATTACTTACTTAGAATGGGTCCAGGACAAGCACAGGAGTAAACAAGGCAAAAAGTGAGAGACCAGACCTGTTCCTAGCTGAATGCAAGCTTGTTTGAATTGCATTTGATGCTTAATAGTGGCAATTATTAAATTATTTTAACTTCAAATGATGTCAATGAAAAAAAAACAAGGCAGGGAAGCTGGTCTGTTGAACTTTTATGATTTCATATGAACTGTCTGTGTCCAAACTAAGTCAAGGTCCACTATTTGATATTTCCAGTGTAATATCACAATTTTCCAGTCATCTGTGGCATCATAACAGTAACTTTGCCTGTCCTGGCTTCAATTGGCTGCTGTAAATCATGTCACAATTTTCTGTTTAACTGAGAGTCGAAACAATATGTTTTGTAGTATTGTTTTATAGTATTTTTTATTGATCCTGTGTGGGGGTAGTTGATTTTAAGACTGTTTTTAAGAAGGTAAAGCATTTGTCATTAGAATCTATACTTTGCACCTGAAGACTCTGTAGGCATCAGTAGGTCCTACTATTCAATACCATAGAGCCTTACCATATGCTGTCAGCTGCCCTGTCCAGGTGATTTCCAGAAGCATCATAAAACTCATCCACACGCAGATTTCCATCTGCATCATGGGCAGAGCTGAAGTTGGTAATAGTACGAGTGGGAATCCCCAGACATCTAAGCACTAAAGAGTAAAGAGAAAATCGTAGTCAGAAAGCATTATTTCTGTAAATATGAAGCTTCATATACCAGTGTTTTGAAATACTATCATGTAGGAAGCATTATCAGTGCCTTTGACAGAATCTGTGCAGTGTCAGTTTTGTGCATGGCGTAAGATGTACCTGTAGTCAATACTGCTGCAAAAACCCAACATTGTCCGTATCTAACAGGTCTGAATCCTGATTTCTTCCAGTTTTGCAGGATTTCACCACTTCCAGTCCAGCTGCTTGGACTTTTCCCACCGTCATAATTTCCACTCCAGTTTCCTAGCAGCACCCCTTGGTCATCATTGGCATTGACCTGTACAAATATTCACTAAATTTACAATTAGATGAATTAAGAGTTTACAACAGATGTAGTAGCAGTAGAGGAGCAGGCACAAGAAGAGCTTTGAATCACATTTTAGTGGACAAATTAACTACTTCATGCAGCTGACCTTCAGGTCAGCTTTTTCAGTATGTGAAATACGTGTCCTCTCAAGAAATGAATGGCATTTATTCACTGTTCTGCCCACCCAAGTGTCATAGCACCAGGTAAGAAGACAAACATCAGTTTTCAGTGAACCTTCCTGGCATGAAGTGGCAACTTCACCATTGTACAATTATGCAGCTGAGCTTTCAGAATCTGCCTGGGTCATGATGTGGTGACCCCTCAGCAAGTTTGCATTAAATTAGGTGAAGTGGCTGGCACAACAAACAGGGCACAGTCACCTTGAAGATCTTTGGTACTGTGTCAATAGAAGTCTCATGAAGATCATGAAAAAAGGGATAGAATTCAGAAGCTGAGGTATAGTAACCCCATGCATTGGTGCAGGTGGGGAAGCAGCCGGCTGAGTGGCTGCCCATAGGAAAGGACCTGGGAGTTAAAGCAAATGCCAGATTGAAGTGAGACAGCAGTGCTGTCATCATAAAGGAAAAGCCCATACTAGGCTATTTTGGGAAAAGTGTGACCAGGAGATTGAGGGAAGCTGTTCACCCCCTTTAGTTATCCCTGGTGAGGCTGTGCCAGGAATCCTGTCTCCAGTTTCGGGTCCCTCAGTTCATGGGGATATTGAGACACTGAAGAGGGCCAGGGAAGGAGGGCTGCCAAGAGGGTCAGGAGCACACAGTGTACAGAGAACTATAGAGCACTGGGCTGGTTCAATCTGGTTACAAAGGGGATAAGAGGAATATAATAGTGGCTTTAAGCTACTTGAATGGAACAGGTTAAGTTGTCAGAGTCCAACTTTTCTCTCTTCTGGCAGTTTATATAACAAGAGGCAAGAGCAGACAGTTGTAGCTTGGGAAAACCATGTTTGATGTAAGAAAAAATCCTTACTAAGAGGGTAGCATGGCTCTGGACCCGTCACCCAGAGAGGCCATGAAACCTCCATCCTTGGAGATTTTGAAGGCAGCCTCACAAATCCAAGGCTAAGCTCATCTAATACCACTGTGGTTCCCTTTCAAATGAGCCACTGAACTAAATATCTCCAAGGGACTGATCCCTCAACACACTGTGTCTTATACTTTGTTTGGCTAGTGGATGTCAAAGCAATAAGTATCGGAAGCACCACAGAGGAGCTGTATCTAGCAGGATAAGATCAGATAATCTTAAGGCCCACATTTCTGGTGCATACCAACAGTGGCTTAAAATTTTCTATTGTCTTCATACTTTTATATACTTTAAAAGAACAGTTAGTAGTTTGGGCTTTTTTAATGTTACTTACCATTGCGCTGAGAACACGGCCCAGATATTTGGGGTCATTTCTGTGAGATACATCTGTGGTAGGATCCTGACGATAGTTTAAGCTTCGATCCAGCATGGACAGGCAAATATTGAGAATATCTCCTTGAAACTATGATACAGAAATGTTAGTGTTACTACAGATTACTAAAAATCAGGGTAAGTAGAGCCATATAAGTGTTTAATGTTGTGTCTTTTTTTAATCACCAAATGAAGTGCTGCAGCTCAGCCAGGAGTTACCACACAAAAGTGTGGCCTCAACAGACTATGAGGATTAGAAGAGCTTGAAAAGCTTTAAAAAAAATGGAATCTGTGGTCTTAAGGCCAGGACTTTTATCTCTTAGCATTCCTACAGTGTTTTACTACCTATCAGACACTAAGGTGCTGGCTGCACTTCCAAGTCCTAGGTTATATTACTGACCAGTCAATTACAAATCCTCATATTTTTCAGCCTAACAGGGCTTGGCTCGATTTCTGATTTCGATACCAGGCTCTTGCCCTTCAGAGGTGTATGGCTGCAACAAACTGAAAAAAGCAAACGTGCTCTAGTCACCCAGTTCATGTAAAAACTAGAGCGTGGAGCACTGTCTGGTGTTTCAGTGCTGTGTTTACCTGGCCAAAGTTCCATCCGAAGCTGTTGATGTGATTTTTATTGCCTGCAAAAATGATGCCAAACTCTTCTAGCACGTACTCCTCACACTCAGCCTTGTTAGGCATGAACACGTCATCATCTGAAAAGCCAAAACAGATGTAAATACAACCACTGCAGGCAAAATAAACCAAAACCTCAGGAGCCTGTCTCCATCAGTAAGAAAGCTTGAAGATATCCACCCTTTGCTGTTCTTGCTGTTATAAACAGATAGTGAAACTCAGGATTTCTTACAATTAGAGAAAGGGGTGCAGGGATGTCAGAGTGAAGACAGAGGTATAACACTGTCAGATCTGATATATGGCAACAGCTGGTAGATATGACTCTTTTCTTGGTTCTGAATAGACCAAACACACTCTTCTAAATTTACTCAGAAGAAGGGAAGCTCTGGCAAAAGCCAAACTTAATCTGCTTAAGTAGAACTTCATCTTCTAGGACAAGGAGCTATCCAGTAAGTACATGATAAAGAGTGGATATTATGTACTAGGAATTCCTAAGAAACTCTTAAACCCAGTTCTTATTGATACATCATGTGGTGTATATTCAGCCTCATATTAAAGAAGTATGGACCAAATGGAGAAGCTGCAAGTATTAATGAAGCTATAAGCAACTTAGTTCTTTCAGGGGAAATTTGACATGTTCATACCTGAAGACCAAGGGTTAAAGAGCAACACAAAAGTGCCAAGGTGTGCTGAAGAGGAGCTGCCACTTGAAGAACTTTGAACACTCAGCTTGTAACGTCCAATGACAGCATTAGATGGGCTGGAAATGGAGATGCTCACAGAGTTGGAACTGGTGGACTGTAGAACTGCACTCCAGCTCTCCTTGCTCACTGTGCTGGAGATACCAAATGTGGCCTGGGTCTTAGTCAGCTTTGAGGGGTTTGGGCCTTTTAAGGAAAATAAACAAGATTTTTTTTTTCCCATCTTGCTGAAATGGAGATTAGTTAGCAACAAATTCAGAACCCTCCCCTCAGATGAATTTGTGCCATATGTTGAAAACTGAAGGAAGCTACCACTGCTAGCTGAGATGGGAGTAATACAACAGACAGCTCAAACAGTTCCATGGATATGTGAACCAGAAAGTTGGCTCCAAGGTGTTATCTTTCTGTGCTATAGTGCATATCAAGGCAAAAGAATGTCACAAGGCAGTGTTACTCTTTCTGTGAAAGAAGCTGGGAGCCATACCTGTTTCCGCGATGAATGTTAAGTTTTGCTCAGGCTGTTCTATTTCATTGAAGGTCACAATGAAGGCCTGTCCTCTCCTCACAATCAGTTCTTTGCTAGAAAATTTATTCGTGTGGTGATCTTTTGCATTTTCTTTCAGGTGCCAGTTAGTACTTGGCTGTGATGCAGCTATAAAAAAGAAGAGCAAGAAAACTTCAGGGGTACAAGCAAGGAGGAAGGAGCCCAGACACACCTTAAAAGGAGGAAGAAGCACAGACACTTTTGAAGAATTGTATGTTACTTTCTGCAAGTAACTAGTACGCATGTGAGGTTTCCACCAAAAATAGAAATAATTTGTGACCTTTCTTTTTTTGAGGGAAACTCCACCTTGAGATTATCTGCATAATTAACTATAGAAGGAATAGCATATCCAGTGCTAAAGAAAAATCATAAAGGTTTCTAAGAGGACAGAACCCTGAGAGAATGGAATACTTGTGAGTTAGCTACTTGGATAAAGAATCTGGCTGAACTCAGCTGATTCTTTTAAGATGTTATCCATTCCAAGACAATAGTGCTACACTGACAGAAGCACAACCTTGCTGCCTCTGAATAAGAAACAAAGGAACCTGATTGAGCTGCGAAACATTTCTGCATTTTAAACCATGACATGTGTAGCCCTTTTCATGTCATGTACCTCTCAGACCTGTTGAAAGCACCTAACGAGAGCACATTGATGTACACTGAGTGGTCATTTGGCAGTGGGAGAAATGGCAGAGTTGGAGAGAGAATTCCACTAAAATGTATGTGAATGAATATGTTGCAGAAAGCTCTATGAACTATGGCTTCAATCAGAGGCCAAAGAATAAGCATCTGAGGTTGGTTTGCCTCTGACATCATCAAAGCCTGTGGGGGGGATTTCTAGTAGAAGATAGCTTGATGGTTTAAATGAAGTGCAGAAGTACAGAAGAAAAGAGATATTCTTTCCCCTTAAGGCACTATGTGCTTAAAAAAATACCTTTATTATTCCCCAACCCCAAGGAGAGATAAGAGGAAAAAGTAAGAGCATGATCTTTAGTAGTGAAACACAGCTACCCTTTGTCAATATGGAGTGAAAAAATTATTCTATGTTCAGTGAGATCTATTAGTGTAAAGACTTTTTTACAGCACAATCTGAAGTTTATCAGGTTTAGGCAAGCTTTGAAGTAACTACATTAGTAGTCTTAGCCATGTAATCACAGTTCAAATTGGGGAAACACTTTTTTTACGACATAAAGGCCAGCAGCATGTACTTAGATTTATATATATATTATTATTAAAAAAAAAATCTTGAGAAACTTAGCAGTGCAGCACATCTGTTGTAGAAGTTGAGGTGTGGGGAGATTTGTCTTTAGAAAAGCAGGATTTGTCTGGCAAGGATGGAAAAGCAACATAGGACCATTTATAATAATTATTAAACTGGTAAATTTGCATGTATTTAAATGTTAGCATGTAAGAAAAAAACAACCCACTGCAACAAACAAACCACCATAAAAAAGTTCCCTGATTTTTTTTGTCCTCTCTGCCTCTACTTCAGGTTTCAGCTTTCTCTGCTTACTGTAACCTCCCTTAGCATGGGAGGAACTCTTCAAGTTCTGTTTTACTACTTTCTCTTATGTCAGATTTGTTGATCTTTCATTTGCACTTGGTATCTCTTCAGAACTGCAGACTTTTGCTTCCTGTTTGCAAAATACAACATTTTTACAACAGATAATAATACACTGTTCTGCAAAATCTCATTCTGGTAAGATTGTTTTTCCTATGCTCACAATAAGTGAAAAAATGGATTTCCTGTGAAAGTCTTCTAACTCTTGATGGAATAATTTTATTTTCCTTTTACTTTTTTTTTTTCCTTGGATCAAAATTCCTTAGAGAAGTAGTGATCTTTCAGTGTCCTTTACAGAACTGAAGATGAAGTATGGATGTAAGAAAATAGCAAACAGCACCACAGAAGGAGCTTCCCCCTTGCTCACCTTGGCCCATGTCTGATCAATACGTCCTGTATAAGCAGCTTCTGGAGTTTTCCTCTGGATGGCCTCCTCTACCTCTCTTGACTCAAGGAATGGCTGGTGCCTTTCAGTTCTTTAAGTCTAGGTGTAAAGTTGCCTGTTTGCAATATTTCCTGTGAGGGTGGAGCTTCTGAATAGCCTTCTTTGCTCTCTGGCCATTATCTGGCCAACAGGGGCCAGATTTTTCATTCATTTTTCCACTCTTTCAGTCCCCACATCCAGATTTCATTTCCTTGCAACTTAACATTTGAAGCTTGGACAATATTTATCCCTAACAGGCTGCCCGGTTGTTAAGTTTCTTAATATATTTAAATTTGTAAGAATTTCAGCATTTAGTGGCTTATTTTTCTGTTATAACAATAACACTGTAGGAGTAGCATAACTTCTTGTAACACATTGTTTTTAATTTGGAATACTTCATGAGCAATATTTACAGTGACTTTTTCTTTAAATCACTGAGTCCATTGTTTTCTTGGAGCTGCTTCCCCCCTACACTGCATTGTAGTAATCACAAAACAACAAGCTATTGCCTCTGCCCCAAATTTAATCAGGTTAAATTTAAATAAACCAATTTTTCATGTATTGCATAATTACTTAACAATGTTAAATAGACGAGAACTCTGTGTCATATTTGCATGACACACTACTGAGGTGATAGGTAAGCACATTTGTGCCTTGTGATAAAAGAACTATAATTGCTTTTACCTAGTACCCTACTATTTTTTTGATAGGTCATCAGAATATGCAGTTGGCAATGCCATTTTATGCACAAAAATATTTCAGTTAATTTCAAGGAGAATGATTTTTATGCTTTGCAGGTGGCTCCACTTTCCATTAATAAAGAGAGAAACTAATTCTAGTACTTCTATGAAACTACCTGTAAAGTTTTATGTTCTCAGTGCTGTCTTATGGATTCCTCTGAGTAATATCCATTATGCTGGATGGGCCACAGCTCTACACCTTCCTAAATACAGATTTTTAATTGTCTGGGCTCAGTATTCAGCAGCCCAAATTGTTCTGTTTTCAGGTTTGGATCTTGTTTGGAAATTCTAGATTTGGAACTTGCTCAACCCATTTAATATATAGATTTTTTTTATATATTTCCTATAAAAGGTTATTAGGAAAAAAAAGTTTTACCTGGGTGTAATTCAGATGGCTGCTTTGAATCTTTGTTCATTAATAATATTTAATCTTAAGAGGGAACATAGTTTTATTACATGCAAAGCCCAACTGTGATTTTTAAAATAAGACTTTAATTCTTAAATTTAAAATTTTGTAGAATTTGATTTTAAAATATTAAGGTCAAACTTTGGAGGTTTCCGGTGTTAAGCTACACTCTTCTACCCATGCTTTTGAGTTCTCTTAAATGACATGCTAATAATTTTCAGAATAAACTTGCTTTAAGATTTCAACCTATCCTGGGGCACATAGCAAACTGTTTCTCTTTATAGAAAAACCAGTTACTGTTGAAAGAATAAAAAAGAGAAAGAAAGGCAGTGGTTCTTCACAAATAGCTGCTGATGCTTATTTGGTCATGTATTTCACTTTTTTTTTGTGTGTGATAGCAACATTGTGCTGGATATTGTTGTCCTATAGGTCAATGGCATAATTATTTTCAGTATTTGATGGCATGATAGTATAGTTATAAACAGTGTATTCCAAGAGAAACAGATATAGTCCATTTATTCTGGAAGATGATATGGCAAGGAGGACAAATGGGATCTGTTGCATCAGCTTCTGGTGTTTATTCCCAGCTCTGGCAAAATTGCCTTGCAGGCCTCTGGTGTGCTTTGTTTGTAAAACAAATGACTGATACATACCAGACCTTTGAAGATTGTGGGCAAAGGTTGATAATGAGAGTTGAATTAATAAGAAATATTAACATTGCAGTGAATACCAGTCAAGCAGAATATATATGACCCAGGCAGCTTCGTGTAAACCAAGTAGTATTTGCAGGGCTTGTGTGGTGGCTGTAAGTATAAGGATTTCACGGTTAGGTGCTCAAAGCTCTGGTAGTTAGCAAGAGAAGGTTCTTTTGAATCCCCAAAAATGAGGCTGCCTGAACCATCTTAGTATTTTGCTTCGTGTACCCAGAATAAGCTATATCAGAATCATCTTTTGCAAACCTGTTCAGTCATGTAACTCATGACATCTTTGTCCAGGGATATCCAGATTTCTTCCCTAACTCTAGTAACTCTTAGAGATAAATATATATAGGAGAAAGAGTTCAGCACTGAATAATAAAGGACATATTCTATAGGAGTCTAATTTCCCTCAGTATTACTTTCTTTTGTGTTGTTTTTCTTTTCCCCACCAGTTCTGCATGAATCTGCAGTGACACTTGAGTTCTATTGGATGTCACCCTAATTGTGCCCCTGTTTTAGGATTGGAAATTAGTCCCTGGAATAGCCTATCTGTTCCTTTATTTCTTCTGAACACAGCTCTTCCTTACGTAACCCTAAAGCACCATGCAACAACCACAAAGCCATGACTCACCAGGAACTGCCTCAGTACCCTGAGGAATTTGGGCTGTTCTATCTCCCCTCACATTCCCTCACTGGATAATTAAGCAAGGAATTTCATCCACAAAACCCACTCCGGCTATCCTAGATACAGGAGGTCGAGTGGGTCTCTTCAGCTAAGTAGTATTTGTGATCCCCACTAGGGAGAGACCTGGACCCCAAGAACAGTGGTATGGACTGCCTTACATCAGCATTCTTCAGGACTAAAACCCCTGTGGTAGGTTGGTCAAGTTCATATGGAAAAGCATTTGGCTGAGATCTCTTCTGGGTGCTCTGTTACCTAAGACATACTTATTTTCTGTCTTCCTTTTCCATTCACAATGCCCCAAATAGCAGGGCTATTTTGAATGGCAGCCTACAGCCTGCTGCAGCCTGAAGCCTTCCTCAAGTTCCTGATTGTTCTTGAAGTTCTCCAATAGCCAGACTTGTAAGGTAGTTGGACTTGGCATGGGCAGTTCCTATACTGTCTGTGTAAAGCAGACTACCCTGTTACCTGGGCTCAGAGCTTCTCTTATGATCTTGGCTCACTCCAGATGAGATGGCTCATTCCTGAAGGCAGACTGACAGTGACAGTGTAGTGACGTGTACTAATATGTGAACTTCAAAAACTACCATGGGACCAGTACACAGGAATAAGCCAAGGTGACAGGGCACAGACTGGGATGAACCAAAGCTAGGCTCTCTGGAGAGCACCCATGTAATCACACACAACCTGTTATTTCTAGCCTATTATATTTAAATGCATTTCCCTACCTCTCCCACCGATGCACACATCACTTCTGTTGGAATGGAGAAAAGATGTGGAAGTTTAAACTTTGAGCTACTGCTGCACAGTCATCAGCAGAGAATACCTCTTTGCAGGCACCTGCCACTATTCTGCTCTGCTAATTTCTTCTAAGAATCCAACGTGTTGTCCAGTTGTGTGGGCAAACACTCTTAATTCTAATACACAAGCAGGATGCTTGCAGGTTTGACTCATGCCTTAATTGTAACGACAACGAAGCTTAAAAGTGGCAGAAGCTGACACAGTTATTTTGACTGTGAGACTGAAACAAACTGTTGAATCCTTAGTAGCAGTAGTATGCTGCAGAGTATCAAAACCCTTAAGAATCATGCCATCAAATTTATAGGATCTTTTTAGGTGCTTTTCCTGTTTCTGTAGGCACCAGCCTCTGGATTCTGTCACAGAAGATCTCTTAGAGCTTGGCCCATGGATTCATAAAATACTTCCTGGGAAAAAAATTATGTATATTGGCAGGAGTTAAAACAGTAATGTGCACCCACAGACCTGCACACAGACCCTCACAGTTTTTTACATGAAATTTGTGTGTGGCACTGTCAGGAGCATCCCTGAGCACTTTTGACATCTCAGCTGTGCTTGGGCTTGGTATGTCTTGGGCCCTGGGTATTTCACAGACAAGTGCTGACCATGGTCAGCAAATACCAGTTTGTTTGTTACATGCTGCTATTGCTTCTTGCTTTTGTGGAATGAGAAAATTGTGGTTAAGAAGGATAGGCTGGTGTAGGACACTTAAAGAGGAAGCTTTTAGGTATCACCTTGCTAAAATATCTTGGCTAAGTTATTGGCAAATCATTGCTTAAGAGGAACTCTTACAGTGCAGAAGCAATAGGTTTTGTGGCTTTTTCCCTGTTGCTGTAGCTGAAGGTTTTTACCATGCCCTTTACTGTAGAGTTCTTTTGTTAAAGAGAAGACTTAATCTACTCTGTCCAGTCTTTCAGCTTGGCCTGTCAAATTGTGTTTTGCCATTTATTTAAGCTCTGCTTAGTGGATGAGATTTACGAGAGAGTCAATGGCCTTATGCCCATCGTGTGCACCTGATTCCCTCCCAGTCTATGTTCTGCTCTTAAATAGGTAAACATTTATATGGTATTACACTTGGTAGGTGCCTAGAGACAGCCATTAAACACCATCAGGCTAAGCAAACAGCAGATGGTGTTGAGGGCTGGTAGGTCAAGTAGATTGGATCAATAACATGAATTATTTAATAAAGTAGTATATGGACAAACACTTGGGTTCTAAGAGCTTGTGCAGTTACCCTCAAACTCTCAGAATGGGGTAAATTATGCCTCTTTTAGCCTCCATTAGGGGAAAACAATGCCTGTAATTTCTGTGCTCTGGAGATGGCCGGTTTTTATTAATTTTCTGAGCTTTTCAAGCCACACAGCATGATCTTTATGCCTAGAAGAGGTAAAGTGGTGTCATCTGCACTCAGGCCTCATTCATTATCCTTTTTTAAAGAGGTCCCAGCAAGTCAGGCCTAGGTGGGAATGTGGCCAAACTTGCTAAAGTGTATTGATTTGATATCTTCCCTCTCATGAACTTGCTGCTGGACATCTGCTTGCTTTGTAATTTAAAATGTGTTTGCCTTTCACACTAATTTTTAAAAATAGTTAAAATGACATTACAGTTTGCTGACTGTGAATCTACAGGAAGGAATCTAGCCTGTTTTCTGTTCTTTGCACAAATATTCCTAGTAACACAGATTCATTAATAGCTGAACTACTTTCTGATTCATTAAGTTTCCTGCTAAAAGGTAGTTTGCAGTTTGCCATAACTTCAACTCTATTTGCTGTTTTATAATATTTAACTCCCATGGTAGTGGATGGATTATATTATTTTCCTTGTTTGTGTCTTTTGGAAAATTCGAAAAGAAAAATGCTGAAACAATCTATTAATAATCTCAAAATATAGTGTACTCCCAACAATTTGAGCTGTTTACAAAACATAACCCCACAGAGAAAGCCAACATACGGTACCTTATTCAGTTGCCCGTTCCTTATGCACAAACTGACTTATTTTTCTCTCTCACTCTTTTTTTTTTTTTTTTTTTTTTTTTTACTTACCAGCCATGCTTTTCCTTGTTCCTCTGTGCCTTGGACTTTGTATTTCTGTGAGCAACTGTAGACCTAAATGATAAAACTTCAAGCTCTGGCTCTGTGGCAGCATTTATAGAGAAAACTTCAGGCCTCTCCTTATGTTCAAACCAATTATAATTCACATTAGGTGGGTGAGGCAGGTAAGTCATACCAGTGGGCATGTAAACTTCCTAGTGACCATATATTAGCTCGTGGGTTTTAACACATTGCACTTATGCAACTCAGGCTGCTTATCCAGAGGGCTGACTGAGATGTTTAGAAAAGTAGAGCATTTAATTGCATACCTGGAATCCAGAGTTTCACACAGAATGATGTGTCACTCAGGAAGGGGTATTTTTTGAGTCAGTATGAATCTCTTTTTCCAGTATGATCCGTGGATGAGTATTCATGCGATAAAAGTGTAGATTCATAACAAAACTCATAGGGTTATTTCCTTATGAGTGTGCTAGTAAGTTTGGAAAAGAAACTTTTCAGTTACCTTTTCAGACCTTTTTTGGGGATCACCACAGTAATGCCTTTGTCAGCCCTTCCTTAGAGTCTGTGAATTATACTAATGGTATAAATGCTGTAAATGTAACGTAAGCTACATTTGACCTGACAACCTTCTGAATTCTGAGCAGCTCTGAGGAGTGGATCTCAAGCCGTAACTCCCTGCACAAAGAGAAACTTCATCCTCAGAAAATAAAGTGCTCATTTTGTAGCAAGGTACAAAATACCTTGCTAAGAAATAGAATTTGTGCTTCTGTGGTGACTACTCATCTAGTTTCTGACTATAAAGACACAAAAATAAATGTTAAAATACTTTGATCTGCGTGTATAGGACATTTTATAGGTAAGAAAATTAATTTGTTAGCATGGGCTCACAATATTTCTTTTTTTTAAGGCTAATTCTTAATTTTTCTTATGAGCCTGCTAGCAATTTGATCTCTTTCTCTCCTTATACAGGAACTTCCATTTCCTTACTTACATAGATTTGAATATAGTATTGTCTCGTTTTATTATTACCTCATCTCACTTATCTACAATAAGAAGAGACTGGAGCAATCTCAGGAATGTTAGTGCTTACCTTGAAGAACTTGAAGGGTGGAAATTTCATAAGTTCAGAAACAGGAAAGCACAGTATCTGTGTATAAAATGGGACAGGAGGCAGGAGAAAGAGCTGAGAAATTACAGTAGACATCAGCTAGTTTGGTGTTAATTCCTGGAAAATACTGAAATAGGTAAACTTGTTAGTGTGTAGGAGATGATGAGAAGTTAGCATGGAATTGTCAAGAAGTCTGTCAAGCTCTCTTTTTTTGTTTTTTCCATGACAGATCAACACAACAGATGAGAAGTAAGAAGCAGCAGCTGTCATACAGACTGACTTGGATTTGCAACAAGATCCCACGTGGTATTTTTATAAGCACACTTTGGAAACACTAAATACACAAGATTTCTGTTAACTGCATAATTTGTTGTAAGAAAACAGATGCTGCATTGTTTCAGTGGATCATTGGCAAACTAGAAGAGCATAGTGACTGAAGCACCATTAAAAGCTGCTTTGGAGCTTTGACGTTTGTTAAATATGCTCTTTCTGTTGTTAGTAATACTTCAGGTGAAGCGTAACCTCAGCTGGAAAATTAAAAAAATACAGAGAATGGAGAGCTTAAAAATTAGAAGCATCAAGCTGGTTCAGTCTAAAACAGAGATACAATGACTTCTGGAAAAGGTGAAAAGTGGTTATAGTAAGAAGAAGCCATTTAAGGAGTCATGGCTTTAAAAATTTTAAAGTGAATCATAAAATAAAAATCTTGGCAATGAAGAAAAGTACTTAGCTAGACCCTCTAGGTAGGCTGTACAAAGGTTAATTATTTTTTCACTGGAGATTAAGGGTGGACTGAATATGCGTTTGTCAAGGTTAATATATATGTGTGTAGTTGAGGTGTCCTTGGGTATTTCTTTTGATGTCAAAGGGGTGAGAGTGACAGTTTTCCCCTTCTTGCCTACTCTTTGTACCTGGTGCTGAACTGCATGCTCTATAGAGGGCTGCTAGTGAAATGAAGTATTCTGTGCCCAGCATTGATTCAGTCTCATTTCCCTTGCTATGGCTTTGCTGCTGTGACAGACTTACCCACAGTGAATAGACTTCATGTTGTGTCCTATGGTGAAGGGTTACCAAGTTCCTGACTAACATGACACACAAGCCTGTAGACTTCTTGTGTGTCATGTTCATCCTCAGAAATGCTCTTTTCAAAGAAGTAATAGAATGTTTTGCATAGAAAGAGAGGAATTTTAGGACGGTATCTGTCCAGCATCGCATCAGTTGAAATTCCCATTTCTGCCAGTATAAGCCAAGTCACAGGAATCACCAGGAAGCCTCACAGCAGTCTTTCTTGATTAACTTGTGGAGTGTCTGCCCTACCTTCAGTTCCTTGGGTACTTCTTCCCTGAAAGAAGGTCTTAACTTCAGTGACCTGAAAATAACCAGTTTTTCTTGCACAGAGAAATGCTTCTTCCTTTTTAGAATCCATTAATGTTTATTGGTTTTTTGGTGCCTTACAGCAGTGAGTTACACATGCTAATTATGAGTTGTGCAAATAATGTTCTAAACATTTCCGTTCTTCGTTTAGGATCCACTAGTTCTTATACCGTCAGGGTAAAAAGGTACCCATGGCTTTGCTTTGCTTTATTGTTCAGTGCTTTATATTCCTCTGTAATATCACATCTTACTATATGATATTATAATAATCCAAATTACATAATTTCAGACTTTTCAGTCTCTTTTCATGCTCATATCTTAGTTTGAGTATGTTGTGCATTTCTGAAACTCATTCAATTTCTTCTGTATACTTTTTGATACAAAAGAAGAAGAAATCAACACGATGCAGCAGGGAGAAAACACTATCAGTTAAATGGTGACAATGAATTTTAGTATTTCCTGATCTATTTTTTATTAATGCAACTTTTGATTGTTTGTTAGTTAAGCATTTGCTTAGCTCAGCCCACAAGACTGTATGTGTTCATCCTATACAAAGAAATGATGTCATAATGAGATATAAAATAAGAGGATCCTGAATGAGAAGTGTAGCTGTGTAGGTGGATACAAATGGGCGTATTGGAAGCCTTGTGAAGAGAGGCTGAACCACAGTCTGGTGGGTGTAATTCATAATAAGAAAGGGTAGGGCTGGAGTGGAGGAAAGAGGAAAAAAGATCACAGACATGAAGGAAACCAGGGGTGAGTCCAAGATGGAAAAAAAACAAATCAGAATAATAGTTTGGTATTCATTAAAGTGCAAGAAGTATAGAACTGAGGAAGAGGAGTGTGAAGTTTGAGGAAATACCACCACAGGGCAGTATTGGGGAAATTCCTTGCCTGGGGATGGTTGACAGTGGTATGAGTATGAGAGAGAGAGAAAAGCTCTGGGAGAAAGGAAATGGAAGCTTTAAGAGAATCAAAGAACAAATCAAGCAAGAAAAGTGAGGAGATGGTGAATAATAAAGTAAATGGTCAGCATATATATAAATACTGTATTTAAATTCCTATACTGAAATCCAACATCCTCTCTAAAATAGAATTGGCAAGATCTAGTCACCCATAGCTTTTCATGTCACCCTAGCTTTTCCATGTTTTTCAGTTGCATCTGCTGGCCTAATAAGTAAATGTTACCCCTTGCAAATCTTTGTTCTGTAACCTTGGACCATTGAGGCTACAGCAACAGTATCACTAGAATAGCATTATGGCAATACTGAATTTATCTGAATAATTTAAAACAGTACTTGTGCTCTTATCAAGTTTGCTGACGACACCAAAGCTTGTGGTGAGGTCGACATGCTGGAGGGAACGGATGCCATCCAGAGGGACCTTGACAGGCTTGAGAAGTGGGCTCATGTAAACTATATGAAGCTGAACTAGGCGAAGTGCAAGGTCCTGCACCTGGGTCGGGGTAATCCCAAGAACAAGTACAGGCTAGGTGGAGAAGGGATTGAAAACAGTCTGGAGGAGAAGAACTTCGGAGTGATGGTGGATGAGAAGTTCAACATGGGCCAGCACCATGTGCTGGAGCCCAGGAAGCCAACCATGTCCTGGGCTGCCACGAAAAATGCGTGGCCAGCAGGGCCAGGGAGGTGATTCTCCTCTTTTTACTTGGCTCTCATGAGACCCCACCTGGAGCACTCTGTCCAGTTCTGGAGCCCCCAACATAAGGACATGGAGCTCATGGAGAAAGTCCAGAGAAGGGCCACAAAGATGATCTGAGGGCTGGAGTGCCTCTCCTATGAGGACAGGCTGAGAGAATTGGGGCTGTTCAGCCTGGAGAAGGCTCCAGGGAGACCTTATAGAGGCCTTCCAGTACGTGAAGGGGCTCCAGGAAAGCTGGGGAGGAGCTTTTTACAAGAGTGTGTAGTGAGAGGACAAGGAGTAATGGATCAAAATTGGAAGAGGGGAGATTTAGGTTAGACATTAGGAGGAAATTCTTTAGTGCGAGGGTGGTGAGACCCTGGCCCAGACTGCCCAGGGAAGCTGTGGCTGCCCCATCCCTGGCGGTGTTGAAGGGCAGGTTGGAAGGGGCTTGGAGCAACCTGGAATGGTGGGAGGTGTCCCTGCCCATGCAGGGGTTGGAATTAGGTGATCTTAAAGGCCCCTTCCAACTCAAACCATTCTATGATTCTATGAACCAAGTGCTTGCATCTCTGTCCAAAAATCCTTTGACCCATTTTCTCCTTTTAGCAGGAAATCATGAAGCTATACACCGTGGCTGTGCATAACTAGGATGTTTTAGGTAACGTTCCACAAATTGCCAGCTCCTTTGGCACTGGACTACTGAGAGATGGACTTCAGGCATAGTAGGAAAATGCCAAGGACAGAGGCTGCTGGAGAGGCAGCAGTATGCATTCTTTTTTTTTGTGTCAGAATGTTGGAAAGTGCCAGGAGGTGTTAGTGCTGCCAAGCAGGATACACCCTGCTGCCAGGGGTGGTAGCTACTGTGGGAATAGGAGATGTCTTCTGGGAGCAGGGGTTACAATCCACACCTTGTGTCACACCAGCAGTCCCTTTTTTCCAGGGTGCTCCCCACAGCTCTACCTTGCATCTCTGTCCCTTATTTTATTTTCTTGCAGCAGAGGCATTCAGACAGTGCTTACAGTTTACAAGGGCTGTAACTAGTTAGGAGTTAATTCTGTATTCCATAGTGGATAATGGTGTCTGACCCTGTCTCTGAAAGAGAACGCTTTGGAATCTGTGAGTGCCTAGGAACAGATCATGCCCACAGCATACTGGGCTACAAATATTGTATCATGTGTTTGAGGTTTTTCTCCCCAGTCACTGGAAGAGCATTAACCTAAACTAACCAAACCTGTTCTGCAGAATCTAGCACTGTTCACAAGTGCTGCCTCTGTAGCCCAGCATTACTCACAGCCACATCACCTTTTTGTTTCAAATGAGACTGAAGACGTTGCTGGCCTACAGTGGCATCTTGGCTTTTGAGGCCTTGCTGTGCTTGTTTTGAGTTCCTCCAGCAATAAAGCATCTGGTCAGTTTGGAATGCATGACTATGGCCAAAATAGAATGTAATCCACTTAGATCCCAAAGTAGACTGAATCTGAGTCTGACTGGAGTAAAATGAGCAAACAATATTTGAGGAGAGATCAGCAAGCAAGAAACACAATGATCAAACCAGGGGGCTTTCTGGGGATTATTCCAAGGCAATAGATCTGCCTGTATTTGCATTTTAGAGAGTTAAGTGAGTCTCATTGCAGATTTAAAGAAGCATTAAAACATTAAAGAAGCTGCCTTGTTTGTTTATTTTAATGGATGAGGCAAATGGAACTTCTCTAGCTGTACAAGAAGGTAAATATTTTCCACTGTGGTGTTCCCCAGGGCTCAGTGCTGAGGCCACTTCTGTTTCACATCTTTATTGATGATCTGGATGAGGGGACAGTGCACCCTCAGCAAGTTTGCAGATGACACTGAGCTGGGTGGGAGTGCTGATCTGTTTGAAGGCAGGGAGGTTCTGCAGAGGGATCTGGACAGGCTTGACCACTGGGCCAGGGCCAAGGCCAAGGCCAATGGCAGGAGGTTCAATAAGGCCAAATTTTGGGTCCTGCACTTTGGCCACAACAGCCCCCAGCAGCACTACAGGCTTGGGGAGGAGACGCTGGGGGTGCTGACTGACAGCAGCTGAACATGAGCCAGTGTGTGCCCAGGTGGCCAAGGATGCCAACACCATCCTGACCTGCGTCAGGAACAGTGTGACCAGCAGGACCAGGGAGGTGATCCTGCCCCTCTGCTCAGCCTTGGTGAGACTGCACCTCGAGCCCTGTGTGCAGGTCTGGGCCCTGCAGGATAGGAAGGACATGGAGGTGCTGGAGAGGGGGCAGGAAGGGCAACCAGGCTGATGAAGGGACTGGAGAACAGGTCTGGTGAGGGGAGGCTGAGGGAGCTGGGGCTGTTCAGCCTGGAGAAGAGGAGGCTGAGGGGAGACCTCATTGCTGGCTGTAACTACCCGAGAGGAGGTTGTGGTGAGGTGGGTGTTGGGCTCTTCTCCCTGGTGACCAGCGATAGGACAAGAGGAAAGGGGGTCAAGTTGTGCCAGGGGAGGTTCAGGCTGGATATTAGGAAAAATTTCTTCACAGAAAGGGTGCTGAGGCCTTGGAACAGGCTGCCCAGGGAGGTGGTGGGGGCATCTTCCTTGGAGGTGTTCAAAGAATGGGCAGATGTGGTGTTTCGGGAGATGGTTTAGTGGTTAGGGGATGTAGGGCAGATGGTTGGACTTCGTGATCTTGGAGATCTTTTCCAACCTTGGTGATTCTATGATTGTCTGAGTCTATTGTAAGAGAATTGTGACTGCTGTCATTTGTAACCATGAGTTAGGTTGAAACTCACTATTTTGGACAGGATTTACTTTTTAAAATCCAAAGCCACTTTTAACTGTGGAAGAGGGGAAGGGACATGGGTAAGTAACAACTTACTTGCAAATTATATGGCTTTGATACTGTTAGTTTTGTGCCCTGTAAGCATAATAATTTCATAGCAAGAACATCCATAACACTACCAGCTTTTATTTATTTTATTTTATTTATTTATTTAAAGTTGGTAACTATAGTGAATAATATTTCTGTTTTACAGCTGGGGAAACTGTCAGACTTTTTGTCCTATTTAATAACATATTTTCTGATAAAAATATTGGAATAATGTTTCCCTTTGGAAATTTTTATAGCAAATAACCTCATAATAAATGACACTACAGCGTTTTATCTTTTGTGTTCAGCAGAATAACCATTGGCTTGACTTGATGGCTATGCAGGGAAGGAACAGGTCACTGGTACCAAATATCCCACAATTTTTAAACTAGTGCTGTTGACATTAATTATAACAACATTGACTATTGCAGATTATTCTGCTGGTTTTCTTTCCGTTCAATTTAGAATAGTAGCATTCTGAGAAGCCATGAAGTCTGCAGGGCTTTTTAACCTGAAATTTATGTTTTGCATCTTAAAGCTGTTTTTTAAGCCTCATTATTAGTGTAAATGTAAGTGTTCATTTTCTTGGCCCTCCCTCTGTTCACGTTGCTCATATTAGCACAGTTGTGCTACTGGACAGCTGCTACACAGTTGTGTAACTGGACAAAAATGTTTAGGACATTTCCTGTCATTTCATACTTAGAGGTAGTTTGGAGAAACCAACTCGTTTTAACAGTTATTTCTTCTTTGTAAACTGTGAAATAACTATTGATGTAATACCAGAAATTTGAAGTCTGCCAAGTCTCTTCTTTTGGACAAAAGGGGGAACAAAGTATTGCCTCAAAAAGGCAACTATTTCTATTTTGTGCCCTTACTTCCCTAAACAGCTCTCTTGCTTCTCTGACGTGCTTCTGGAAGCGCTTTTAGCTTTTGTTGAAATTTTAAAATCGGCTGGGAGGTGCTACTGATGTGAAATGCATATAGCTAAGATAAATGTGAGGCTGTGTAGAAGGGAATAGTGATTTAGTTAAAACATCTTTCAGTTGCTCATGCTCGTTCTTCTGTAGATTCACTTGAGTCAGTCTTTCCTGCTTGTTTTCCATACCCACAATTGAACAAGCACCAAGATGTGTGTATCGGGCTAATACAACCAGGGTAATTTCTGGCGAAACCGAGGACAAAGGATGTCAGATCCGGAGCGCCCATCACCCCCTGCCCGGGGCTCTCGCCGGGTCACAACGCGCGCGCGGGAAGAGCCCGCGGGGCGGGGGGGCTGCCCGCGCGCTGCTGGCACCTGCCGGCCGGACCCGGCACTGCAGCGGAGGAACCGCGCCTGCGCAGTGGCGCCGTGCTTCGCCTCGCCCTCGTGGGCGTGGCCTTGGGGCTCGCTCCGCCCTCCGTGGGCGTGGCGCTTGGGCTTGCGATCATTGACCACGCTCGGTGCCCCGCCCTTTGTGGGCGTGGCCAGGGCGGAGCGCCCTTTCTTTGAAGAAATTTTTCCTAATATCATAGAATCATAGAATCCTAGGGGTTGGAAGGGACCTCGAAAGATCATCTAGTCCAACCCCCCCGCCAGAGCAGGGTCACCTAGAGCACATCACACAAGAACGTGTCCAGGCTGGTTTTGAATGTCTCCAGGGAAGGAGACTCCACAACCTCTCTGGGCAGCCTGTTCCAGGGCTCTGTCACTCTCACAGTAAAAAAAAAAAATCTGATATTCACCTTAAACCTCCTATGCTCCAATTCGCAACCATTACTCCTTGTCCTATCACTGGTCATCACTGAAATATCCAGCCTGAACCTCCCCTGGCACAACTTGACCCCCTTTCCTCTTGTCCTATCGCTGGTCACCAGGGAGAAGAGCCCAACACCCACCTCACCACAACCTCCTCTCGGGTAGTTACAGCCAGCAATGAGGTCTCCCCTCAGCCTCCTCTTCTCCAGGCTGAACAGCCCCAGCTCCCTCAGCCTCCCCTCACCAGACCTGTTCTCCAGTCCCTTCATCAGCCTGGTTGCCCTTCCTGCCCCCTCTCCAGCACCTCCATGTCCTTCCTATCCTCCAGGGCCCAGACCTGCACACAGGGCTCGAGGTGCAGTCTCACCAAGGCTGAGCAGAGGGGCATCTTGCTTGACAATCATCTACAGTGGGTCTCCATCAGCAAATTGAGGAGGGATCTATCTTTTGTATTAAGCTTCTTAAACTCCTTGTCTTTCCTTCTTGTTAGAGCTCCTAAGCACAAGCACGGTGCCTCTGACAGCTGCCATCACCTTCACGGACATAACAAAGAGCCCGGGACCGCCACGAGGCCAGCCCCAAAGGCGCTGGGAACGCCACTGGGCATCTTTTACCCGCTCAAGATGGCACTGAATTTGGAAAGAAGCTCTAGAACTGATCTGGCTGGCTGTTGTTTGCTGATTCTGTTAATATTTAGCATTCTCTTATTTTGAAAAGTCAAAGAGATGGAGCCTGTACCTAAAGTTCTGAGTGACCGGACACGCGCAGCGCGGCCCGGAACAGGCTTTGCTCGGCGGCTGCCGCCGGGGGCCGCCGATTGGCTGCGGCGCGTCACGTGGCCCTGCCGCCTGAGGCCGCCGATTGGCTGCGGCGCGTCACGTGGCCCTGCCGCCTGAGGCCGCCGATTGGCTGCGGCGCGTCACGTGGCCCTGCCGCCGGCGGGAGCGGGCCGGGCCGGGAGCGGCGGCCGCGGACCGAGGCGGAGCGAGGGGCCCGCGCCGCGGGGCCCGGGGGCCGCAGCGCCCGGCTGGGCCGCGGGGGCTCTGCCGCTCGCCCCGCGCACGGCTCCTCAGCTTCTTCCCGGGAAGGGCTCCACCTGCGCAGGCCAGGTATCGCCAAACGGAACAATGCTGATTTCCGCAGCTGCTGTCTTTTGAGATGCTCGGCTTGAAAGTATTAGACCGGTTCTGACAGGCCAGGGCTTTATGCCCCCGCACCAGGGGCATTTTTTACATAAAGGTGCAAAACTGCTTAGTATGACGTGAACATCTTCTGAGGATTAACTGAGCCTGTCTTGTGTGTTTCCTGTAGGTGCTGAAGTGGAATTAGTACTTCTCGTATCCATGCACGTGGACCACTGGGAATTGAAGGACTCTTAACTACAAAGTGGTTGCTGAGGGGACACAATCATATTGTTTCTGACTTCTCAGAGCATGGGAGCATGAAGTATCTTCATGAGAGCCTCCCTCTCCCTCATAGGAATACCAACTGAGAACATCAGGGTAGGGGTGAAAACCCAGTGGTGTAAATCTTTCCTGAAGGAGTTCAGGCTTCCAGGGCACTCTCTGGGGAGGGAGTTTCTTTTTAATCTTCAGGAGCATTGTTCTCTGTCACTGTGCAGTACCATGAATACAAAATGATCCCATTTGTGAGATTATTTTATTTCCTGCCTCTCTCAGTTTTCGTAGTATCTGCACACTGACCTCACTTTTCCCAGAGGCAGACCTTCAAAACATACAGCTACCATAAGGAAATATTTAAAGATCTGCTGCATTCTTCTTTAATCCTAATGCTCCCTACAGCAAATATGCTTGGTAGTGGAGCATAACTATTTTTTTAAGTCTCTCTTTTTTTTAATTCAAATATCTGTTCTAGAGAACAAACTTGATTTTTTTTTTTTTTTCTTCACTCTTCTGATCATGGCAGGTCTGTAAAACTGGAAAGCTTTACACTTTCTTTATATTTGGTCACTCTTATGATAAAGGGATAGATGTTCTAAATGCAGAGTAAGCTTTTGACCAAGAAACCTTTTATATCTAATTTATTTCCTTTTTTTGCCTATTGTAGATAATTAACACAACTTTCTACTATGTTAGCTTTGTTACTTTTTTGTACCAAAGGTTTATTTTTCTTTGGTTTTCTATAAAACTCAACCTTCTACAGCCCCTCCTCTGAAAGCAATGCTACTTTGGCTTTTCCTGAATAAAGGTCTCAAGAAATGCTTCCCTTCGTGCCCTGCAGCCAGTGGGTTCAGGTGTGCTGGGCACAGCTCTTCCTGGATGGCCAGCAGAGAGGGTGGGTGCCCCTGCAGCTGCTCTCTGTGCTGTTCACCCCTGCTCCTCGCACCGTCCAGGCGGCTGCTGGTGCCACCTGCTCAGCCCCAGGGGCACAGGGAGCCGGAGCCACCGGCAGGTCCTGGAGCAGGGCAGGTGCTGCTGGGGAGTGCCCACCTGAAATTGCTGGCGAGCTTCAAGCAAGTTTAAAGTGGATTCATCATTTAAGGATATTTAGAATCAGGCACCATAAGTGCAGCCCAAAGGTACTGGAGAGCTGTTACTGAGGAAGCAGGAAGATGAGCAAAACTAGATCCCCTCCACTCCAGGTACCTGGAGGCCTCCCTGCAAACAAACCACAGTGCCTCCCTTCCCTTGAGCCTTCCCCAGCCCTGCTTGCCCCACACCAGCCTGCCTGCAGGCCAGGGGCCCACATCTCTGCGCTCTTCCTGGGTGCCCAGCCCTACCCAGGCAGCCACTCGCAGGGCCTGTATGCACTTAGTATCCCTGGGGATGGGACCCCCTCCTTCCACCTTGCACTCTGCTCACCCACCAGCACAGCCCATAAAACTTATGAAACCATCAATAAATCCTGTACAAAGTCTCTAATCAGTCCTATATGTAGCCCCAACACTAAAATAGTCCAGACTGCCCCACCATTTCACCAACTCCAGAAGCTTCCTCAGCTTGTCCCATTGCCTTGGAAAAAACCCAAATGCAGCCCAAAAAGTAGCAGCTGAGCCCTTCAATGCACTTCATCCTCATGGAACAGATACCTGTCCCTGCCCAGTCCACAGGAGATTCCCTGGGAGTGTGTAGTTGCTACTGTCTTCTCTATCCCTGCTCTGGAGCATGATCCCACAGACAGGTAAACCAGACGCTGCTCTCCCAGCTGCTTAATTCCAGCTGGTGTTAATTCCTGCCCCTTTCCCAGGGGATTGTGGGAAGGGTGGTGGGCCCTGGGTATATGAGCCTTGGCTTGGAGCTGCGGTGGCAGCTCTAGAGTTGTTGGAGTTTTTTGTGTGAGTGTGCTTGCAGAGTGAAGCTCACTGGCTTCAAGAGGCATCTGTGTTCTGCAAGAGTCTCCAGGTAAGCAGTGTGTGTAATCAGAAGAATGTATCTTGCATGCAGTTTTTTTTCTTGAATGTATCTTGCATGTGTTTTTTTTTTCTTGTGTTGGTAACTTCTTATAGAATGTTTTGGGGTGAGAAGGTTTAATAATTTGTGGTCTTTTTGGTTTTGCAGTAATGAAGAGGAACCTTGTAACTGCAGGACCAATGCAGTTGACCAACTGTGGAGCTCTCTTTAAACAAGGATGGATTGAGACTTCTGGCCTTCTGAAAGCTAAGTTGAGGGATGGGTGCTGGGGAAGGCTCAGAGTGGACAGACAAGGTTGGGAATTACAGGGAGGGGTTTTAAAGTTAAGAGGGGACTGTCTGGGAACTGTCCCTTTGGGCACGTAAAGGCAATGGGTTACTCTTCAGCATGATGTCAGTGTGTGCCAGGCAGGGCAGCTCCAGCCTGCGTGTCTCATTGTGTAGTTTGTGTGATGCATCATCTTTTGTGTCTCAGGCCTTCCTTGGGTCTCAATCTCCTCTGTGTGCTCTAGGAGCACAGCACTCACCTTGAAGCCCATCCTTAGGTCTTGAATATCTGTGCTCATCGTCATGGCGCCAATGGGCGCTTCTGTTCTTGTGTTAACTCAAAAGCACAGCTCGGCCTCGTGACTTTGACGTTTCTGCTCAGTCCTCTTTGGGGCCGGTGTCGTGGTCAGTGTTGTCAGTACTGCTCTGGAACCTTCTGTTTCACAGGGAGCCCTTTTTCTGGGCATTTTTCCATGTGTCCTTTTGTTCTTGGGTCTTAGCAAAGCTTCTTGTGCATCTGTCTATTTCAGTTCTGACTGTTGCTTCTTGTCATGGATTGTGATGTTTGACTCTTTCTCTGTGACTGCCTTGTGGCCTCCTTACTGTTGAAGTCAGAAATAGATTGACTACAGGAATATTGAGATGAATTGTATACCTGTTAAAGACTTGGCAAACTGACAACTGCTTGACCTAAGTGACTTGACTTTTGACTTGACTTGTGACTTGATTTAGTGCAAGTAGCTGAAGTGATAAGGCCTTAGGCTGCGATTCTAATTCATCCTTAGCTGAACACCTGTGATGGACCTTATACAGACTTTCACTCTACCACCTCTAATAACGTTGAAACAAGATGCAGACAACAAGATAATGAGTCAAAATTATCTTCTACAATGGGAAGATGCATTGACTGAAACTTAACTTGGAGAGAGCAAACAAAATCAGAATGTGGAGGGATTTTTCCAGCTGAGAAACAAGTGGAAGAGAGCAAAGAGAAATTTTCCAGGCAAGAAGTGACTGATGGTGAACAGGGACCCTCAGAGGAGGACAGAACCCATCAGAATGGGATGATGTCATCATTGTGGGAGGTAATTGGATGAACAGTCAGAAGTACCAGTGTGTGGTCAGACCGTGAGCCTTTAAAAGGCACAGGTACAGTCCAGGTGGAGTCACTCTCCAGAGGCACCCAGCTCAAGCTGCAATAAACTGATTTTGTGGCAGAACTGAGGGTGTGAGTCTTTCTTTACAGTCAGAGGTGAAGACTGAATCCAGCTGCACCCAGGCTCCTCCCTGAGAAGAAGTTTAGAAAGCAAGGAGATCTGCTCTGAGCCTCACAACTCGACAAGAGGGATGTTCTGGACTCTTCAACACTCATCTCGTGCTTGCAGTCCTGTATGTCTTGCCACCTGGTAGCATCTGCATTGGAAGAGGAGTTTTTTTGTTGCTGAGAGTTTCCTCTCATGCTTGTGTCACATCCTTTGTGTTTGTGTGTTGTGTCTCTGTGCTGTTGGGTTGGAGCTGCTCTCTCTGGAGGCTGTAGCAACTGTGGGGTTGGGAGAAGAATAGCAACGAGAGCCTGTGGTTTGTGTTGCTGTGCTGCCTGTGCCTGTTGGGGTGGAGATGGAGCATTTGAAGTGAAGTAGCAGCCCTTAGCAGGGGAGGGCGGTTATTTTCATAGTGTTTTTGAGAAGGGGTGGCTGGAGCTACCTGGGAGAGGCTGCTGGAGCCATAGCCAAGCAGGTTGGGTGTCCAGGGTGTTAAGGCCTGAATGTGTGGGGCGTAATGTTAACTTGTTTTTTAGCTCCCTTGTAGGTAGTTAGGATCTCAAAGATGTTCCTAAATGGGAATCTCTGGAATTGCATCTGGCTGATTGCTTGTTACTGCTTTTTCAGATGCAGGGAGAGGAGCCACGCAGCAGAGGGTGATGGAAGAGAGGAGCAGAGCGTGGTGAGGAGCTGGGTCGGTGCGTATTGAAGAGTCTGGGTGAGTTGTCCCCTGGGTTGTGAGGGAAGGTGTGACTGATGCCTCTATCAACTGGCTCATGGTTTGGGTTTGTTTTGTAGGTGCAAAGCACCGAGGGAAGCAAGAGATCTGCACTGGAGGTGACTCGAGCAAGGTCAGTGACAATTAGCAGGCTGATCTGGCAGTTGTTTTCCAGGTGTTGTGTTGTCAGTGTGTGATGAGCATCCCTTGTTTGTGTTTTCCAGGCAGCACACAGGGCTGGACGTGGCAACCTGTGACCATCAGAGGCCGGACAGGTGAGCCACGAAGGTGAGAGTGGTAGATGGGAATAGCTGTGGGCAGGCTGTGGGCTCGGGCAGCATCTCAGCATGTGCTGTATGCTTCAGTTTTGCAGCCTTGGAGCAGTGGAGCAGCATGCCAGCGGGCCATCTGTGGAGATGACACAGGTGTCAGCCAGGTTGGTGCCTAGGAGAAAGTTACCTGTGGGAACTCAGTGAAGCATTTACCTCTTGGGTGTGTAGGTGCTGTGCTGGCTACCATTAGGGTTGGGTGGGTGTTTGGGGTGAGCCAGGGTGGTAGCAAGGAGGGTCATGGGACTTGTCACAAGCACAGCAGTGATTTGGGTCTTTTGGTATCTTAGATGCCACAAGCAAGGATGGCCTCAGCGTCCGATTCTGGAACCAGCAGGTGAGCAGAACATCACGGGGGTTCTGAGCAGGGGATGTTGAAGAGGTTGGCAGTGTCTGATGTGATGCTTATCAGTACTAATTGTGAGTTTGTTGTTGTTTTTCCAGATCACTATGAGGAGCCTGGCGATGGCAGGAACATCCCGGCGAGGATGGCTTGTTGAGGAGGAAGGCTGCAGAGCCCCGGCCATCTGAAAGCTAAGTGGAGGGGCTGGGAGGAGCGGACAAGGTTGGGGACTGGAAGGGAGGTTTTCAAAGTTGGTGTAGGGGAGAGGACTAGCAGGGCACAGTCCCCTTGGGGCAGGCAAAGGGAGCGGGTTACTCTTCAGCACAATGTCAGCATGGGCAGGGCAGCTCCAACCTGTGTCTGGCGCGTACTTCGTGTCGTCTGTTTTCTGTGTCTTAGACTGTGTGTTCCTTGGGTCTTGGTGCCTCCATAGCTCGGTGACCAGCAGGCACCTCGGTAGCCCTCCCAAGAGTTCAGAATGCATCACTTCACTGGCACAGAGCCTGTTGAGCCCTTCTCATCTCACAATTACAGCTTGACGCATGGATCTCTTTGGCGTGTGTCACATCCTGGCTGTTTCTGAGCGTTCATCTCTTGCGGTGGCCAGCCAGGTGCTGCCTGCAGCTCTGCTCTTGAGTCTGCTGTTTCCATAGAGTCATTTTCTGGGGTTTCATCCCCATGTCCTCACTGGTCTTGGGTCTTCAAGCATGGCTTCTCACACATCCCTTATTCTGGTTTTGATGGCAGTTTTCTCTTCTGTGTGGCGGCAGTTGCCTCTCCTTGGCAGGTCTGCTTTAGAGCATCCGTGCCATTGTGGCACCGTAGGGCTTCTCTGCCAGCATCATCTTCCCTGTGGGAATCTTTCAATGAGCAAGGACAAGAGACTTATAGAAAGTTACAAAGGTCTTGTGAAACAAAGATCCTGATCTTGTTGAAACAAGAAGATGGGGAAGCACGTGCTTTGCTTAAAATGTGGCAGAATTGCCGAAGTTGGTGTAGCTGAGCGACGTCTGCTCGTGACAAAATCAACAATATGGAAACCAGATCTTCAGCATTTAGGCTGCCCACCTCCAACTGAAGACCTACCCACTGTGTGTGCTGTAGCTCTAAATCAGAGTGAGAAATTCACTAACCAATCAGAGTAGAGTAACTGTGTATCTGTATTAGGTGGAGGAAACTAACCACAAGTGCATAAATGTACATAGCCTTGCTACTTCAGGGGGCAGCTTTGTGTCTAACCCCCTCTTGCCCTGTGTTTGCCTAAATGAATGAAATAAATGAAAATACCTTGGCTCTGTATGTATTTGGCATCTTGCATACCAGGTGAATGACCCCACTTTTGGTATAACGAGGTATAACACTCGCAGCGTCCGTGTGTAGTCCTGGTCTGTGTGTGAGGGTTGGAGCTGCCCTGCCCAGGGATGCAGCAGTACTGATGACAGGGTAGCGTAGTTTTATGGGGGGGTGGAAGTAAGTTGGTTTGGACCAATTCTGTTGGCAGAGACCATACGGTCCATCTCTGGGCCAACAGGTGTAGGCAGTTGCCACGGTTGTGTTCACTTTTCTTTACGGTCCGGGGCTAGGATTGGATCCAGCCACACCTAGACTCCTCTGAGAAGGAGTTTAGAAAGCAAGGGGGTCCAGTCTGAACCTTGTGACTGGTTGGGAGCAGCCGTTAGTGTGGAAGGGGAGCGGGTCAGATCTGGAAGGTGCCTTAGCTTGCACAGATGGGGCTCCCTAGCTGGCTTTTCTTCTTCTAGCTGTAGTGAGAAGGTATATGCAAAAGGCAGAGAGACCTCTGGCCTCACCAAGCTACCTGTGGCTGTGCAGGTGACTTGCTTTACAGGGTGTGTTTGTGTTGTTTCAGGTGCAGAGCAACGAGCAGCAAGGCCAAGGGCACGGAAGAGGGGAGCAGAGTGCCGGCTGAAGAAGGACAGGCATCCAGCGCTGGAGTATCGGCAGGACAGCTGGTGGTTCTGACAAGCTTGAACTTTTTTGGCCGCATTTTCTGGGTGCGAATCCAAGTGTGAAGCGAGATGTTATCAGCAGAGCAGCCTCTGGCAAGGTGAGTGATGGATGGGGTACTGAAGCAGCAGGTTTGAGGTGCAGTGTTATGCAGAGGGACAAGCCAAAAGGCACGGAGGGAGCAGAGTGCTGGAAGGTGAGTTGGCCGACGGTGTTGGAGGGAAGAAGCAAGTGGTGGCTGTGTTAGCTGCCTTCTAGGTGTTGGGGTTTTTATTTTGGAGGCACAAAGCCAGGAGCAGAGCAGGACATCAGCACTGCAGGTGACTTGGGGGAGGTGAGCAGTGACTAGTGGGCTGAAGTAGCAGGTGTTTCTCAGGTGTCATGTTGTCAGTTGTTTTAGGAGCATCCCTTGGTTGTGTTCATAGGTGGTACACAAGCCCTCCTAGTCCCCTGGGGTCCCTGCCTGGATTGTTCAGGATGGCCTGGTGCTGTGCATTGCATTTCCAGAGACAAACAGCAGCTTGGCAGCTTGTGGTCAGGACTCCAGAGAGATCTGAGAAGGCCCCAGAGCACCTTCTGCATCCTCTCACAGTCAGCATGTGAGTGAAGTGATGCAGGATTCCCACCTCTGTGCCGGTCCCGCATGTCATCCTCTTCCCCCGTGGTTCCAGACTGTCAGCATGGGAGAGACTTGCTTCCCCTCCAGGTCCAAGTGTTTCCCAGTGCGTGAGGGACCTGCCACAGAACTTGAGCTTTCCTATTGCATTGATTGAAGAGCTGCATAACATTTAGAGCCTGGTGTAGGTTGGCTTCTTCCTGCTAAGAAGCCATTTCTTCACAAAATGCTTTTCTTTGTCTAAGATGGAGACATACAAGTAGCGGTGACCAGATCTGTGCTTGAAAATGGACTTGATGGAGAGTACCAAACTTCTCTTTCATTGCAGTCTGTAATGATTTTTTTGGCCTCAAATGTTTTTTGTGCTGCTTCTCAAACACACTTTCCCAGGCTTTTTTTAAATGTAAGCAGACACTGAAAGAAAAACCAGCACTCAGAATATTGATGGAGAAAGAATTGTGCACAATTTCAGAACTTCACAGACTTGTTTATAAGACTTACTTATTTGAAAAACTGACACACTTGTTGCTAATCAATTAATAACGCATTATTTTTCACTTCATAATGGAGTCACAAGCTGCTGTTGTCAGACCCTGATCTCTGGGAGGCTCTTTGTAGAAAATCATGCATAGGAATAGGATCATCCTCTAGGAAAGCTGGAAACACTGTGGTTCATAAGTTGGATTTTTTTGTGGAGTAAAACCTGGCCCTGTTGGGCAAGCCTCTTGGAAATACCCCTGCTTTCCTAGGAACTTGCTGGAGAATCCCAAGGCAGACTGACCATGACACCTGAAGCAGATACCAGCCACTGGTGTGTTCAGATGCTGAACAAATATTTCTCATACTCCCTTTCAACTGTTGGAAACCTGCCAGAGTTAAATCCCATCTATAATTTCTGGAGCTTTGCTGTTTTCCTTACTTTTCTGCCTAAGGTGCATGATCTGAGGTGTTAATTTCAACTTGGACTGGAAGATGCAGTTAAAATACTCATCTTTATGCAGAAAGCAACCAGGGAAGACATTCCCAAGTGTAAGTGTGGTAATTAATAAGATTGTAATTATGAGAAAATTACAGTTTCTTCTGGAAGTCACTAGCAAGTTACAACCAAAGAAAGAAGTGGATGTCAGGATAAGGGACCCTATGACCATATGGCATTGGAAGACATGGATTAGGATTTCTCTCTGTGGTTTGGCTTGACAAAAGCAGTGTGGAAAAGACAGCTGAGGAGGTTCTGCTCCTCTGTCTCATGATAGAAGAGGAAAATGCATAATGAAATGTAAAACTCTGAAGTAGCTCAGTGAGTTTCCATGTTCTGCTTATTATAGGGACAAGTTAAATTCCCCATATACATTCTGTGCTTTAAAAAGCAACAGTTCAGATGAACAAAACTGATCTCAGCTGGTGCATTTCTTTACCAAGTGGGGTTCTATGGTCTCTTTGAGCAGTCTATCAGCTGAACTGCTGGGATTTTCCATTTATTATTTTCTTTTTAAATTCATTTTACATGACTAAGAATCAGTTATGTGGAAAATCGACTCCAGGAAGCTTATCTCAGTGAAACCCAAGAAAAGGCAACATGCTTACATTAGGATGAGCTATATCCCAAGATAAACTTTATTAATCAGGTTAAAAGAAGATACAGAGACCTGAGAGTATTTTAATGTTACATCAATATTTTTTATTTATATAACAGCATTGCCTGACTTGGTTTGTTTCTCCATGCAGAAAAACTCATAGGTATGTAAAGCAAAAAGCTCTGGTCTTAAGAGGCAGTATGGGTTACTTTAATATATGCCAATTGGTGTGGGGAGAAATTCATTCTGTTGTAGTAAAAACATCTCCATCTTTATAGACCTAGCAGACTTTATTTGTTTACAAAAGCTTTAGTACCAAAAAATACATTAATAAAAGAGGCTAGAAAAACATATTAGAAATATTAGTCTGTACTGGCAAAGGATTCTTTTAACAATTTTAAATAAAGATTTTCCAGAATTTGGTGGGGGGGAGAAAAAAAAATTTACCTGGAAAACCATGCTGACTGCAAGAGGAAGAACACCATTTGGCATCTGATTTTTTTTTTTTTTTTTATTTACTGATTTTTGTTACCTAACCAAACACTCACTTACTGGTTTTATCAAAGCTAAAAGAAATTGTCAAACATCCCCCACTAATTTGAAATTAATTTGTTGTCTAATCTAAAATACTCTAAAATAACCTCTGTCTCTGAGCAGGGCTTGGCCTGCTAAAGTCACAGCTCTGATCTTGAGGGAGTGAGTCCTCAGAGAAGAGCAGGGACAGGACTGATGTCATTCACAGCATTTTTCCCTGGCTGCCTGGAGCCTGATAGCTGGTTCCAGGTCTTCTACCTTCAGCAGGGATCAGTGGGAATCTCAGCAGGAGGTTTAAACACCCCCATCTGTCTCCCAGCGAAGGTCTGCTGTTGTGTGTTCACATCTCCTTCACACTTTCCCTGCTCCTGCATTTTCTCCAAGATCTTTTCTCCTCCTCTTTTGAGGAAGATGCCAGAGTGACAGTAACAAAAGCTGGAACTTTTGGTAAAAATACATTCGATATTTCTGCATGTCATGGACTTCTAGGCAGTGTTAGGTGCTTGCTACAGCTACAGCCATCTCCAGGTTTTCTCTTAACTTTCTGCAAGGGAGCTGTGCATAGTGGTAAATAGCATGATGCAAATCAGACTCACCATAAACTCCTGTGAGATGGGCAGTTGTTGTACAGAGCATCTTTGAAAGGGGAGCAAAAGCAAAGCTCAAGGGATGACATGATACCTCTCTAATGGTTTCCTGAATGATTTGCATGTATGCAGATTTATGCATTCTGTTTGTATGTGCTTGTTTCCCAAAGCTCTGTATGATTAATTTATTTCATCCTGGTTTTGTAGTAGCTTGAAATTTTTCCATGCACTGTTCAATATCTGGTTCTATTGCCCTCAAAAGTGTTGAGATTCCTAAATCACATTCAGCTGTTCCCCCTAAATGACTTCTTCAGGATCAGGTTGGAAGCACCTGAAGAACAGAAAAAGTCTTTTCTTATGCTGTACTGACAGGTATATTTTCACTTTGTCAGTTAAAAGGTAACTAGGTCCACAGATGAGGCTCTGCAGGAATGGTTCAAGATGCAGCTTCTCCCAGCTCAGATGCATTACACAGACTTGCAGGCTGCTGCTGAGGTAATCCTTTTCTTATTTTCTCCCCCTCAACAGCAGAGTTCAAAGCTCTTCTAATTGCAGGGGACCTTGGGTGGTTCTTCCTTGAGAAATTAAGTGGACAAATTAAAATGCAGCTTTCATGGCATTTTCACTGACACCTCTTGTGCCTGGAGGTCAAATGTTTTCATTTATTTATGGAACTTGGCATTGTTATCCTGAAGTAGAATTTGGTGGTTGTTGTTGTTATTTCTACTCCTACTGTTATTGTTATTTTCTTTTTCTCTCTTTTTCAAGTTAGCAGTTTAGATGCAGAGCAACACAAGCATGCTTGCTTTCTTTAGCAATTTCTTTCTTTCCAAATGTATTTATTTCTTTCTCAGTCTTTCTTAATATCTTCATAAATTTATCTCTGAATTTATTTCTTCCTTTCTCTCCACATGGCTTTCTTTCTACAAAGTATCTTTTCCTTCTGGCTGCATCTTTTCTTCCTTGCTTTCTTGCCCCCTTTCCTGCTTTAGCACCCCCGTTCCGTCTGTCTTGCCGCCCCCCCCCCCGGCTTCCCCCCTTTCCCGCCCCTTTTCTCGCTCCCCCCCCCCCCCTTTCTTACCCTCCCTCTTTATTTCTCTCTCCCGTCCCCGCCGGGAGGGGGGGGAGGGGTCGGACGGTTGGGGGGGGGCGCCTGAGCGGGGGTCGCGCGCCTGCGGGGGGGGGACCCGCCCGGGGAGGGGACCCGCCCGGGGAGGGGCGGGGCGGGCGGGGCGGGCGGGGCGCGTGCCCCCTGCGGCGGGAAGCGCGCGGGCGTCTCGCGGGGGCGTCTCTAGCGGGGGCGGGGGGAGCAGCGGCCGCGAGCGCGGGGCGGGAAGAGTCGCGCGCCTGTGGGAGGGGGAGAGGGGAGGGGGGAGAGCGCGTGAGGGGGAGAGGAGGGCGGGAAGAGCGCGAGAGGGAGAGAGATCGATCCCTGAGGGGGAAAGGGGAAGGGGAAGAGCAGCTGAGAGGGAGAGGAGAGGGGGGAAGATCCCTGAGGGGGAAAGATGTTAAAGGGGAGAGAGCACTGTGGGGGGAAAGAGAGGGG